>NC_140774.1:121136412-121736412 GCF_044657685.1 Stegodyphus dumicola
TACTTCTTTGAATTCGTAAAAGCTTTAATCAGTTGAATGTTTCCTTGGGATAGATTTTGAAAAGTAAGTTACATACCGCAGTAAGTTACACTGAAAATTTCACAGACTGTAACAATAATCTTACACCTTCGTTATATTAGGCTATTTTATACTCGTATATTTTTATAATAAGCTTTAATTTAAATCTCCCAGGCTGTTTGTTGCCACGGTAGAAAATTTTTCAGCGTTTTTTAAACTATTTCCTCTTATGTTATCGAACTCAAGTTTTGTTGCATACCATTGTTGGAAGACAGTGTAATCCTGTGAAGTGTTTTTTTAACCCCAATGAGAGTTAGCTCATAAGGGCTGTTAATTTTGTTTTGACATCTTCCGTCGGTTCACTATAAAAGTATGAATCAAATTGTTGCTCCCAAATATTAGAGCCCTGCATTATATTTAAAGAAATTAAATAATGAAGAATCTACATGAATGCATGTATGTTTCTCGCATTGTGAAAAGACGACAGTACCTAGAGACATCAAATTCTGAATAACGTAGTCCTCCATTCGAATAGGGGCATCTGGAAGCCCACATTTTAAATTTCAAATTTGTTTTATTATCTGTTTCCTATTTTGTAAAACATTAACGAATTTTTTATTAACAAAATCAATGATTTCAAAGGTTTCCATTAACATTAACATCGCGTGCATCTTCAAGCACAGATACTTTACGCACGAGGTTTCTTTACATTTCTTACTGATATTATGTTGTTAGCGTAGCAACGCAAAGACGTTATAATGTCTAACGGTATTTTCCGTCGAATGACTTTGAATGTCTGTATTACTTTTCAATTCCCGTTTTGAATGCCTCGTGAAATAAACGCCCCTTTGGGTGTAATAAAAATCTGAAAGCTTTTTCGTATTTTATTTTTCGTATTTCCCCCCTTCAAAAATTCGACTTGAATATGCTGTTGTTGTTGCATGTGGCTGCACTATCGACTTGAATATTATTTTAACTTAATGTTGAAATGACTTATTTTATATATCTCTAACGAATGGACTACAAATCATAGAATTTCACTGTTTGCTTCATCTGATGGAGTTAAAAAAATTCTTTTAATAAAATTTGTATAAAGTGTTTAACTTAATTTCTGATTTTTTGGCCGAATATTTGAAAGTGGTGTATTTTTTCCGACTATTTAATCTCTAATATTTTAAAAGCCGAACATTTAAAATTGTAATTTGTTTAAAGTTTTGAAATTTTCGCTGATTCTGAAACGAAATTTTCTCTTTTTAATAAAAACAAGAATGATAAAAAGATATTAATAGTCATTAATCGTCATTTTTCAACACTTTTTTTTTAAATATTCCGCACTAAGACCTTAAGCAGAAACGGAAGGAAAAGCGTTTTTATTATAAAATAAGCTTTTATTTTATAAAACTAAAAAAATATTAATAATTTATCATTTACTTTAATGGGAACAATGGATTAAATAATTCTCTTTGCAAAATTTATCTAAAATTTTACATTACGAGTAATAAAAGTGTGAGCATATAAATAATGACATCTAATAATCTAATTGCATTGTCCAATTATATAAGTCATTATCTTTATAAGTTTAACAAGAGCAACCCACGCGTTTATTGTTCATAATGTAATACTGCAGAATATTTTTTTTTTTTTTTAATTTTGTAGAGCTTGTTTAGTTATTTCTTCCATTGAACTATATGATAAATTTTATTTTTTTCCTTTTAATTCATTAATTATTTTATAGTTGTAAATGAAAGCTTATTTTATAAAAACTCTTTTTATTATTATTATTACTTTAAATAATACGCCGAAGTACAACATCCAAAAAAAAAAAAAAAGTCTTAGCAAGATCCACGGCTTTGACTTTATATGTCTTAGCAGAATCCACGTCGAATTATAAGTCACACTATTTGTTTTCTTTCTCATTTTCGTCACATTAGTTTCTTCCCCTTTAAGTTTTGATTTCATTTATTTATTAATTAATCTCATTTTCTCTTTGGTGAAAATAATTATTGGCAAAGAAACAACGCTCGCTTATAGAAGTTTTCTGATAATTTATAAATATTATTCTATAATTATATTCTTAATTTTAAGGGATCTTTTTCTTTAAGTATCAATTTTACATTTAGTGTTAATTTTATTGATATTATTTTATTCTTACAAAGGAAAGCATACCGAAGGCTGGTGGTGTAAATGGCTAGTTAAATTAATATTTAACTTCAAGAACTCCCGTGACCGTCAAGGTCATAGCTCCCAAAGGATCTATGGATTTCGAGCAGCAAAACAATTCATGCAATGTTTACAGCTGAGAAGGTGCGTGAATAATCAATGCATAGCAGCGTAATGTTATGTAACATAACACTATTAAAAGACACTGCTGGACATTAAATTGTAACACAATGAATGAAAGGAAATACAAATAAGAATATTTATTGCACGTAAACAATATGGCATGAAGACAAAATGATTAAATTTGTAAGCATTTTGGAGGTTTACAGGGGTGCGAAATTAGTAGAAACAGCTACCATCCCTAGCAACTAAAACGGCTTTTACCCCGTTAACCGTATTAGTTGGAGAAGGGTGGCGGGCCAGTGTTTCGGCAACCCATGACCAGATGTTTTCAGTGGGTGACAAATCTGGAGAGCGAGCAGGCCAGGGGAACAATCGAATGCCCTGTGTATCGAGAAAGGTCAGAACACGACGTGCAACATGTGGTCTTGCATTATCTTGTTGCAACATGGCGTTTGGGGGACTCTAAGATAAGGCACAACCACTGAACGTAAGATGTCAGAAATGTACCCATCTGCGTTCAGATTATTATCGATCCGAACTAGAGATGTGCGTGTGGTGTACCCAATGACTGTCGAAACTATCACACCAGGTCGAGGGTCCCTATGTCGATATCGAATGCAAGCATGCGATATCGGTCTCCTCGGACACACCAGATAGGTATAAGGCCATCAGAATACTGCACCGGAACTCGCTTGAAAATGCGACATTGTGCCACTCCTCTACCGAGCTTTGTCGTTTGGCGCACCAGAGTAGCCGTCTCTCTCTATGCTGCATTATCAAGGGAATAGTAATAGTCACACTGCTGATAGTCCACGTTGCTGCAAACATCGACGCACCTTATGAGAGAATACTGGACATGCTGCAAACATGCCTATTTCCTGACTAATGGTCCGTGATATGGTCGTACTGTTTTGCAAGGCTGACCTCACAATATGTCTGTCCTATCTGGCTTTAGTCATGGGATGGCGTTGAGATCATTCATGCCGTTCAGTATGACCCTTAGGAATTCATTTATTCCATATTCGCATGACAGTGGTTGGATGTCGACCAGTGCGACCGGCGATATCACGGAACGATAATCTACACTATCGATAGGCAATGATCCTGCCTCTGTGGAATTTCAAAACTTGCTGGTAAGCATTTTCTGGTCTTATTCGAGGCATAACACGATATTCTGGACAAACTTCACCCTTACAAAGCACTTTCCGAATGAGAAATCCACTACACAACTTTTCTGTTATGCATTGCTTCGGATGTCGTTTGACCTCCTGCGTCGTCTAAATGCGCTGAAATACTAATCATTTGCATATCCCATTTCTTCTTCCATTCATGTGATTTTGACATTCGTCAGATCATTCCTTCCTGGCTTTGCATTTTTAATGCCCAACTGTGTAATAAAAGTCGCATGTAATTCTCAATATGATACTGAAGGATATACAGAAAATAAATTTATCAGCTTCTGTTTAATTTTAAAATCAATAATTCTAAGTTTAGTTAAAAAAAAGTTTTAAAAAGTCTTTGCTAAGAAGGATTCTAAAGTTGAAGACGAGTTATTTTCTGTCGTAAGTTCCTGCAAGGTGTCTGAAATAAAACTGGCATTTTAAAATCTGTATCATTTCGAGACTAAATTTTTCTCTTTTTAAAGAACCGGAGAACTGTCCTATAGAGTCTGTTTTTTGCAATTTTGTCAATACAGTTTCCATTGCATATTTTATTGACGATTTTGTCACGATGCTTACATTCTTAAAATCTTGCGGAAACAAGTCAATAACATTTTTCAAGAATTTTTCGCATAATACTCAGGAATGGACGAGCATTATTTTATCGTTAGGTGCCATTTTGGTGTTGCATTCAATTATCACTAAACAGCGTCTTTTTTCATTTTTCGACGATCTCTTAGCTATTCAATTATTTTTAATGTCCTCTTTGCTACTTCTCGAAATTTCAAAACGCTTTTCCAGGACACTTTTATTTTGGCCATTCTGCACTAGAGCAGCATGAATTTATGTGTTTTCTTACGGAACTTTCTAAACTGCATTCCAGCAAATTCGAACATACTTCTATTATTTTTCAGATACTTTATTCGGCTTCCATATAATTTCCGTATATATTGGGAAATATATGCAACGCTAGAAAAAAACCTGATTTCGAGCTTGCTGTTTCTTATTGACATTTTGTTTCTTAAACAAATGAAAATTTGTTTGGTAACAGTCAACAATTGTTTTAAACGCAATACTGAGATGAAAATAAGCGTTTAAGTGGAAAAATTATTCAACTTCACGCAATGATTAGTCAGCTGCACAAACATTTCGCAGCTATATCATTTGAGGAAAAGTGATGAAACATGCTAGGTCGATTACATTCTTTTTTGAAACATCACTGCATTGAAAGGACTGCTAAAAATCTTTGGTTAAAAGAATTTGAATCATGCAATGAGTAACCTATACGCAACATTATGTTCATTGCAGGAAGATTCTTCAAAATATAATCTTTTTCGGTTATAGCTAATCATGTTCTTTGGAAGATTCATATGTGATTTAAAGACAAATGTGTTTTAAAACATGCATTTTAAAAGTGTACAACTTATAAAATCTTCACAAAGCATGAGATAATTCTGCTTATTTGTTTTCTTCTTTAAACGAATATGGCAAAGAGGAGGGATTCATCTTTCTTAAGCTAAACTGGCTGGCATTTGAGTTAATGCTCGAATAAGATTTGAATTCAGGTCGAACTACAGCTGTTTAGTGATCTTATCCACTCAAACAATGGTTAGGTTAGTTATTTGAATACGGCAAAGCAAACAAGGGCTATCTTTCTAATTGAAGGGTTGCTTTCGTGGAGGACTTAACGGAAACTGACTTGTATTAATGTTACGTATGGGAACAACCACGAGAATCAACTATGCAGCTATCCCGCTTCTATGCGAAGGAACCCGAGATAAAATCTCAGTATTCAGCAATCTCAGGCATTCGATCTAGTGAAAATCGATTCCAAGCTGTCGTGGTTACCGCATCTAAACACGTGAAACAACGAATTACTACATTGACTAATAGTATGAAAATGACTACCTCACTACGATGGGGAATCCCAGGCAAGCTTCTTAAGATCTGGTACACGACTGTGGCCAAAAGGATCATCTTATATGGAGCGGCGATCTGGGGTACACATGTCACATCACACACGAGACGTATGCTTAATTCTATCCAGCGACAGCAACTCCTTATGGTCTGCAGGGCATATCGCACATTTCCGACGGCGGCACTGCAAGTAATAGCGGGAACGCCTCCGCTTGACTTAGTCACAGAGCGAGAAGCTACGATAGTGAAGATTTCCCGACTTAGAATCACAGTTAATATCTGGGGACAAGAATACGTTAATTCAGATTACGAAAATCATAGCCCAGAAGATCCCTGCCATCCAGCGGCAATTAACCTAGAGGAGTACATCTCACTTATGAAACCAAATAATCTCAATAGTGCAGATGGAATATATGCAGACGGTTTAAAATCCCTAGCGGGAACAGGCAGTGGTCTCTGCTATACCGGAAACAATAGAGTTACTTACCAGTGGCAAAGGAAACTGGGTACTTTTAACTCAGTTTTTCAGGCAGAGTTGCTAGCGATTATAGCAGCCATAATTTATTTGTCGGAAGCACGTCTGGCATCTAATCACATCTATACGGACTCAGCTTCAAGTTTAACTGCAATAGCAGGGTCTTCACGCAGTCTATTAGTGAATAATATTAGACATCTGCTGCTACAAGTATTCCACTCAGGCAATAAGCCTCATCTGCACTGGATCCCCGCACATGTTGGCCTATATGGCAATGAAATGGCTGAGCATATTGCCAAAGAAGCGACATGTTCTACCACACTTCCAGAAATACCCGCTCTCAAATCGGTCTCTTTTCTCAAGCAGCAAGATATGTCTCAACTTATGACTAAATGGCAAGACGAGTGAAATAGAAGCGCCACAGGACGAAGAGTATATAAGAACATCCCTAGGCTCTCCCTTGACAGACATATTCCGCCTTACTATACCACTCACTTTTTAACAGGCCACGGTCCCTTTCCTTCTTATCTCTACCGCTTTAAGATTAGAGATAATGCATTTTGTGAATGTGGTGAAGAAAGCAGCTCGGACCACTTTGCATTTATCTGCTATCTACTTAGAGGGCAGAGACTCAGGCAGCCGATTGATAATAATAAGTCCATGTGGTATAAAAGCCTTCAATATAATAAATATGCAACCATCCGGCTCAAAAATATTATCGACTGGTGTGCAGATAAATACTCTTAGCATAGGCAAGCAATCTTAGCATAATCAGTTCGTTAAGGGAGTAATGAATATCCCCATTTATAATTGTACCAAGATTATAGAAAATTAGAATGCTCCATGTCTATGACGGTAGATTTGTACTGTGCTCTGTTACAATACACTGCATAATGTATTTGCAACTGAACATGCATTGTTATATATCAGTAATTGTATTATATATTGGTAATTATATTTTGAAAATTGCACATTATTATTGACATTTTTAAGCGTCTTTTAACATTTTATCTATTGTATAAGTAATTATTTAGTAGTTTTTTGCATTAGTCCGAGGTTGCGTTATAAGGTACAATAACTGTTTAAGTATTAGCAATTGTGTAATTGCATAATGTACTGGACTTATTATAATTATATAATGTACTGAATTTTGTAAGATGGAATATGTATTTGGGTTTCAGTTTATGCCAAAAAAAGTGGTAACTGAACAAATATTAGTATGCAATCAGGATCGTATCTGTTTAAGTTATATGCTGAGGAAATACTGTGCATAGTAATTGTATAATGTAATAGCGATTATAATATGTACTAGATATTGTAACATGCAATTATCTAGTAATGTATGAGTATTTAATCAATAAGTGTATAATAAATATCATAACTGTATTTTTAATAAATGTATTGTATTAAATAATAATAATTGTATTAAATATTTGTAACTATAACTAATTAAATATTTGTAACTATGCAATGTGCAGGTGCAACATATTTGTATAATGTACTGTATTATAAATGTACCCGGAAGTTTTTTTGTTTGTTTGTTTTTGTTGTGTATTATGCGCAATAATATTATAAAGTATAGGAGATTGAATAAAGTACTATATACTGTAAGATAAATTTGCATGTGTGGTAATGTATCAGTACTTGAAACAGGTTTTAGTATTTACCTAAGAATGAAAAATATAATCGTTAAGAAGTAGACTGAAAAAACACTGTACTTGTACCTGCTGTATAATGCATTACTATGTAAAAATACACGTGAAGAAGTAGATTGATAGTATATTGTATTTGTTCATGATGTATAAAGCATCTATGTAATAATTTAGTTAAGTAATAATATGGTACAAGTTATTGGTCTATCAAGTACTGGTAAATGTATAGTGTATAGGTATAAAGCACAGGTATTGGGAGCATACATTAGTTTCATAAGATGTAATCGCTTTTGTATAACGTTTTAATAACTCAGCTATGTTTTAGTACTTATTCAAGAATGTATTAGTAATTATTCAAGAATGTTTTATGTATTTATGTTATGTAATTGCTTCATATTTTTGGTTTTATGTTTGTATTATGTATTAGTAAGTATGCATGTATTATGTTCGATGGATAAGAGCTTCGGCTTCCTAAAAAGCACAGTGCAATTAATATCTTCAAGGGTCTTAAGTTGGGTAAGTTAAGTAAGGGCCTGAGTTGGTAACCAATTCTGCATGGATTTTGCAATACTGTGGGACGGAAGCCAACTGAGCGGATTTCACGATTTCAGTACGCTTTAATCAAAGTTCGAAATTTCATGTTAAACAATCTAGAAGTGGTTTAAAATCGAAGAGGAAAAACAACGAAATGTTCTCAATACCAAAAGCTGATTTCAATACATTTATAAAATTATTTCTATTGGCTGCTAAAAAGAGCTCATTATTACTTCTAAATTATAAATAAATTCAGCGCACTCCAACAAATGTCTACCTGAGTGACTAACTGCTTTTGTTCTAAAATGAACTGAAGGAAATTTTGATGCAAGTGAAAGAATTCAAGTAGTTGTACAGCATAATTTATTGACTTTAGCTGCCATTTAAATCAATTTTTCTTCTCTCCGGAAATTTTGAAAAGGAAAATTACGAGAACTACGAAATACGTTTTACAGTTTATGTAACTGGATATAAAATACTTAACAACGCCTCTTTTTAAATATTATCAAAGCCAAAATTCTGAAATCTGTTCAAATTTTTATTCATATATGAGAAGTATTGAAATAGTTTCCTAAATATTAAACCCTTTGTTACTTTCAAACTGAAGCCATTCGAATTCTCAAACAGATAGAGATGTACTTTTATTAACTATATTCTTAAATGTGTTTCTCAAGCAGACTTTACAATAATTGAAAATTTTTAACATTCAGTAAAGTTTTATTATTTATTATTATAATGCTTATATGGAGAATCTGAGAAATTCCCCAAAATAGCTGTCATGCATAATGTCATAAGAAATATTTTTTTTTTAAAAAAGCCAATTATAATTACCATTCATGCATTATTTTACAGATCCCTACTTAGGGAGCATGCCATCGTACGAAATACAGTGGTACACTGCGCAAAAAAAGGGGGGACAGTTCTATATCTCCCGTTCTTACTGGCCGATTGACGAAATTCAACTTGCATTTTTCATGTCTCGGAAGCATGACCTAGGATATTTATTAGATTTATATATAGCATTGTTCTAATATAGGTATTTTGATGCAAAAACGGACTTTTTCTGAAACGGCATGCCAATTTTTCATATCCATATTTTTGGCCATTTCATACTTTTTTCCAATCCTGCATATTGACCACTTCATAAAATAGCTGAAAATATTCGTGATAAGTAAAAGCTAAGATTTTTATCGGAAGTAAATTCTCTGTTTGAAATGCTCATAGAAGATTGTTGAGACTATTATACCTTTCAGACCAAGGAACATGAAAACAGAATATATGAAAACAAAATAGTTTATAGTATTTTATCTCAAGCAAAAGACGATTCTTTTGAAGATGGTGTTATATTTGCACTGAATTTTGTTCTAAAATTTTCAGAAGAAATCTTTCTACAAAATATACTCCATTTTTGCCGTGTTATCAAGTGCAATTTATCCTGTTAAAGCTTGCACTGCAACTGTAGAAACTACCTCATAGAGGGATTTTCTGCGATGCTAAACTTCACAGCATTAACTGTAAAGGAGTTTTTGCTGAGTTTGATCATTTAGATGGTTAAGGGCACTCAAGGTATAATGAGTTTTTCCTTGTATGTACAAACCTGCATTATGAACCTATTAAGCACCTCTTTATTCAATGTCCGTTAGTAAAGTAAAATGCAACAATAATGTATGTTAACTTCTTTTTCCAAACTTATATTGGTATATCCCAGTATACAATGTGTATGAAATCTTTTTAGTTTTTCCCAGTGGCATGTGTTCAGAAACACTTTACGTGTAAAAATACATTCATAACAAAAGAATAAAATGTCAGAAAACTCTTATCTACGGAACTCCATCATCAGTGATATATGATTACTGTTGGTTCTAGAGAATGGGTAATAGAGTTATATTATATATTCTATTATGCTTCTGAAGTCATCACAAAATAGCGCCGGTATCACGTGATTGCAAGTAGCAAAAAAAACCTTTATCAACATTCTCTCCAGAAAACCTTTTATTTGTTAGGAATTATGAAACCTGAATATCATTGTTTCAGAGCACTTGTTAACTTTCTCTAAAAATGCAATTTCTTGCGTTATCCTTCCTAAAGTTTTTTTTATGAAAATTATAAAAACCTGTTACAACAAAAATTATTATTAGCGACAATTATAATTAATAAGGGTCATTTTGTAATACATATTTTAAGTAGCGATAGTGCTGAAAAATGCCGTCACAAGAAATCTAAATTTTCGATTCCTAAATGTTTTCATTCTTTAAATTTTAAAATCGCCACTCTTGAGAAAAATTCAGAAAAACGTCTAGAATTTAACAAAAAAATTGCTCTTTTGACAAAATTATGATTTCTTAAAATTCCGTTTTTCGCAACCAAACTGTTCAAATTCAGCACCAGCTTCATTAAAAACAGTTCGATTACATTCTAAATGAAAATTCAGAAGAAGGCTGAAAGATTTTAAAATAAAATATGAAATTACAATATTTAATCCCACTCCCTTCGATGAATTTTGAAAGATATTCATGTAGTTGAGTGATATCAAACACCAATTATAATTGCTTCAAAAAAGGTGCTGAAATTTTATTTCAAGGTGTAACCAAATGCAATACTAACCTAACCACAATCGCATAGAACTGAAAAGGTGATAGATACTATTGAAAGGAGAAATGATACGTCACATCGATTTTCAAATTACATTCAAGCTTTTGTAGAAAAGGAAGAAACATCGTTAGAAAGCAATCCGATCATATCAAAATTTTGTATGCAAATGCCTCCACACCTAATGTCCAAATGATTAAATTTTCAAGGCCAATAAGTGCTATCTTCGGTCATTCTGCAAGTTTACTGCATACAAAAGTATAAAGCAGGCTTGGCCAAATTGCGCATGCGGCTCTATGATATCTTAACTGCTGCTCGCGACCTCGCAGCTGCTTGGCCCATTTAATGCGACTTGCTGTCAACAGTAGCTTAATTTTCGACATACAATTGCATTTTTAAATAGAAAGAATGCAATGATGCGTTTCTTTACTAATTACAAGTTTGATTTCTTAAATTATATTACGCATGCATCAATTTAATCGATTTCAAAATGTCTTCTGCAAATTGAGATAGCATAAAATGTACAATACGAGGGCAATTTAAAAGTAACGCTCTCTGATTTTTTTCTCAAGTTAATTTTATTTCAGGCAGTTCCTGCTTACATTCTTTCTGTGCAAACCCTTTGCTTTCCAGTGACAGTCTTGATTCATTGTTTTGGAAGATTTGCCAGGATATTAATTACTTCAATCTTTGAATAGCTTGGTAACTGCTGAAAAAAACCTTCTTAAACTTCTTTCATGGAGTTAAATCATTGTTCACGTGAGGGCTGTTTTAATTTGGGAAGAATTTGAAATCTGGTGATTTTATAGTTAGTCCTTTTACAGGTGTCCTTCGAAGCTAATTCCTAATCCTCAAGCATTTTAGGTCGTTTCTATGCAATGTTTTTCCCATTTTTTGGAACCACTTACAGGTTTTGCGTTATACTTTTTCACATTTCACATTTTTCGCAATGATGCCTTGATAATCTTAAGCAGAGATCATCATTTACGTAACCAACGGTTGAGCATGTTGAGATTTTGGGGGTCGCGGAGAAAATAAACTCCATTGCACTAACAACGATTTCAGTCCTGGTCAGAATTTTTAATTCAGGTTTTATAAGTTATTCGCAGTAGAAATTTTTCATCTTTATCATCAAATCTTCGTTTCAATAACGTTGCATCAAGAAATCACCAACTGCATGTAAACTTCTTTTTTTTTTCTAATACACAGCTTCATTCAAAATACTTATGGTAGTAAAAGCGCTTTAACTCGTGATTTTTTTCTTGCATATTGCTTGACGAACTTACTCTTGTTTCTAGCCCTTCATAAAATATCACAATAGATTGAAGCCGGTGCTAGGCGCTTTGCCGCCCGGTGCTTCTAAAACTTGTCGCCTTTTTATTCTGACATTCAGTGTAGCTGAACTGGTTTTCTCGATTCTAGTTCCTGAACTATAATTCTTTAATTAATCAGTTGATATTTTTTATCTTTTTAAAGTTCGATCATCTTGCGTGCTTATCATGTCCTTTACGAAAACTTAGTATATCAAAGAATGTTGTACTTCTCTCCATTCACTAAAATCTCATGTACTATACTAAACATGATCACTAAAATCTCATGCAATGTACTGTAAAATTCTGCTGGATTTTAGCCCTATAAACGTTTCGTTTTGAACTATGGTCTCCCATTTTCTGAAGTATCCCCGTATGCATATAGATTCCATTTCAAAGAACTCTCAGTTTAAACTGCCGTTTCCTAGAGAACTTAAGTGCATACCTCCACTTCTGCTTCAGAACTTTAGTTTCAAATAATACAGATTTATGCAATCTATTTCGCCTTAAAGAGAATAATATAGAATTTTCTATAAGATATGCAAAGAGCATTTACCGAAGCTGAATGAAGATTTGATGGCACTGTGATCAAATCTGGTTTTGCGATCAAATCTGGAAGCCACATGCTTACACTAAAAATATAGCCTAATTTCTGAAAACTGCATAAGAGAAAATGAGTATGAAAATGAAAACAAAATACGTGTTTCTGTACAAATGGGGGTCAGAACTCTTCATTCATTAACTAGTATGTACCACAGCGAACTGCAAGATACTTAATTTTACTGGATGTTCTTCTCCTTGTTTAGGTCTCTATTTGTTATTAGAATACAGAAAATCTTTAACATAAGTAAACACTTAAATCTTAAATCATCAGACCTTTCACCTATCGGACACGTATCGGAAAGCGGCAAGATTCGGGCATTCCAAAATGTAGCAGATCTGGAGCAACAGTTGAGGAATGTAGAATGTATCGTAGGATGAGGTTAGGAGTCTTTATCACTCTTTACCTCAAAGTTTACATGCATGCCAGTCATTGATGGGTCTATGGCTATGTGGAAAATCAAGAAAACTCTCATGCAAATACTTCCTTCGCCGGTTTGGGAATTCCCTCACAAAAGCATCGCTTGACGATAGCAGAAAGTCCTACTTTTTTTATTGTACACAAATAACCCAATTCCCGTTTTCAGCTAGTTTTCCTAATGAAATACCAGTGTTCAACGATTTTAACCGCTCCGCCGCTGATGAGTCATTTCTGCGCATAAACATTCGACTTCATTCAGCAGCTAAATAAGTAGATCTTTTATCCTTGTGAAAATACTATTTGATAATACTGTTAAAAAAGACCTTTTTAATAAAAATATCATTAAATAATATTGGTAACAAGATATTTGTTTTTCAGTATAATTAAATTAAAAAATTGAAAATAAATTTCAAATCAAATCAAAAAATCAAAAGTAAAACAACCCAATAATCTTTATTTCCATTTTGCGTGCTTTCGCTGCGATTTTTTCAATATTGAAACAGCTCTTTTTAGCTTAACTTTTTCTTACTTTTCAGATTCTCAAAATTTTCCAAAAAAAAATTTCGTATAAAATTAATAATTTAGGACAACTTGAATCTCAAAGTTTAAAACAATTTCTGGAATTAATTTTCTTTAAGTGAACCGAGATAGTGGTTAGCGACCCTGACTGCCGTACCGAAGGGCCCGGTTCGAATCCCGGAGAAAGCATGGATGTTTATAAATGTATAGTGTCTGTGCGGCATGAGAGCAATCTAAATATTTAGCGACCTGAAAGTCCTCTCGAGAAGTTGGTGTTAGTGAAAAAGGGGTGGGAAATTCTCGGATCCGGTTTCCCCAGGGCGTTCTCCATCAAAATTGGGGGGAAGGAAACTGAGCAAAACCACACTGTCACCTGTATGGCACTCAAGACTTGCCAACGACAGGCTCAATCTTGTACTCTTTGCCGCGATGAGTTTCGCGAATTTACTTTGATATTATTCTCATACAAGTGAGATACGTCACAACAATAACACGTTTGTAACTTAATTTTCTTTGTACTTTCTGCATTATGCGATAACAATTTATAGCCCAAATGGAATGAATAATTTGTAATTTGGCCAATTGTTTCATTATTTGCAGAGAATATTTGTAAGGAATTTTAATGATAGTTTGTACAGTCATTAGGTTATTTTGAAGGAGGAAACATGAAAAAGAGCAATTTCCTCGCCCGACTCGAACCTGGACCTCACGAATACACGTTAAGTGTGCTGCCATTACACCATGAAGACCTGCAGGAACGGGAAGAGAAAATACCTTATATACTCCCCTTTTTAAACGGCGACCGGGTATGACGGGACTCAATTGCCTGATCTTAGTGGTGACAAATTATTGTCTGCCACCTATTGGTTTAGAGCCGCTGTAAGGTCATTAGGTTATTATGAAGCAGGAGACAAGAAAAATGAGCAAGTCTCGAACCCAGGCCTCTCGAATACGTGCCGAGTGGGCTATCGTTAAGCCACAAAGGCATGCTGGAAGGCCGGAGAAAATACCTTATAATACTTAGCCCTTTTTAACTATCTTCCAACTTATAAATTTTTATAAGTTGGAAGATAGTTAAAAAAACTATCTTCCAACTTATAAAAATTTGGGAAATCTGCTTAAAATTTTATTAGAAATTATATTTTTTATAAATTAAAATTTGTATCTAACTATTACCTCTCGTAATAAAAGCTAACGTTCAACGATCAATCATATTTTTATCTTGATTATTTCCCTAATAAAGAATAGGTTCGAATAATTTAGAAAATTTCATGATCCTTCCGTAAAAAGGAAAGTTCAAACACTATTAAAAATTATTTCGTGATCGCTGTTCAATATTTTTATTTCACAGCGTATCAACATAAGAAACTTTCATTTTTTAATTTAAAAATAAAACTTTTATTATTCCTAAATGTAAAAGCCCAATACTAAAGATATTATTTTCTATGAAATAAAAATGATTCTCCTACCTAATTAAGAGATAACAGGACCAATAACGGTATTCAGCTGTTTTTGTCTTGAGCCGTAATCTGTATGTATGTGTGTATGTAGGAGATTAGCTTGAGGATATCTTTTTATGACATGAAATCGAAAATAAAGCAGTTTATCTCAAGTTTATGTTAAATGTGTCAGTATCTTGTTAAATGTGCAATCTTCAGTTATGTTAAAAAGTATATCCAGGTAAGTTAATCAGTAATTTTCATGTAAATTATGGAATAGATGAAAGATGAGTAATCATCCAAACGTTTCATATATAAAAAAAAAAGAAGTCATATTTTTATGTCTGTATGAATTCAGTGTAATTTAGTATATTTGTCATAAGTATTAAGAAGCCTCAAACTGTTAGGCTTTTGACTTAATAACAATAAATTAACATTTGAATGGTAATGTAACTTTCAAGTAAATTTTGTCTCCCTAGTTCATTTTAATACAAAGTTTTAAGTATTATGGGTTTTTATAATTGCATACATACAAAACAAAAAGTGCAGACTTTTTACATGAATAACGCTTATCTTTATCAATTCGGTGTAAACAAGTTAGCAGAAAAATAAACATGGCAACAGCTATCAAAAAAGGGAAAATAATCCTTACCAACACTTACTTTAAAAATAAAAAATAATAAAACTAACAATACTAATTCACAAAAGTAAAAAAGAGCGTATCTTACTATAGAATTAAAAAAAGTCATGTAAATAGGACGAGGTTAACGATCTAACCAGTTTACATAAGACTCAGAAAACGAACTAATCTTTAAGCACGGCGATACCGTTGAGAGGCATCTTCACCATTGGTATACCCCATTGTTCAACTGGGATTTTGAATTGGTTATTTTACTCAGTTTCCCCGATATCTCGTCCACTGTTTTACCACCGGCAAAGTGGCTTTGTAGGATATTTTTATTGCTCTACTTTAAATCACATACGTAAATTATTTTTCATGTATAGTTCATCAATAAACTAGAAACATAACTATTTCACTTACTTCTTTGATAGTTCTAAAATTTATATTCTAAATAGATCTGTTTTATCTTGTAACTATATACTTTAAATGCGCACGGAAACAAATCTAAATTTTATACTTAGCTCATAAAAATGAGCAACACATTCTTTCAGCCAGTTTTATTTTCTATGAGTTTATCATCATCATTATCATAATGTTTTTCGTGTTAATGTATTTAAATATTAAATAAAGTGTTAAGTTTCGTGTTATTATTTAAGTGTCCAGAAATTTAATAGTTTAGAATGCATCGGATATTTAGCCATCCCATCACTGAGAATGTTGCTCAAGAATCCCACTGTGGCGTGCGATTTTACACTCGCAAGAATGGGGGATTTTCCTCTCAATTTTGGTTCAGAAGGCCTCGTAGGACGAATCCAAGAGTCATGCACTACTTTTTCTGTCACCAAATCTCACGTCAGGACTTGACTAGCCGATATTTTAAATGCTCCCATACTGCACAAACAATATACATTTACAAATACCCAAGCCTTCTTCAAGATTCGAACGCTTGCTAAACAATATGGCAGCTAGCAGCGGAAACCATTATAATAATCAGGGCTACACTATTATCAGCAATATCATCATTCCTGCATCTAGTGCTTTGAAATTTCTCAAAATATTCCTTAATATGCATATTGAATTTCTAGAATATAAATAATCTAAACTGGGATGAAGCTTACATAGATAACTCTGTCATTTCGCAGCTGTTAATCCAGGATATTCTAATACATCGCAAAACACCAAAACCTGTACAGCGAATTTTTTTTATTTTAGATTTAATTTTCAAATCAGATATTCGAAAGAAAATAATGAATTCATAAAAAAATTAGATAAATGTTAATATAATAATAGATGCCGTCAACGGATTATCCCTAGAAAAAGAGTCAAATGATTTTCCACGGTATACGCAATACATACGTAAGAGCTATATTTTGTTACTTATGGATAAGACCCTGAGTACTGGTAGTTTGACTCTGACTTGATTCTCAGTGAGCAGGCTGTCTGCATGGAAATGTAACTCGAATACGAGTTAGTTCTTTTTACGAAATTAAGCAGGTAAATAATTATTTAAGTTGTTTAAAAATGGAATAAATTTTAAACCTCTAAAAAAGTGTTTTTTGTTACATTTTTAAATAGCTCGCTTTGCTACGTTGCTAAAGACTGATTAAATTCCAAAGATATATTAAACATCGCGTGGTTCGCCGAATCATTTTGCGATCAAGCTATTTATAGGGTAGCATGGAAGTCAAAGATCTTATGATACACGCAACAGAAACATTGGGCAAATCGTGTGGGTTTTAAATGCATTCATGTGCATTTTCCAGTAGCCAAACGTCTGCTAGTTATTATAAACCAAAGACATGATGATTAATGAATTGCTATTCTTCTTTTCTATGAGCTTTACCCAAATTATTAAAATCGAATGAAAATCATTAAATCCGTATTCAAATATATTAATAATATAACGAAGTATGTTTAATCAAATCTTTATGTGTTATTTAAAAATTACAATAAAAATCCCATGCAACATTTCTGGTTTAAAAAATAGTAAGACTAATGTTAGAACTCTTATTACTTTTAAAGTCATAATTAATAAACATTTGAAAAGTAGAATAAAATTTCATTTAAAATTTCTAATTTCTAATACCGAAAAACATATTACTCTTTATCTGTACTACACATAAGGAGAAAAATTAAGTCAACCAGTTAATGCCGAATTTAGTTAAGATTTGAAATTCGCGAATTTTAATGCATTCTGCTTTTTGATTTGATAAAGAATTTAATTACTAGGAGAGAAAGAAAGTTATGTGTTAATTATGCAACCAGTTCCTGTCAGAGAAAAATTACTTTTTGCCACATAATATTTTTATTATTGAGATTTTTATGTTGCTCTAGAATGCAATTTAATAATTACCAGTTAATTACTTTTAAAAAATATTCAGATTTTTCTGGGAAAAATTATTTAAAAAATCGTTTCCATTGAGTTGCAAGCAATTCTCTGAAGTAATTAAAATAACTGCATGCTTAATAAAAGTCTTTAAGTAGTTAATTATAATATTTTCACGAATATATTCAATTTAGAACATTGACGAGTAAACGGTAAAATAAAATTCTCTATTTGCATTAAAACATCTGATTCCGATTTTTATTTTGTTAAGACAATAAGTTGTTTGCAAAGCTCTCTAACCCATAACTAAACAATTCAAAATTTCCATAAAAACACTACCTCAATAAAACAAAGCGTCTTACCTTGATTTCTGTAACAACCATGCCGTCTGCTCTTTCACACAGCTAAGGCCAGACTCAGTCCGTCAGGTTGACGAACACCATACCTTACAGCGCCGTCTGTGGGTGAAATCAAAGAGTTAAACTAAGGAAAAAAGAAGATGCTGACAATACGCATATTTCGTATTGGTTTCGGATGCGTGACTTGAAGTTCTCGGAAAGGTAATTTTATTTTTCAGGGATGAGTTTGAACAAAAAGAAAAAAGTTTTTATACTTTACCAAGGTAAAAAAAAGAGGAATGTTCCACCACTTTAGCGTAGATAATGATGCGTTTTTTATAAAGCATTGCGTATTTTGTTTCAAGGATATTACACTTTGATATTTTGTACAGTTTATTATTTTTATTATTATTTTAATCTTACGTCGTACGCGACGAGAATTTCACCTATTGGTAAAGTTTTCTGCATTGAGTGTCAAAGTTATTTTTTTAATCTCACGAGGCCACAGTATACGAACACAAGTACTGTATCATATGCTATCTATAACGCCTATATGATTTATTTTAAATACAAATTCCTTTATAGTTGTAAATGTTGTCTAACACTTTCAAAATTATTTTAAAAAATAATTTCAAGAAATAAAACTCATATGCAATTTATTCAAACAAGACAAATGAATTTACAATACATATGTAATATATATATAGAGAGAGAGATAATATATATAGATATATATCGAGAGATATATATAATATAATTGAAACAGAAATTGTAAAGTTAACAAGTAATGAGACGTAAGACCTATTTGGTCTTAATTTTTTGCGCATAATGCTGCAAAAAGATATGAAATAATAGTAGGTAGAAACATTGCAGCGATCTTTCTAAAAAGTAACCAGGAGCTGTAACTTTTTAGCAAGATCGCTGCAATGTTTCTACCTACTATTAATATATAATATATATATACAGTCAAAAGTCATTAATCCGGACTCTTCGGAACTTCGGCGATTCCGGATTATCGATTTTTCCGGATTATAGATCATCACTTTAAATCTGGTAAGATGGCATGCAGAAATTATAAAATTAAAAATATGAAACCGTAATTTATGAAATAAAGAACAATTATGATCTAAACGGTATCAAAATTTACAAAGAAAAAAAGCTTAATATTTATTTGTTTACTTTATTAAACATTTCTTTCAATGTAAGTTGTTTAAGTTGCTTCGTTTTATATGATAATACTTTCTTTTTAATTCTATAAACAGACATAATTTCTTCTTCAGTTACGAAGTTCCGCTGTTCAAGTCCTATAATTGCTGTGTCGAGAATACCGACTAATTTGTCAATCGAAATTTTTTCGTTTGCAATAACCTCTGTGTCACTTTCTTCGCTATCGGAAGCGAATTATAATGACGAGGAATTTGATTTAAATCATATCAAAGACGGAGTATATCGAGATGAAATACTACATTTAGTAAGGAATTATAAGCCAAATAAAATAAAAGCATCTGCCCTGAAGATAAGGATAGTGCTGACAGATCAACTTCTATTCATTGCGCGCCGCGGCGTTTCTTTCCCCCATTTCCCCCACCCCCCGCCGCAGAGCAGCGTGAAATTGATAAACAGATTTCGGAATGGTTAGAGAAACAAAGGATGCCTTTATCCATTTTTTGCAGTAATTCCACTTTTTGTTTATTGAACTTCGAAACATACTTCCGCTTTGTAGATCTTTTACATATTAGTAAATATATACCGGAAATTCTATTTGACATAATTGAAAGTCCAAGCTTACTTTTATAAAATTTCTCTAACAGTCTGCAAAAAATAATAAGCCGGATCCAATTCGAAGATTAAGGAACAACGCAATCTGCAACATTAACTGAATTAGATAATTTTAGCTTAGCTTATACCGTCCGTTATACATTAAACGCGCATGCGTAAATGTATTATGCGCATGAGCACACGCGTAATCGCAGTCTTAAAGGTATTAGCGCATGCGTCTACGCGACGCATGCGCAGAAAGTTTGTAGTTTTGAGGTTTGGATTATAGATCATTCCGGATTATGGGTGTCCGAATTAACGACTTTTGACTGCATAGAGAGAGAGAGGTGTAGGTACAAAGAGGGAGAGGGATATCTAGATATAATCATAGATATAGGTATAAATATAGTTATGGTATAAGGTATTTCTCCCGCCTTCTTAGCACGCCTTCGTGCTGTAATGACCAGCACACTCGGCGCGTATTCGTGAAGCCACCCAACGCCGCTGTCAACTGATGATGAAACCGCAGCAGAAGTTAGGGAAATTCTTTTTCATCAATCTCAAGTATTAGTTATGGCTTCTTCTTCAACGTCCAACTCAGCTAAAGACCTCTGTCCAAGATTTGAAAGTCTGTCCAAGAAAGCCTATCACATTAAATATGAGAAGATCATTGGACACACAGCTTTTAAAAATAGTATGCAAAGATTATCATCTATTTATTATACTTGAAGACGTGGAATTTAGAAAGTTCGTTCCCATAGTTTGCTCGAATTTTAATTTGCCAAGTCAGAAACAGCAGTCACTGACAGCGCTTCAGATACGCAATCAACTGCTACTATTTTAAAGTTTCCACACCTGCCATGCTTTGCGCATCCATTAAACCTGATTTTGTATTACGCTATTAAGTTGTGGATACAGAAAGCTGTTGACGTAGTTAAACTGATAGTGGTTATTTTTAAAAAGCTCATTCACTTAACGCAAACTTGCTGAAATGCAGGAGAATTTAAAGAAAGATAAACTCAAATTGAAACAAAACGTACTTATTTACTAAGAATTCTACCTATGTTAGGCTAAAAAGTTTTTTTAAGAAACAAAGAACCTATAATTTCGTTCCTTGCTATATAAGGCGAAAAATCGTTTGATTTATCAGATCAAGATTGGAATATTATGAAACAGACAACAGAGGTTTTAAAAGTTTTCGGCGAGATAAAACAGGAAGTGTCATGAGAGAAAATTGTTTCGCTTTTCAAAATACGAATTTAAGTATGGTTAGTGGCCAAGTCAAATGAAAGCTTATTAGGACAGAAATAAACGCATCGGGTTGTTAAAATAAATAGCGTTGTTAACTTGTGTACTACTGAGAGGATTGTCACTCTACTGAGAGGTTTAGGCGTACCTCTAACAACCAGCTATTGACGCAGGAAATTTCCTGGATCTCCTCTTTAATAAAACAGGGCTTCGCTGATGATGTTGCAGAGGCATTAGGTATTTTTTGGACGCAGGCAAGATGAAAAATGAGCATTTGCCTTTGCCGAGAATCGAACCACAGACCTCTGGAATACAGGCCCAGCGTGCAGAACCACTATACCACGAAGGCACGCTAGGAAGGCGGGAGAAATACCTTATATATTCCCCCTTTTTAAAGGGCGACAGGGATTTTTAGGGACCCAGTCTCCAAATCCTGGGTGAGGATAATCGTCATCCAACACCCTTTTAGTTGAACGCCATTGTAGAGACATTAGGTTGCTTGGAAAAGCCGTCGAGATGAAAAATGAGCAAACGCCTTCGCCGGGAATCGAACCACGGACTTCTGGGATACCGGTCCAGCGTGCAGAACCACTACACCACGAAGGCACGCTAGGAAGGCGGGAGAAATACCTTATAATATGAAATATCGAGAACAACTATATATTTCACATTATAAGTTATAATAATAATGAAAACTTGAAGTGTGTAATATCAGACGTCCCAAATATAGCAGTCAAATCCATTTGTAACATCTACTGAGAATTCTTCCGTATGAAAGGAGTTCAATGAAACTATCTATAAACTTCAAGGAGACTCGAGATCAGTTGTGATACTGGAATTAAACAAATATTTTGCGAAGGATTATTTACCAAGAAGTAATGACCTTTCTTGCGGTGGGAGTCCTGAAAGCTAATATATCGCACGTTGCATGGCCTTAGTCTGTTGTTATTGTTGTTACTTATGCTCACTTTTCTAAGAGTAACATCAGACCAAGCCCACGAAATTTCTCGTGGCAAGGAGCGCAAGATACGTCTGCCGTTGGCAACAACCTTGAGCACCTTACAGGTGGAAGTGCGATTTAGCTCAGTTCCGCCCCCACTTTTGATGGAGAGCACCTCAGGGCAACGGGTCCGAGGGTCTCCCACTCCTTTCCTCTTCCACCTAACCACACGAGAAGACTTTCGGCTCATCGCATATTTAGAGAGCCGCCATGCCGCACCTACACTATACATTTACAAACATCCATGCCTTCTTGATAAACTTATTCTGAAACGATTATGCACCCCGGCTACTCCAATACCCTGCGATCTGATCTTTTCGAAAGCAAGCCAGATATATACTGAGAAAAGAACTGTCTCTCGTTAAGAACGTTAACTAAAATTATGTTCACAAAGAAAACCTTGATTTGTTATTATGGTAGGTATATTTTATTAAATTTTTAGAGTTAAGTATTTTTACATTGGGTTTTTGTGGTGCTGGTATTTATAATGTTTTTTATATGAGCTTTGTAGCAGTAACAAAATATCAAGTATATGATAAAATAATGTAATCTTTAACAAAGTTTAAAGTGTTAGGTTTCATTACTTTTTAACTTTTTGAGCATTTGTTTAATCCAGAATTTTATTATTTGTTCTATGTACAAAGGTGTTTTTAGGGAATCTCAAAACTACAGTTGAATGAAAATCCAGGGAGTGAGCGATTTCATTGAGTTGATTCCACCGATCCCACTCGTTGTTCGATTCTTTCTGCTTTTCTTCTGCATCTTTGCAAACCGCTCTTGATCCACTCCCGTTCCGAGGGTATTCATCAAGGTGTTAGTGAGCGGTGAATCGTAAAAAAGAATTGATTCACTTCAGCGTAAGCGTATGGTTCCGATCTGTTCCCTTAAAGGAGTGGTTTTGTCCACCACTATAATGACATGCAATTAGTTTCCGCATTTGGATTCAAAGACTTAAATTATACCTAACTGCCAAATTTTGCAAAATATGCTGAGAAACTTACGGAGAAAATGGAAAATTTATCTTGGTGCAAAGTAAAAAAAGTGCGCATATTTTCTCTTATACAATAATTCCTTTGTCGACATTCTTAATTTATTGTAACCAATTTCACTTTCGCTTTCATTGAATACGCGAGGAGAAAAAAAAAGGTGCATCCTTTAATCTTTCAAACATTTTCCTTTATATCATATTTTTAATCATCGTTGTTATTTTTAAATAACTTTTTCTCTTTTAGAGTTTTATTTTAATTTTTGAATTGTATGGTTGAATTATATTTCTTCAACTAATTATTTTAAAATTTGCTATTTAGTCATTCCATTCGTAATATGTATATTTCCAGGTATTTGAAGTATATTTATTAATATAAAATTTCGAAAATTTGATTTTATTTATTTGAATTGTAAATATATCTAGAGAATATTTTGTGACTCAGACTATGACGCATTTGAAAACTGCACATATTGAAAGAGAAATTCAGTAAAGCATAGTTAATATGGCTTTCACTTTGCTCTTCAGAGATACATAAATAAAAAAAATGTATAACCGACTCTTCAGTGATACATAAATGAGAAAGATGTATAAATAACATTTTTAATTTAAGTTGAATCACATACATTACGTTACACTATTTTATCATTGTGCCACTTTCACCATGATACTGAACGTCTTTACAGGTTATCCATTTTGAATTTTCAGAATGTAAGGAAAAACTGGTCTCATCGATAGCGAAATCATCTTTAGATGATACCCATATACGTTCGTACATAAATTCTTAAAGCTTAAACTAATTCGGCTGAGACATCTTGTAATTCTTTAAATATGATATGATATGGTTTTCCATTATGTAATTTAAATTTATACAATCATTCAATCAAAAAGCTATCACCCTTCACTTTCGCATGCGATGATTTTTTTAATATTTTTTCCGTTAGACAGGCTTATTTGCTAGAAATTCGACGCACTGCACTATGCGAAAATCTTTAGTAAAGTATGGTGTAAACTTCCAGGCATTTTCTCCTTAATACGAAACTTCTTTGAATTTTTCCTCACATTATTGTTCTTTCTACTAATTTCCTTCCTTTCTTCTAAATGTGTTTCTATAATTCCTCTTCTACATTTGTTTTCAGTGGTAACACAAGAATACTAAGATTTTTCGACAGTTACATTTCCATAAATTTTGTATTCTTGCAAATTCTTTTAAAATTTCAGTTGCATTTTTAGAATGACTACTTTTAGATTTTTAGACATTTTAGCTGTAAATAAAGTTTAAAGCAAAGCCTAAAGGACAAATATTTGAGCTAAAATGTTTTTACCAAATGATAAAGAAGTAAAGCATCTCCCAAGCTATCTGCTCAGCAGAAGGCAATAGATTTGCCATCCCACTGAGTAACCCGATCTAAAAGCTGCGATATTACCTAAAATGCCAAAATCTTAAATTTTAATTTACCTTGTTAAATTTTAATTTGAAACTCTGAGCTATGAAATATGTATATCACGTATAAGATTTTCACTTTTATGGAAAAAAGCAAAGAATCAATCCAAATATAGTCAAATGTCAATAACCCAAAACTGAAAGAACTTCCGCTCCTCGAATAAACGTACAAAAAATTCGACCTTGAATTAATTTAATTTTCGAAATACGTGCTTTGTTATTCACTTTTACTTACATACGAATTCTTAGTTCCGATAACTGCTTCATCGAAAAGTCCGACTTACCGAAACTCAAGTATTCGAAGCTTTAGTAGATATTCATTGTATGACAATTAAGTAATCAAAGGGTATTAAAAAAGTAAGTTGTAGAACTTATGCAAATTCCTGTCTTAATGCAAGTATGACAAATAATGAAAGAGCAGGCTTGTAGAGATCCTTTTTAGTCCAAAGGGGCTTTGTCCCTGAAGGACTATTGTTTTCGTTTTGCGATTTTGCGTTGAATCACTATAAATGTCCGTTTCACTTTTCAAACTGTTGCCACCAAATGTTAGAGTTCTGCATTATATTTGAAGAAATTAAATAATGAAAAATCTGCATAAATGTATGTATATTTCTCGCATTGTGATAAAACAACGATACATAGAGCCATCGAATTTTGAATGACGTAATCCTCCTACGAATATGGGCATGTGGAAGACCAAATTTGAAATTTGGAATTTATTTTATTATCGATTTCATATTTCGTAAACCTTTAACGAATTTTTGATTAACAAACTCAAAGATTTCAAAGAGAGCAATGGCAACACTCTACGGGAGAAAAAAACCTTTTTATCTCCAGCGCGCGCGGAACTGTGTATCGGAAATTCTATAGATAGGCTCATTTTAAAATTATCTTGCGACGTTGCTATTGAACTGAATTTTATGCTTTAAGTGCAAAGAACATGATATTTAATAAAGAAAGGTAACACACAAAAAGTTCAAAAAACGCCCCTTTGGACGTAATTTAAAATTTGAAACCTTTCAGATTTTTTTTCCCTGACATGCCTGTTAGATGTGTATTGTCTCTTCTAAGTAAAAAAAAATCTTTATTTGAGAGACAAGTTGAGTTTTGGGGAAAGGAAAACAATCATAAGAACAAATCTGGAGAATACGTGGGATGACTAAGTACACATACTTATTTTCAGGACACAACGGCTCTGTAAAGTGGTTATTGACCGATGGGAAGATTTATTATTATGTAACAGAACGATTTCCAACTGAATAACATAAAATTAAAAATCTTCTTAATTCTCAGCTAATTAAGTCAGGTACTCAGCCAAACATTTAAAACTAAAGCTCTGTTTTACACCTCAGCTTGTAAGATAAATCTAATGTTACTTAATCTGAACAACAATTAAATCTTCCCAACTAAATAAAGCAGGAAGATAATCGTCCTGTCTTTACCTTGGATTCCAAGACACCAAGTGAATACAATAATAGAAAATGCAGCTAAACGCTCATTTACACTACATTTTGGTAGTTTAAAAAACTAGTGCTTTAACAAAACTTAAGCTCTGCTTTTTGCGCTTCAGAGTATAACAATATTTTAAATACTCCAAAACCCAATTAGTAAATTAGAGACTAATAACCGGGTTCTTATGTTAAACTGTTCCACCTTGTGGCAGAGCGGATAAAGACTGTTAAATACTGGCAATTTGTCCCAAAGCCCACACCGGCAGAACGAGATTGCTTCATTGTTGTCTTTCGTTACTTTCTCCATGTGCAACATGAGTACGAGGCACATTTCCTTAAGTCCTCCATGTAGAAATTCCCTCATTTTAGGCAGATAGCCTCCCTGTGCTTTGACATGTTTGAATGAATAACCAGCCAAATTTACGCGCGATTTCTAAACGATCAGTTCTAAATTTTAAAAAACCAGAAACTCAGCGAAAACCAGTGTATTTATTAAATCGAGATGAATATAGTAGGAACAACGCCAAGTTTTGAATTGCCCGTACTGTCTTTCCGAACTTATACTGTCGTTCTTTAGGTATATTCACTTATCAGGTTCAATGTTCCGTCTTACTTTCTTCGGGAACATGCAAGGTGGTGTGGTGTGGTGTATTTAATTATGGCAAAGCACACTAGGGCTATCTGCCTAAGAGGAGGGATGCCTTTCGTGGAGGACTTTCTAAGGGAAACTGGCTAGTATACACGTTACACATGGGGAAAACCACGAAAACACCCATGCAGCCAGCCCGTTCGCGGGATTCGAACCTCGGTCCGAACTACCAGTGTTCAGCGACTTTACCGCTCGGCCGCTGGTGGGCGGGAACATGCAAGGACCTGACTCGGAATAGAGAGCTTACTAAAGCTATGTTCAATCACTGTGAGAAGTAGACAGGATACACAAGAAGGGTATACAAAACCCTTTATTTTTCTCTATTTACAATAACTTCCGTACTTCGGAATACACAGACCCACTACTTGTGGTCTAAACGTAAAAATATAAAAATAAAACTAAACTCTAATTTAACTTTAAAAATAATAAACGTGGAAGATTGGCCTTATATTAACAGGAAGCCGTATGTAATACAGAGAACTGTGAACACTACAATACGTTTAAAAATTATCAAGAGGATTAAAACCTCTGGCCTGGAAGGCAACCAGCAACTGAGTAAAACTTCTAAGGTAAGCGGCCTGCTTCGACTCACTGCTTCCTCTCTCTCGCTTGGCAAAAAGCCACAACTTAAATACTTGGCGTTCGCCAGACAAACTTTGCATAAATACTTTAACGCTTATAATTCTGGCCGGAAGTAGAAAATAAGAAGTGATAGTAAAGATTTAAAATAAAATAAACGTTAGTAAAACTTAAGATCCTTACATACTTCCCGCCAGAGTTAATTAGTTTGAAACTGAGGTCTAAAACGACCTTGTTGAAAACTTTTAGCTCTAGAATCTAACGCGAGACCAATTTTTTACAAACATTTTTCGCTAGAAACTAGAAATTTAAAAGAAAGAAATTTGTTTTTACAATAGCAGCTCCCAAGACACACAATTTTTTTTTCAGCTGTACTGCATCTAAACAGGAGCTTTTATTCAAATCTGGTTCCTTCCAGAGATCTGGAAGGAAAACTAGTTTAATGAAATGTTACACAATGAAATGGCAAGTAACATGTATAATTATATTTCTCTTAACATTCTTATTTCATTCATAATTATTTTAGTTATCTCTCCCCGTGCTCTCTGACATGTGTTGTAAAAGAACACCAAACACGAATGTGTTTCTGTCTACGTGTTCAACACTTCCTCCTACAATCAAAACACTAACGTGTTAAAATTCAACATACCAAGACCTCGTAACACACCCTAATTTCAACTCTAAACCCTGAGGTACTATTCTGAAAGTGGCTAACTCTGAAGTGTAGCGTCAGAGAGCCTAACTACATCATTCAACCTTTAACACATATTCACCATGATTTAGTCTTTTTACAGTCACACGAATAAAAAAAATTTTAACATTACTTTCACTTTTACCATATCACGGTATTTTTTAACATTTAAAATAACAGTTCACATTGTATATAAGAACATATTAACATGCCGTTAATTTTATACATTTGAAAACATACATTAGTAGTACATTGTTAACTTCTATTCTTTTCAAAGCAAGTGCCAATTCTTTCTACATTGAAATAATACATTTCAAAAAGTCTTTCAGACTAAAACTTCTTTCTTGCCAGAATGTTTTAAATAATATTTATACAATAACTTTTTACAATATTTAAGTCTTTACACAACGCTATTATACATCAACTTTAGTTTTACGCGCGAGTAATTGAAAAACATAATACCAAAATAGGTAACAACTCATTTCTCGCCCTTTTGGCGATAAAGGTAGACCTCGCATGAGGTAAAACTTCTTGAAATCTGCCACTTGCAGTAAGAATGAAAGATTAACTTAAGTTTGCAAAGTAACATAAAATTTTACTTATCTTTGTGATATTCGGACATTCTTTTCTGGGCCCAGTCCTGAAAGGTCGTGCAGATTGTTGTTTGATTTATCCTCCTTCTTGTACGGGCTGGCCCTTCAGTGCCTTCCTCTAGATGCTTTCTTTTTTCTCCAGTTCGGTCACCCTTGAATACCTTCTTTTTCGCTTCTGCCTGTGGTCTTGGTTGTTTGATGGCAGCTGGTCTTGGCGGAACCGGGAAACTTCTTTCGTGTTCCTGCTTGGACCTCGTTGCTGGCCGTTCAAATTTTCCTTGTAACTTTTCCTCCGTCGCTGGTGGCCCTTCCGCAGTTCGGCGACATTTGCTGCGGAGAGTCCTGTCGGATGACTAGATCTTCCGTTTTAGAGCCGGGTTATAGTTGCCGTTATTTCTCCTGGTTCTCTTTGCATACGTCGTCCTTCTCCCTTCTTCATTCTGGGGGTGTTCGTGAGCTCTCATTTCTGGACGGTGGAACGGCTTCTTTTTCTTGCTACCTTCAATTTTTCCGCGGGGAAACTTTCTTTTCACTCGCTCCTGCCTCTTAATGGCTTGCCCTTGTACTTGTCGTTTTTCCACCTCTGGAGCTTATGCCTGCGGTGTCTGCCGTGCCGGATCCTGCAAAATATCTTTGAAAATTTTCATTTTATTACGATCGTAGTAGGGTTTGATTTGATCAATGTTTGCGGAGCAGGTTTCACCATTTCTAGCTTTTAACACTACTACAGCGTGAGTTATTTTTTCTATGACATATGGTCCTTCAAATCGTGGAAAAAATTTGGCAGTTTTATCTTCTGGTGCTGAAGAAAGTGAATGCTTAATTTTTAAAACTTCATCCCCTACTTTATAAGTTACTCCCCGTCGTTTCAAGTCATAATATAGTTTTTGTTTTCTCTGTGCTACTTCAGTATTCTTTTTTGCTTCTTTAATTAGTTTTTCTGTATCACCCATTTTAAATTCTGGGGCTCTTTCTTGCACATAAAATAATTTATCTAACGGCGTTATAATCTTTCTGCCTAAAAATAACTCAGCAGGAGTTTTGCCCGTTGTATCATGTTTTGCGGTCCTAAGGGCGAAAGCAAATTCATTGACATAGTTATCCGAGCTTTTATGAAAATTTTTAACATAACTACGGATAATTTTCACTATATTTCTATTGACCCGTTCCGCTATATTTGATTGCGGCCGATACGGGACCATTTTTAAATGACGTATGCCCAGTTTTTGGCACATGTCTTCAAATATATCGCTTACAAATTGAGGACCATTATCCGATATAACTTTTAGAGGCGCCCCGTATTTTAAAATATATTTATTTAAAATAGAATCAGTAACTAATTTCGCGGAGGCTCGTTTTAAGGGAACAATTTCGGTCCACTTACTAAAATGATCAACCATAACAAGGAGATAGCGACTTTTATTTAACTGACTTTTTGGGAAAGGGCCCAATAAATCGATGCCAATAATTTCATTTGGAAATTCGGATTTAATACTATTTATAAACCCGGCCGGGCGGAAATTAATATAATTAACTGCCTGACATGTTGAGCAGGACTGGACATACGCCCTTGTTAACTTTTGCAGTTCAGGAAAATAGACTGCCTCGCGTACGCGTTGGATAGTTTTTCGAATACCAGCATGAGAAGCTAAAGGGCTGTCATGGAGCTCCTGCAGGATATTTAATCTAAGACTAGCTGGGATAACAGGTCGAAATTCGTTGTTGGAATTCGTAGTTTTTGTATAGAATAATAGACCATCTATTAGTTCGTAATGGGCCGCCCTATTTCTTATCGCCACAATATCTTGGTGGCTAAAATTTTCAGGATCCTTTAAATACTCATAAATGCTTCCAAACTCAGGATCCTTACCCAGTTCGGTTATTACAGTTTCTCGGGAATTTATTGTACATGCTGTGAGCATTGCCACCTTTACGGTATTACCTTCTTCATCTATTTTAATTCTGGACAGGGCATCTGCTACGATATTTTCCTTTCCGGGGGTATGCTTGATTACCAGATTATATTCTTGTAGCTTGAGTGCCCATCTTATTAACCTTGGGGATAGGTTTTTCCCTGAGTACAATCTAGTTACCGCCGCATGATCAGAGTACACTGTTATTGGTGCCTTTCCAAAATAGACTCGGAACTTTTGCACTGCTAACAGAACTGCAAGTGCCTCTCTCTCGGTCGCGGAATAGTTTCTTTGTGTTTGATTTAAAGTTCGGCTAAAAAATGCCACGGGCTGCTGATTTTGCGAAAGTACCGCTCCTACCGCATAATCCGAAGCATCCGCTGAAATTTCTAAATTCTCATCCTTTTCAGGAAATTTCAACACAGGGGCTTGCGTTAATGCTTGTTTAAATTTTTCGAAAGCACTATTGGCTTCGGCCGTCCACGAGAATCTTGCCTTTTTCCTTTTTAATTTTAACAATGGTTCAGCAATAGCTGCAAAATCTTTTATAAAGGACCTATAATATGAACAAAGTCCTAGAAAAGAAGAGAGCTTCTTCGCCGTGTTTGGAGTCGGATACTTTTGTATAGCGATTATTTTTGATTCGTCTGTCTCTATTCCTTTCTGAGATATCTTGTAACCTAAATATTTTAATTCAGGGGCTGCAAATTTGCACTTTTCGACATTAACTTTTAGACCGGCCTCATTTAATAAAGAAAACACCCGTCTTAAATCCTGTACATGTTGGTCGAGATTATCACTAGTAATAATGATATCGTCTAAATAGATAAATGTGGACTTTCCAAGAACATTTTTTTTTTCGGAATTTTCGGAAGAGTCAAATTAACACAATGTCCATACATCGCTGAAATGTTGCCGGCGCCCCTGAAAGGCCAAACGGCATACGCAAAAATGCATAAGTGCCAGACTTGGTTATAAAAGCAGTCTTAGGCACGTCCTCAGGCCTAACCCCTATTTGAAAATAACCAGTCGTTAAGTCTAAAGTCGTCATATATGTGGTGGATGTTATGTTCCTTAGAATTTCTTCAATAATAGGTAACGGATATACCGGTTATTTAGTTATGGAGTTTAATTTACGGTAATCAATTGCGAATCTCCACCTTTTTGGATGTGTCAAAGGATAGTCATTATTTTTCTTACATAAAACCACCGGCCTAGCATAACTACTTGAGATGGGCGTTATGATCTTTTTACGTAGCATATCGGTGATATGCCATTCTATAATTTTTTCCTTATTCTTATCATACCGGTATGCTTTGTGGCGAACTGGCATTGAATCTCCGGTGTCAATACTATGGTTAGTAACCTGAGTAAATCCTGGAATATCACTAAATAACGAAGCAAATTCACTTACCACTTGTCGGATTCTTCCTTGCTCGTCATTAGGCAGGTGGTCAAGATTTAACATCGGCGGTTCAGCCTTTTCTGCACGAACTGGTTTCATCGTCAGCTTAAGGGACGCTTCATCAAAATCCAGCGTTGCTTGTGCCTCTGAAAGAAAATGTATTCCTAAAATAATATGTGCTTGCAGATTCTTTACTATGAAAAACATCACCTTTACTTGTTCGTCCTTGATACTGACATACAGCGGTAATTTACCTATACACTTACATTTTTCTCCTTGCGCCGCTAACGCTGTCGTATTATCCGAATTATATATGCGGTATTTCCGAAAATACTTCCTAAAAAAATCTTCTGCCACACAGGAACACTGCGCGCCTGTATCCAGGAGGTGGCTGGGATATTATTCACCAACACTTCAATCTTCGGAAGAGTCAAATTTTTCACCATTACTGTATTTAACTTGAAGGAAGAGGGGTTTTCTTGGCCTTCGGTTTCCGCACCCTCCCGTCAGCAGAAATCCGTTTTAGTTTAAATTATTTTTCATTTCCGTGCTTTCCTTCTTTTTCCACTAGCCTTGAGACTTTTTTCCTGGATTGCTATTGAACTGTCGACGTTCGCCGGCTGTTTTTGAATGCTCGGGTTTCCTGGCCCACTGATTCGCTTTGCTTCCGTAGCCGTGTGCTTGAGTTTGCTGTAGTCTTGGCGCACCAAATTGGTTTCGCTGTTGATATTGGCGTCTTCTTTCAATGTCCGCCGTTCTTCTACTTTCAAACTAGATTGCTAGCTCAAATAACTTTTCCAGTGTACTCGGATTTCTTAATTCAATAAAGTCTTGCACTTGGGGCAGTAACCTCGGCAAAATCACTTGAATTATCTCAGGATCCGGACGGTTTCCATACAAGAGTTTGAAGACGTGAATTTTTCTTAAAATAAAGCTTGAGAGATTTTCGATTCTTTGTTGATATATACTAAAAAGTTCCGTTTCTAATTTCGCACGATCCCTTACAACAGGGATGGCTTTTACTAGGGCAGTCTTGAAATTCTCGTAAGTATAGGTGGGACTTCCTGCTTGACCCAAGAGACTTCTGCCTATACACTTGAACCAATTAAGCGCTTGGCCCCTCAAAGCGCTGGTAGCTAAGGTAACTTTTTGAAATTCGTGCACGGGGTAGAGCATGAAGTGGTCATCCAATTTTTCCAAAAAACTGGTTACCGGTGAGTTTCCATTAAATGTTGCTTCTGGTTTCATCGAAGCGCGCATGGTCTGGACGATGTAACCAAATCCTTCCAGGGCGGCAACTGGCATTTCTGGATTCTGAGCCGCTTCTGCAGGCAGCACAGGTTCTTCTTGAAACTCGGCCATGGTTATTCTTCTTCGTTGGGCGCCACTATCAAGTTCAATGTTCCGTCTTACTTTCTTCGGGAACATGCAAGGATCTAACTCGGAACAGAGAGCTTACTAAAGCTATGTTCAATCACTGTGGGAAGTAGACAGGATACACAAGAAGGGTATACAAAACCCTTTATTTTTTTCTATTTACAATAACTTCCGTACTTCGGAATACACAGACCCACTACTTGTGGTCTAAACGTAAAAATATAAAAATAAAAGTAAACTCTAATTTAACTTTAAAATAATAAACGTGGAAGATTGGCCTTATATTAACAGGAAGCCGTATGTAGTACAGAGAACTGTGAACACTACAATACGTTTAAAAATTATCAAGAGGCTTAAAACCTCTGGCCTGGAAGGCAACCAGCTTTACTTGTTCACCTTTACTTGTTCGTCCTTGATACTGACATACAGCGGTAATTTAACTATACACTTACATTTTTCTCCTTGCGCCGCTAACGCTGTCGTATTATCCGAATTATATATGCGGTATTTCCGAAAATACTTCCTAAAAAAATCTTCTGCCACACAGGAACACTGCGAGCCTGTATCCAGGAGTGCGGTGGCTGGGATATTATTCACCAACACTTCAATCTTCGGAAGAGTCAAATTTTTCACCATTACTGTATTTAACTTGAAGGAAGAGGGGTTTTCTTGGCCTTCGGATTTCCGCAGCCTCCCGTCAGCAGAAATCCGTTTTAGTTTAAATTATTTTTCATTTCCGTGCTTTCCTTCTTTGAAGTAAGAACTTCTAAGGTAAACTGAGTAAAACTTCTAAGGTAAGCGGCCTGCTTCGACTCACTGCTTCCTCTCTCTCGCTTGGCAAAAAGCCACAACTTAAATACTTGGCGTTCGCCAGACAAACTTTGCATAAATACTTTAACGCTTATAATTCTGGCCGGAAGTAGAAAATAAGAAGTGATAGTAAAGATTTAAAATAAAATAAACGTTAGTAAAACTTAAGATCCTTACACACTTACTAATTTATATTTTTTGGCAAAGTTTGCGAAAAGAGTAGACGTGCAGGTGTTAAAACTTTGATTGATATAAAATTATCAATATGTAGACGACAGAGATGGATGAATTTTGAAATTATTTTACAATAAAACTTTTATTAAATTTTAATGTAACAGAAAGCGTAACAGAAATAATAATAATTTTAAAATAAATGTAACAATAATCATCATTTATTACATTACTGATGATTAGAATTCAAATCTTGACAAATCATAATTTAATTTTAAAATATTTGTTATTCTAAATCTTATGTTTAAATAAAAATGTGTTTTGCTTTCGAAAAAAAGCATCTTTGATTATAATATTAGGGATCCTTTCAAATGTAAACAACCGTTTGTTTAAGAAATTTACTGGGCAGTTAATGTAATGAAATATCTTTGGACATTAAACAAATTCAGAATCATTTTTATTTGTTGTCTTTGCTACGCACAGAAAAGAAGATAAAAATTTTATATTAGAAGATAACATGATTTATTTACATTATTTTTAAGCATTTTTTGCCGTTCTCAAAATGCAGTCCCTTGCATCCTTTGTGCAAAGTATTGAATGCATATATGATGCACAAATTTGAAACCTGGAAATTAAATTCCGTTGCATAAGAAATGAAGTTAAGTCAAATAGCAGATGATAAAAAAGGGATGAGGAAAGAGTTTACACTTATGAAAGAAAACAAAATTCAAACTTTGATTAATATCCTTTATAAATGAAAAAAATAGCTTTTCATAAATTATTAAGAAGTATTTGTTGGGTGTTTTTAAACAAAAATGGAAATAAAAAAATTCCCTTTGAATAATCTTCACTAAAATTTATATGGAAATTTAAGGTTTAAAATGACTATCGCAATTTTAAAAAATACAAATTTTAAAAATAAATCAGAAAGAATAAGCAAATTATATTTGGATTGAACCTAAATTTCGAACTGTGAAAGAAGGAATCAATTAAGTTTAATAAAAAAGGGTTATTAATAAATATATGTGCATCAAATTCAATTAACATTAAGAAACTAAAATTTTGAAAGTTATTTTTTTTTAAATAACTAGTGCGATTTTTAAGAAACTTGGTAATTAGGCATAATTTGAGGCATAGGATCGAAATATGAAAAACACATCGGTATATGATTTCAGAATAAAACGAATTTGCGTCAGAAAACCTTTAATTAAAAAAACCCAAGAAAGTAGGACAATGGGGCTCTATATAAATTCTAATATATATCCCAAGTCGCGCTTCCGAGACATGAAAGAAGGAAATTCGACTTATTAATATCAGAAACGTTTTCCTAAATTGATATTTCAATTTAGAAAACGTAAATTTCAATTTCACAAATGCAAAAAGCTCGTTCTTCAGTTTATGTACAATTTTCGTCTTACGGAAGGTACGTTTGTGTTTTATTTCTAGAATAAATGTAAACTTTCACTAAGTGTATCTATAGGGACTGAAGTGCCGTATAAAAAAAAGATTGTATTTCTTAATTTTTGAAAAACTGATTTTGTTTTAATTTAAAAGGCCCAAACATGAACTTTTGCTTATTTAAAATATTTTTGTAGCTGGAAGTATATCTTTGCCACCAGTGGTCGCAAAAATTAAAGCCACATCATAACTTTTATGGGCAGGGTTTATATTAAGTGTTAAATGCATGATTAGAATAAAATGCTTAATAACTGACTCATTAGGACTGAGCAATATAAATTTTAACTTTCAAATATTCTTTCGTCATTTTACTGTGGTAAAGTATTCAAGAAATTGCAAAAGCACACATCAATTAAACACAAAACCTAAGTATCTGGCACACCATAAAATACTTTATTTCCATCCATCTTTTCATATGTATTTTAGAATTAAAATGACACCATATTTTAACTGCGTATTTATTTTACAAATGCATTACATTAAACAAATGCATTTTCTATACTACGCGCAAGAACAAGTTTTCTTTTTTTTAATTATCATTAATTTTATGAAAATCAGTCAATTTAAAATAAAATCATAAAATTTATTCGACAGCTAAATCTGTATGGCCATTCTTTTCTCATTTATCCATAAATTAATGACGAAAGCTGTTATACTCTCTAGCTAGATATTGGCCATTCACAAAATTCCCTACAATTTATCAAGGTAACAGTTCTGGACGCCTTAAAGTTCCTTGTTTAATGTCTAGCAGATAAAAAAACCTATCTTTAGTTATTCTGAAACAGAAGGTCTATATCTGTTTGGATTAATAGTATGGCAATAAATCTTATGGAACTAACACGATTCCAGAATGAGTCGACATTCATTCTGAAACTGTGTTTGTCAGACTCTCTTCCAGGTCATGTCTAAAAATGCAGTTTAAAGCACTTCAAGACTGATAAAGAGATTTTTATGAAGCACTAAAAATGAAGTAAGCTGTGTAATTCCTCTGCAATATTATTTATTGCTTTGTTACGTAACTATCAAATATGTCATCATGCCTTCAAAGACTTTATGCAATAAAAAAAGATATTCATCCATTTAATGTGAATATTAATAAAAAAATATCCATATAAAAGAGCATAGAAGGTTAAATTTCAGTCCTTTTCCAAAATTTTTTTACAAATATTGCAAACGGATTATAACACAATCAATAAAAAGGAAATATAGTGAATAGATATTTAAATAATTTTAAAGATGTAAATTTGTATGAATGTTTACTGAAAGTCTTGAAAATGGTCAACGAAGCTCTTTTGACGCTGAAGGATTCGAGTATTTATCTCGTGTGATAAAGATACGCAGAACGAATATACACAGTCTCACAATTATATAATGAAACAAGCGTCACATAATAAAGCAGAAACAAAATAATGAAGTATTACCACTACTTTATTCGAGCTACAGTAGGCTCCCCATAATGCGATTACGGTTAATGTTATCATTGGGATACTGCTATCAAATTAGATAAATCCAGCCTTTCGAATTATATTCGAAAACATGGAAAACACACACCTATTAGAATATGATTTTCAAGATAAAAATCGGAGAGCTAGGCTTTTTTGGTTGTTGTACGCAATAAAATCTTAGGTTATATTTGTAATAAGGGAATATCAGTTCCAAAAACATACAATTCATATGGCCATTTCATAACTAATCATAAAAAAAAAGTTTGAAATGTTGGAAGCCAAACTGAGGAAAGGAAATTATTTTCTAAAATCTGTTTCACAATAAAAACCGGTTTTTTTTCCTCTTTTTAATATTGAAGTAATAATTATTCTTGCGCACATCATAGCAAAGTTATCGAAACCGCTAGCAAATGGCGAATTCCTCGAACTTTGTTTGATTAAGCCTGTTGAACTTCTTAGCCCTAAGGAACATATGAAAAGGAAGGAAAACGTATGCACTTATAATGTATTTCTTCCGCCTTCTAAGCATGCCTTCGTGGTGTAATGGCCAACACACTAGGCGCGCATTCGAGAGGTCCGTGGTTCGAGTCCCGGAGAAGACATTGCTCCTTTTTCACGTCTCTCAGCATTAAAAATCCTAATGTCTCTACAGTGGCGCCCGAACTACAAAAAGGTAGTGGATGATGATTCTCCACCACCAGGATTTGGCGACTGGATACTTTGTTTCTCAGTCGCTCTTTGAAAGAAAACGTATATAAGGTATTTCTGCCGCCTTCTTACCATTCCTTAGTGGTGTAATGATCAGCACAATCGGCGCGTATTCGAGAGGGCCATGGTTCGAGTCCCGGACAAGGAGTTGTTCATTTTTCATCTCTCCTGCTTTCAAAAAATACCTAATGTATCTATACACTTTGTACAATTTTCAATAGCAACTAATGACAGCACAAACATAACTGTATAAATATCTTTTTTTGTACTAAAAGTTATAGACAAATTCGAAGTAATTAAGAAATTATTGAAAATAATTCCTATGAAAGGAAAAAGTGGTTTACAAGGTACTCTTTTCCTGAAATAAAAACTGTACTAAAATGGTTGGGTTATGGCTGATGGTACAACTAACTGTCACTGGTAAAAAAAGGAGTAGCGTTAAAATCAAAGAACACAGTGAAAAAAAAAATTTTTTTAACATTTTTTCATTATTTATCAAAAAATCTCTTTGTGCCCAGAGTTTTCAGACGGATAATAATATGCAACTAAACCAGTAAACGCTATCCATTGGCAAGCTCTGAATCATCAAGCTCTTGTTACATTGTTTGAAGAAATTGTGAAAGTGAACAAACACAAGGAAATTATTTCTTATAGTGAAGCCAGGTGATAAAATTGCGGAGCTATATTAAATGTTGTAGAATCTCACCTGCTTGAGTAGCAGATATTAAGACTGGATCTAAGCGACTTATCGTTATGTCCAGTAAGAAAGCAGATAACGTAAGTAGGATGTAAAAGAGCCTTTTATAAAGAACTCATAATTTAACAGAAAGCACTTCTTACTCTTAGAAGGTTATTTTACTTCCTACACAGAACTACTGGACTAGGTAGTTCTGTGTAAGAAAGTACCGGGTAGGTTAGTGCTACTTATTTGCGTTTTAATTTTATTTTTCATCATTTCCTGAATATGATTTTCTAGTCTTTGTTCCTTTGTTTGGCAACAATAGTACTTTGCTTATACAGTGGCCACGTTCCCGATATCAGTGCTATGGCTCATAATCTGAGTGATTCCTGAAAGTTCAGTTTCGTGCCCGCCACTGATAAATGTCCATACCCAAGATTACGGACGCTTGGAGATTTTTCACGACAACGAATACGAACTTCTGCTGTTCATTTTTCACTTGAACATGCAAAACTATTTTACTTATGTATGCGCATTGCTTGCCTTGAGCGGCAATATCTACTGCTGTCCCGCCACATCGAACAATCTATACCTTTTAAAATATTTGTAAAAAAAAATATGGTAGAAAAATACACAAAGCCCCATTGTCCAGTACTGCCTCTGCAGAGACATTATTTAACAATACCTACATTACTGGCAATTCCAAATTTTAAACGATTACAGTATTTACTTTATATTTCTCCCGCCTTTCTAGAGTGCCTTCGTAGTGTGGTGGTCTGCATGTTGGGCGCGTATTCCAGAGGTCCGTGGTTCGATTCCCGGCGAAGGCGTTTGCCCATTTTTTATCTTTTCTGCTTCAAAAAAACCCTAATATCTCTACAACTTGAATTTTAGAGGAATTTTCCTGTCTCCAGGATGACTGTACCCTCTTCAGTACTTTAGTCTAATTTTAATTTTTCGTATTACTTCCCCCTGTGTTCTCTTCTCTTTTACCTTTCATTTTGGCTGCCGCCGCTCGCGGTTGAATCTTTTTTCCTATTACCAAAATGCTTATTCTAGTCAAACTATGGCCTTCGCTGAGATGCAGGGCTAAGCTGTAATTTGTCCATCTGACGTCTCGTCATATCCTGCCATACGTATCCTTTCTGCCACGTACCTATTTTCAAATTTTATGGTGAGCTCAAATAGATCCTCAAGTATCGTTGGATTTCTTAAATCAGAGAAATCTTTTATTTGAGGCAGCAACCTGGATAAAATAATCTGTATTATCTCCTCGTCAGGCCGTTTGCCATACAATAAATTAAGGTTTTAAATTTTTCACAAAATAAAATCAATCAATTCTTTGACTTTAAATGATAGTTTCTAAAGCGTTGACTGGAGCTTAGCGCTATCTTTTACCATGAGGGACTCTTTAACGAGTACCTTAACTCCCTCGCGTACCCAGCACAAATTTGCCAATACATTTACACCAACTAGAAGCCTGTCCTTTTGGAGCGGCAGCGGCAATTGTAATTTCTGTGCTTCTAGCATTGGATACAAAGTAAAATGGGAATTTAATTGCGTCAGAAAACTATTTACTGAGGCTTTTCTCATCGAAAGTCACTGCGGGTTTCATGGAAGCCCGCCTGGTATCCATGGTATCCGCAATAAATCCAAAACCCTCCATGGAACTAACGAAAGCCACTAGGGCTTGCACTGCTTAGGGTGCCGGACTAAATGCAGGATTTTCTTGAGCCACAGTCCTTACAGTTGTTCGGGCTCCAGTGTAGTGTGTGTGTGTGTGTGTGATTATGGCAAAGCCTCATGGGCTATCTGCCTAAGAGGAGGGATGCCTTCGTGGAGGACTTTCTAAGGGAAACTGGCTCGTATACACGTTACACATGGGGAAAACCACGAAAACGCCCATGCAGCCAGCCCGTTCGCGGGATTCGAACCTCGGACCGAACTACCAGTGTTCAGCGACTTTACCGCTCGGCCGCTGGTGGGCCTCGGGCTCCAGTGTAGAGTCTCATCTTCTGGGGTAGCATACACCAAGGCGAGATCCTAACGGAATCTAAGGGACTTATCTCTATGTCCAGTAAGAACACAGAGAACGTAAGAAGGGTGTAAAATCTCTTTTATTAAGAACTCAATAATTAATAGAAGGCACTTCATGTTCTCATAGAACCAGCTAGCATTTATGGGATAACTCAAAAGTAACTAACTCAGATTAAAACTTAGATCTAACAGAAATGAATGTCGGTTCAAATATCGGCGTGTCAAGCACTATTAATTCCTAGAGAAGGGTAAACCTCTATTCTACTAGCAAGAATAATGCAACGCCGAATACAGACTGCTAATAGAAGAATTGCAACAAGTAACCTGGGCTTCAATAGGGGGAACACGCTCTTATTAAACAATCTTAAGCTTCCTTTTATATACCAGCTCTTTCTACCTCATTTGAATAAGCGCGAAGTAGGAAAACGGAAAGAGAAAATGACAGTAAAGATACTGAACATAAAATAATTGGTTAGATAAAATAAATTAATACTTTACAATGCTTTAATTTAAAAAATGAAACAGAAATTTTCAAGACAGAAAGAAATAAAGCCGTCGATAAGATGTATAATGATATATGGATAACAGGTTTAGCATTTCTTCTAGACTTCATTGGCAATTTTAATATTCTCATGAAAGAGTTGCAATGAAAGAATAAACTTATAACTGACATGAATGCTTGCAGTATTGAAGTTTTTACACTGCACAAATGGAATCCAAAATTTTGTACATTTATTAAATCTTAAATCCTGCCCTATACCAATTATTGGATTCTAATTTGCAGCGTGGCATAGATCTTATTCAGAGATAGATTTGATTAATATCCGCATCTGTGAAAAAATAAATATCCTCGTAAATTTTTATAATAAAAATAATCGCTTTGTTTTGGAGTATATTTATATGCGAAAAAGGTTTATCCCTCTCTAGGAAAACTGCTAGACTATGCATAAAGTCTAAGAAAAGAATCAATCTGAGTAAACAATAAACACCTACAAGTCCATGATAAAAATAGTTTTTAGCAATTTTTCTTTAAGATTACGAACGTTATCAGAACCGAAACGCCATCAGGTATCAAGTTGTAGTAAGAAATGAAAAAGCTTATACTAGGTATTATTCATTACCTAATTATGTCGAACTTGAGAAGTTTTCATAGTTCTTTTTTAGTTTTAAGATGAAAGTAAACTATTTATTGATTAACTCGAAGTATTAGAATTATTTAAAATAAATATAAGTCTGAAAATTTAATATTTAGCTTTCAGTATGTTTAATACATAACCATCACAAATTTCTTGCATCTGCCGACTTCTAGATCTCAGATAAATAATAGATAATAATATATCATCAGATAAATAATCAGAAACTAAATAGAAATTTCAATTCTTATAAGCTTTATTTAGTTCACTTATGGTGTTTCACTGTGGGTGCAATTCTGCAATCGATTTTTGACCTACTTTCTGATAAGCTATTGAATTCATTTATTGTACACACATTGTTTACCAATGATAAATGCAGTGTGGTGAAGTTTTTTATTCAAAATTCGATTTAGAGTTCTTTATTTAATGTTGTAGAGACATTAGGTAATTTTTGGAAGCAGAAGAGATGAAAAATTAGCAGCCGCCTTCGCCGGGAATCGAACCATGGACCTCTGAAATACCGGCTCAGTGTGCGGAGGCTCGCTAAGAAGGCGGGAGAAATACCTTATAATGTTTAAATGCTTTTTCGCATGTACCTTCGTACAACAAACGAAATGAGCATGTCAGAATTTTATTGTTTTCACCATCAAATAGAGTGGGGAAAACATTTTCAAATGAGACTTATGCGAAAATTGTAACTTAATTTCTAACTTTTTGGTGAATTTTTGAAAACTGCCCGGATTTCTAAACTATTTAACGTTTATGACTTTAAAATGTCAACATCCAAAAACGTAACGCATGTAAAGTTTTGTAGTTTTTGCAGGTTATAAAACAAACTTCTCGCCCTCTTTTAAAACAAGAATTTGATAAAGAAATAATGATTCGGTTATTTTCTACATTTTAGAAAACGTTTCGCAGTCTGAAGCAGACGGAGGAAAAATAGTCTCTCTCGAAAAATGTGCTTTTACGTTTGCCTTCTTGGCGCACTTAATGACGAATTGGCAATATTCATTTTTTCATTTTAGCTTCAAGTAAAATGCTTGCGGTTATAATGTTATTAAACTCAGTTTCTGAAACTGAATATTCAAAGCGATTTCTTCATTCCATGAATGGCGTTCAATTATTTTTCTTTGTTTCATAATTTTCTTGTAATTTAATACTTTTGTTTTAATAATGACTAAATATTTTATCATTGATAACGTGTAACTGAGACCAAAAGAGAGAAATTAAATACAATTAAAAGAAAAGGCTTTTATAGAATAAACTATTATTTAAAATGGGTGTGATAATTAAAGCATTAACACTAGAAAATAATTTATCATATAGTTTAATGAGAATGATATATTAAATAATTCTATTTACAGAATTCGTCTACAATTTTATATCGCGAATAATACAAGCCTGGGGCATCTAAATAACGAAATGTATCAATTTAATTTCATTGTCAAGTGTATAAAGCATTATTTTTTTTAATTTCTTGTTAATTTAATTGTAGTGTCAACGTATAAGCCATTATCCATTTTATTTTTTAATGGGCGCCTCCATGCTTTTATTATTCGTAAAACTGTAAATGAATTCTGATAAAATTGTAGATGAATTCTGCAAATAGTATTATTTAATCTGTCTTAAATATATGATAAATTATTTTCTTTCATTTGTGCGGTTTATTATCATATCTATTTTAAATTAAACTTATTCTAAAAGAAGATTTTTAATTGCATTTTATTTTACTTCTCCGTTAGTTTTATTGTTATTTATGTACGTTTTATAAATATTGATTAAATGAAATTTAAAATTTAGTTTAAAATGTCTTTATTTTGTAAGCAAATTTTTTTGTAAAAAAAAAAAAAAAATTCTGGACCGTCAGTTGCTTTCAGATCGTGCTTTCGGTTTGCCTGCAGTTTGAGTTTGCAATCATTGTCTTAGGAAACGCTTTTAAATGGTGATGTGATTTTAAATTAGGAAACATGCTAAAATAAACTTCCTGAAAGTAATACATATGTTACTTTCAGGAAAATAGGTCAAGAGATACACAGTTGGTTCTTAGTCAAATTTCCCCAACACAGTATATTTTTATATCTATAAGAAAAAATACTGAATTACAAATTCGAAAAGAAATAATATATTGCTATCATTGTAAAACTATTTTATCATTTACACTTTCTGGCGCTATCTGTTCCAGCATGCGTAACACGGAATCGTGGTGTTACTAGATTACAAGTCAAAGATATATTCTATGGTTTTCAGGACGCCTTCTAGAGGAAGTTCTGCCGTGCTCAATTTATAAATCTGTTTCATTATATAATAATGGAACTATGTGCAACAGTCACAAAAGGCATTCATTAATGTTGCTTCTTTGCCAAGATTGTTGCATCTTTACGTAATACTCCTCGTTACAATGGATTTCTTTCGGAAAGCTGGAAGTAAGGTAAAAAAGGCTTTTATATTTGTCCCTCTAATATTTTTCATTAATATGGGATAAAGTCTGGCAAAATTGGGTTGACATCACACTCAATGTTTCTCAGGGTCTATAACCAACGGCGGACTTCCTTTTACCTATCCGTCATTATTTATGAAAACGTTAGTTCATAAACTTAATAAATTAATTAGCTATACTTGTAGAATTTTAGGAACATCATTCACGTTCGTTTTTTCATAATAAGGAAACTAATATAAAATTCGATTATAAATCATAAAAATCATATATATTTTTTTTTAAATGCAACGCACATTTTATCGAATTTTTCTGAAAATCATGAAATGTAAATTTTCCCCTTACTCTGAAAAATGTTGTTTCTGTGAGAAAAATTATGATCATATAATTAAATTGCAAAACGAAAAGAAGAAAGCTGAAGTCAAATATACGAAATCAGCATTTTAGGCTTACAGAGAGAAACATTTCTGAAATGCAACTCAGTTATTCCGTAGTTTATGTCTTTGAATCAGATGAAAAACAGCGTGCTCATGCCATTCAAATTTTTTATTTCAAGTATTTGAATGCATTCCTCATTTTTAATACAGTAAAACCTATCCTAACCGCCACTAAATTAACGAGGAATATTAAAATAACTAACGAGGAATATTAAAATACCTACTCATTTAAAAGTTAAATTTAAATCTGAAATTTATGCCTATGGAATAAATAATACATAATGGGCTAACAGTCTAAAGATTTAATGTTGCACGATTCTGCTGCTCAACGAACATGAAATATCCAACCAAAGAACGAATCCAGTTCTTTATATCTAGAATATAAAAACTAATTGTCAGTCTTTTTTATGGGTCGATGCGTGAATGAGATTAATGAGGAGAAGAATGATATGCATGGCTTTTAGACATAATTCACATTGCAAAAACGCTATATTTACTTCGTCTCTTGCGGGGAAACATGTAAAGAAGATTACTTTACGTAGCTGTTCGAGCAAATTGCAACCCAGGATCATATTCGTAAATGATGAGTCGAATGACGAAGATTTTCTCGGTTTTTAAACACTTTCGGCATCCGTGTCCGCCATATGGGATTTAGTTAAGTGTTCGGAGAAGGTTAGGGTTAGTGAAATGAAGGTACAGGTTTGGTAGGATGTACACAACTCTGTTCCCGTCACAATGTCTTAAGATGACGAACAATAGAACATGTACTTGGCTATGAGAAAGATAATGAGGAGAAGAGGAAAAGCAAAAAGGAAGATAAGGACGACATGCAGAACGAGGAAGTTAAGTGGGAGCAAAATATAGGACTATAAAAAATACTGAATTACAAATTCGAAAAGAAATAATATATTGCTATCATTGTAAAACTATTTTATCATTTACACTTTCTGGCGCTATAAGATTTCCAAATAATATCCAATCCTTTCATAAGATTTTCCAAATAATGTAAGCACGTGACATTATGAAATTTCACTGTAGATGCAACAAGTTTTCAAAAGTCCGGTGACAAGCTTATAAACAGGAAGTCATTCAATGTCATAAGGAATCATATTAAGGAATTAGTAAATTTTACGTGATAATACTCATTTTTAATAGCTTTAATAGCTTTTCAGCTGCTGGAGGATCCTAGAAGGAATTTGGCGCGTTGAAATTCGGCACCCTAAGGCATCCCTCACATACTCAATCAGGTTCATTTCGGGTAAGTAAGGTGGTCAGTTCATTCGAGTGATATCTTCCGTTTGTAAATATTCTAATACTATATGTCCTTTACAATTATTACTTACAATATTTATATATATAATAATTTTAAGTAATGTATAATTTTGTTTTCCTGAAATATAAAATATGTGCTAGTTTCTTTAATGTTAAGTAATCTGTACTATTTTCGATATTATTTAGTTAATTGTGGCCGATAAATTGGAAAACATGGCCAACGGGCCACACTGCAATTTCTACAGATGGCATTACAAAACATTAAGAAGTAAATTCTGGAAATGGATCTTCCGCTGTCCGGAAAGCTTTCTTATCCGGAGTCGGCTGGCTTCCAAAACTCTGTGTTATTGAAACCATTCAGCACATATTTGAATTAATTTGTCAGTTTACGGCACAGCTTCACATATTGAAAGTATTTCGAAAATTCTTGAGACATTATTAAAACGAAATTAGTTTCTGCTCAACGCGGGATCAGATTGTCTTCAATATAGAATTACTAGCTTGCGCAATTTGTACTTTAGAATAAGATGTACATTATTCAAACTTGAGAAAGTAATCTGACTGTCATTATCTACCTAACTACATAATTAGACTGAAAATGTCTTTACCACATCCATACAGAAAATTTATTCTCTTTCTAAAAAAATGACCTAAGCAATGAATAATGGATAAAAACCGATGTTAACTTTCAAAAAAGGTAGTAAATGAACGGCATTGTAAAAGTTTCGTGACTTTCAATGATTATAAATACAGTAGGCGCCGCTTAATGTGATCGCGTTCGTCTACGGCCATTTGATAGAATTTAACCGAATGATAACATTAAACAATGGGAAAAAATATCCTTGATATCAGCAGCAGAGTTTAACTAATTTAATATACGTAAATACAAGTATAATCACACAAATATTTATTTTTACTTTGCTTTAGCTAGCGAAAAAAGTCGTACTGCAAAATATTTAACCATAATCATGTTGTACCCATAATCTTAATATTCGGAGAGCATTCCTTATATAAGCATTTACAGTAAATTCATCGATATCATCTTTACGTTTTTAAAAGAGTTTATTAAATTATGAGCTTGGATTTGTTACAGAAAGTCCCTGGCAGATCCTCGTATCTTCTGTCATCTTCTTCTGTCTGAGATCGTTATCGAAATCAACAGAGTTATTGAAAATCTGTGCGAAACTAAACACAAGGTTGCTTTCTGCCTAATTTTAAATGGTGAACAAATAGAAACCAAGTGGTTTGTTGACTTAATCCATGACTTTGAGATATTTTTCAGTCATTTGGTAATTTGATAAATTTACTTTGACATTATTTGAAGAATTTACTTCCGTTTGAAAATTTCATTCCATGGTATCCTGATAATGATTCAAAATTAACAGATTGAAGCATTTTCGATGTTTTCGTACACAGATGGGACGGACTTCAATATCAGTATCCGTATACCGGTTATCGGTATATTGATAATTCTCCTAAAACAGCTGTAACTTTCTAAAATAACTGTATTTTCAAAAATTCCCTTCTAAAATAACCGTTAGCAAGTTTATGTGTAGTTACATGAAACCAGTTTTGTTCAAGGACACATATCCTCTGTTTAGGCATAATCTTTTGCTGATGTGAGCAGGTTTTATTTGGTTTTTCAGTGCATATACTGGCAAAAATAGGTATCAATGAATTTAATCATAAATAAAATAATTTTTCTATTAGATCAATAAACTTAACCTTCCTTTAAGTCAGATTATATGTAAGAGACATAGGAAAACTTATTGTTACTTTAATTTAGAATTTAACATGAATTCAATGATAACACCTAACAAGGAAAATAAAAAAGAACTAATTAATTTAAATTATAACTATTCATGAATTCTTATCTTTCGAGTAGAAAATGCAATCAAAAACTTAAGTCGCAATCAAGTTTTCATTTCAAGTGACAACACCGATCATCAAAATCAAAGGATAATAACAGTAATAAAAACGTAACCGATATTAATGAAAAATTATTAGTAGAAATTTGTATAAAAGCATTAGTTAACATAAATTAGAATGTTTACCAGTTGATTATTCGAACAATATTGAAATTAAAAAAACAAATTTATGAAAATTGGAAAATAATGGAAAAATTAAGTCACTTCATGCAAGAAAATGTTTTCTTTAATATGTTGTATGGTCACCTCCGACAGATATACATACCTCACATCTTGATTTCATAGACTTTAACAAAACGTTGGTCACGTTTTGTGGAATTGCACGCCACCCTTCTGTAACTACACTCTCCAGCTCCTGGAGGATCCAAGGAGGACTTTGAAATGCTGAAATTCGGCACCCTAAGGCATCCCAAAACATGCTCAGTCGGATTCATTACGAACGAGTAAGGTGGCCAGTTCATTCGAGTGACATCTTTTGTTTGTAACTAATCTAACACTAGACCTGCTCAATGAGACCGAGCATTGTCATCCATTACAAAAACTCTGGGCAAACAGCACTCCTAAACAATCTAACTTGGTGTTCCAGTACCTCGTTCACATACTTCTTAGCAATTACAAAGCCTCCTTGAAAGGTATGCAGTTCGATGCGACCATTCGTCATGACTCCTCGCTAAACCATTAAACTGCGGTAGCGGAAACTGGATATTTCACAGACAAGGTAAGTTGCGTGTTCTTTCCTGTCCCTAGATTAAAACATGTGTAGTGTCACTGTTCTGACTATATCTGGACTCGTCAGTAAACAATACTCGGGTACAGTCGTTTTGGCTCAATTGAACAAGATGACGGCACCAATTTAAAAGGACCCCTCTGAAAGCTGGAGTGAGTGAGACACAAACCATTGGTTTTTCACATAGAGTCCAAGCTCGTCAAGCTTTCGTGCAGCAGTAGAACGGCTAATTCGAGTTCCTGTGGCAGCCTGAAGGTCTAAAACCAAATTTCTTGTAGTCGCTTAGCGGTTTCTGTGAGCTGACGACAACAGAAAACGGTCTTCTGATGCAGTTTTTGCTCTTGATAGCCCGTGAGCAAGCTGTCTATCAACTGATACAGTACTTAAAAAGCGGCTCCAAACTCTTGATATAACACTTTGAGAGATATTCAGATCTTGGGCGACTTCCATTTGTGTTTGATCTGAATCGATTCTACCAATTATTCGCCTCTTTTGACCTTTGCTTAAATGATGCCTTTGAGCTACTAATACTGATCTTTTAGCTACTGAATACTGATCTCTCTCAGAAACCAAATTCACTCTATAAACAGTACAGACAATGGACGCTTGTTGCAATGGTGCGCAATGAACACATGTTGGAATTCCAACATGCAGATTTAACATGCGTTTTAAATCTGAAGACCGGAATTTTTCACAATTGCAATTATTCCTTTACTTCGTACAAAGAGGTAAATATAAAAATTGTAACTTCAAGAAAAAATCGTTAATTTTGGCAGCGATGATCCATAATCCGTAATTCCAAAAATTGACTTTGTCATTTTATCCGCATTCGGTTCAAATTATTAATGGTGAGCAAATATTTCACACTTGAAAATTATTTTAAGTAAGAACAGGAGTAGTTTAAGTACCAAATATTCAGATGCTTGTGTTCTTCTTAAGACTACTTACTATCAGCCAGACTTAACTAAATTGATGTCACGTTTCGACATCAGAGAAGCTATTGATCGAAGAGGAAATTAACGTTCATTCAGTAACGTTTGCATTTGTAATAATTAAAACTATAATTTTAATTTTTATGTTTAAATTTTAAAGTATATTGTAATTATTTTATCAATAAAATGTATTTTATTCACCAAGAAAAATTGTTTTGAAATTAAAATATCACTAATAAAATACGTCTTCTTAACATACAAATTTTGGTTGATTTTCACCCGCAGGCAAAAACTTTTGCCGACGCCTGGAGTAGAGAATTACTAAAGTCGGCAGTATGATACTTTCTATGCAAGTTTCAGTATGCTACTTCTAATAATGAATTTTAATGTTAGAAAATAATTTATGCACTACTGTGAAACTTCATCTCTTTTAAGAATACATTAATGTTATTAATTCTTCTTTTAACTCAGGTGGATTGTTTATAGCACAAAATTCTTTTATATGCTTTGAGGAATTCCCAAGTTGAAAGTTAAAATCATAATTTCTTTTTAAAAAATGATTTCTAGATCTTCATAGCTAATTTGGCATCTTTTCTATTTGTTCATTTGAAGCTAATGCCTCACATTTGCCTCATCCTTGTCCTGGCTTTGGTACCTAATGTGCAAAGCTGTAAGTTCATAAGGACAGCCATCCAAACAGCTGTCGAAGGAGAAAAAAAAATGCTGGAAAATATATATAAAAGGCATCAAAACATAGATTGAGAATTAAACTTCGACTTAGGGTAGTATCATAGTGTATCATAGTGTATAGTTATCATAGTGTAGGGGTGCACACGGGATTTGACGACATAATGATGAGCAGTAAACGTATCATTTTGTTGTTGGCGATAATTTTCAGAATGGTGCCAAACCGTACCACATACTAGGATTTTACCTTAACTTCTGAGTTTTTATATAACACAGTATGCTTTTAACTTCTAATATTTCATAAGTCTAAAATTTTCAAATGTAAACCGGATGTTTGGTTGATTGCATTCTTTCATATTAAAATCGTAATTACGCATCGTTTCAGAATTTAAGAAAGTTAATATCTCCATATGTATTTTTAACACAAAATACAACTCTTTTCTAAAATATTCATCTCAAATTTAGCGGAAAATAAGTATTACGTTAGTAGAGACAAAAATGATTCCATCAACTGAAAGGATAATAAATAAATTAACGGTTACTGCAAGTATTTCTATGAAAACACATAAGGAACAGGGATAAAAACCCTACTTATCGAAAATGAAAGCAAAACGGCAAGAAAATACTTCTCAAACTACTTTTCCATGAAAGCTAACCGTAACTTATCATTACTGTTAAGAACGCAATAGTTTCACTTTGATGCGTGAGTTCACCACGCATTGTTTTAGACTTGTTCATAAAGTTGATTTCAATTGTTTATATTTATCGTGAATGTCTATAAAAAATATTTGACAGTTTTAAAGAGCATGTGCACGTAAGAGATAATCAGCAACAATCAAGTGTTTAAACTATCGAAACCTCATTGATTTCACTCAAACAATCATTTGGAATTGATTGTAATTAAACAATGTGTTATTGCATTTGTTTACATTTCATCACATATCTTCATGTTATTGTTTAAAATAAATATGAAGTGAGTAAATGATCCTTCTAAAAAAGCATTCTAGGCTGCAATTTTACTCGAATTTTATTCTTCTAGATAATAAAAAAAATCACTTATTAAATCGGTGCCATTTTCAATTTTAATTTCAAGTATAAACAAAATGAAAACGACGGCAAACATTAATTAGAATTTTGAATTTTACGTCATGACTACTGTTATTTCAAGATTTGCGAGCAAAATGTTGTTCTGTTTAAGGATTTTCATCGTCAAACTATTGATGTCATTCACTCTTTTATTAAAAGTAAATCTATTAAAATACTATACATTTTTATTTAAAGCAAAAATTCATTTCTTTTCATTTAATAGCTGAACGTCAGATTATAAGGACCTCATTTAATTTTTAAAAAAATTATGTTTGTCGAATTTCATTTTGTCATTCAACAATGAAGCTGCTTCAAAAAGTATTTTATTTTATGAACGGCGTAGATTTTGAGCAGAATTTCTTTGCTCCTGATGAAAAAGGACTTGTACCTGTTTGCCTTCGAAATCAATAGCGTCTTGGTCATAATCTATGCTAAACACAAGGTTGTTGTTTTGCCTAATTGTATACTTTTATTATATTTATTATATTTTACAAATTTCTTACAGTATGTTTTAGAGATTTCTGATCTTTTATTTTCCATGTACTAAATTTAAATAATGATGCTATGAGTAATTATGATTTTGGATATTTCTTTTTATTGCTTTTGTTTATCACCTTCAGAAATTTCATTAATAAGATTTCAACATTATTAAAGACAAAATATCTTACAACACAATATTTTACTTTTAAGGTAACTTTCATACCTTCTCAAATGATATAGTTACGAAATTCCCAGCTGCGGTAAGATAGATTCCCCGCAAAGCAGGTTGCCAGAAAGTGGCAATGAAAGATATGGTTTCCAGATTTGGCGCGAAATCTTCCCTTTGGTGACCTTTAGCGACAAAGTTGACGATATGCCATAGACGGAGCGAGAACATTTTAGAACGAATTCTTAACAGTTTCCCCGAGAATGTTCCCGAAGGCAGGTCGAAAGCTATAAATACTCTGCCTATATGCGGAGTACAGTTTTATCGTGAAGAGTATCTAGAGTATATTGAGTTCAGTAGTAGTACTTTGAGGTCAAAGATTAACTTGAGAGCGACCGAACCGAATCGGGAGCTGTACTTTAGTGCTTTGCCGTGATGCTGTCTTCACCGCTATAACCTGATAACCTGAAGTATGGGTTACTGGTTGTTTCAGTGTGTTTATCGTAGTTTTTCGACGGCTGTAAATGTGTCTTTGGCACTCTCCTATGTAATACTGACGAATAAATTGTGTTTTGATTCTTCAGGTGTCGTCATCAATCACTCAAAATCCAGAAACCCGCAGAACGCAACAATATATCTTTCACTCAAATAGACTGATATAATGCTAGTTACATTAGCGCAAATGTGTTAAAAATAAATGCTGTAGATTTAAAGATCATGTAGATTTAAAGCAGTGCAAAATAAGAGCTTTTTGAACTCTACAAACTTGAAACAATTTGGTATAATTTCAACATTTATGTTAATTTGAAAAGCTTGTGAAATCTTTGTTGATATCTAAGCCCATCCCACCCTTAGAAAGATACATCTTAATTTACATTTGAGGTAGATCAATATGATATAGGTACTTTATATAAAAACAATTAAAGAAAAAATATTGCATTTTTATTCAAAACGTTTAGCATAAAATTAATGTAATTTATTCATTAATAGCATTAACTCCTGATACGATTATATAATTATAGTGACAGGAGTGTGCTTGCTCGAAGTCTAGTTTTATTGATGTTATCTGCATGCTCATTTCAATTCTGTATTTAATTTGTTTCTATATTTTGTTTTTGTTGGCACATACATGGATTAAGAGTTTTCACTTAAATACGTTGCCTCGAATGTCATTAAATGTTTGTAGCTGTGTAAGAAATTTCTAGGCATTCTGCAGTAATCTACAACCGAAAATTTAGGAGCTGCTTTTGTTTAAATTTACATTTTAACATTCAGTTTGGTATGCCGATAAGTTATTCCCTTTCCTTCAGAGGCATGCATTCTAATTTATCGTAGTACTCAAATGGATGTTTTATAAAACCATGCTTACCTTTTTCCTTCTGGAAAATATTCTTTTAGAGAGTTTTCTTAGACTCTTAGAGTTTGAAAAGGGGCTCCATTGTATAATTTTTAACACTGTTATCTAAAATCAACTTCCATTAGAAAACTGTTTAGTTTTGCAAAGCATTGCACATCATCCTCTTTTACATATTATAATCAAATGTTGTCTTAAAACTAATCTATAACTAAATATATCTTGATATTTTTTAGTTAATAATCAATAGTGAACTATTGTTAAATGTTTTATAATTTCCTTTCTGGATTTTTATTTCAAACGACAAAACCCTGGGGTTTGACATAAGGAACCCCAGCTTTCCGTGGAACAAACTGGGTTCTGGAGTTTGAAGACCACTGCGTTAGGATATCAATCTATTATTACTGCAACGATCGTTTTCCCATGCTTACTATTCGCCATTTTTGGTTTGTAACAAAATTCTGTATAAATAATACATATTATTTATTTCTTTATCCGTCATTCTTGAACTATCGTTTTAGCATATTAATCTTTTGTTCACTTTCCAGGGATAGTATTTCCCGCATAGATTGTTTGAGAAAATCGAATATGTATTTATTTTTTGTATTGCCTTCTTTTCTAGGGGGCTATAAGTCTGGCAACGCAGCAATCAAATAATGCTTTGCATGTGTCCTTAGCTCCGTTGTCACGCTATCAGAGTACTTGTCAGATGTTATATCGTTATAAATTGCGATAAATTTATTTCTATTAAATTTTAAGGATCTCAAATTAGTTTTCAATTTGAGTCTGTAAGCAGTATGGATGAAGAAAGTAAAAATGAGGAGAGATTTTTCCTAACTCCACTATCACTCTTAAAGATTTACAAAACATGTGCTTCTTTGAGCTGAATAAATGTGATGTAAAACGTAAGATTAAGTCTCCAAAAGTTATATATTCAGAGACAAAATTCAACCCAAAAGCAGAGATCAATGAATGACATTTTTGTTAAAATGTACTGTTCTTGAAAATAATAAATGTTATCTATTTAACCGTGAGTTAATGATCTCCCATTACCAGCATTCATAACTTTTTTCTTCCATCCCATTGGAAATCGAGGTACCACTTACACATGGATTTACTGAAATGAATACATGACTTTACTGAAAGCAATCAAATCAGATTCGGAGCAGTCTAAGTACTGATCATCATCAGGCATAGGAAAGGCAAAATAAGCGGCAGGTGTCACTGAGTAAATGACCTTTAATTGTAAATTAGGTATGCAAGATTATGAAACACATTTCATGGGAAAGGTTGCCCAACGAGGAAGTGAATGTACTAAATTTACATATAAAAAAACGAGGGAGAAAGAAAAGCAACCAGCCCGAACTTTAAATAACTAATTACGTTTCACTTCTATTTGAACAAAAATAAAAACCCAAATGATGTAACTTCTTGTGAGTAATCCCAGAAAACTTTTATATCTCAGATTCAGATTGTATTAGCATATCGCCAAAGATTGACATATAATGGAAATGGAAAACAGTTTGATTCTTTTTATTTTATTTTAATTATAAGCTCACTTGCATTTAGGTCACTCGTGATGATGTCTTCAGGGTCAAAAGTTTGGCATCGATTTTTAAACTATTTCCTGATAAGCTATCAAGTTGAAATTTTATACACATATTGTTTTCGGATGACAATAATATGTGGTGAAGCGATTTGTTCAAAATTCGATTTAGATTTCTTTGTATTTAACTGTGAACAGATTTTTATCATATACCTTTTTTAAAAAACAAACTAAAAGTCTCAAAATTTTACCATTCGCACCCTCAAATAGAACAGTAGAATATCTTTTGATTAAAATTTTATGAAATTGTTAACATCATTTCTTTTTTGGGGGGACAATTCGAAAAGGGACAATTCGAAAATTGCTCTATTTTTTCGATCATTTTAACATTTCAACAAATAAAAATATTTCCGTTACAAAGTTTAAAAAAACTTTCTTTAAAAAAAAAAATAAAAATAAAAAAGAATGATATAAAAGTATTAATTCGACGATTTTCTCTACAGGGTGTTTATAAAGTCTCTATACATTTTTGATAAATAAATTTTAGTTCCAATTTTTCTTTGGAGGCGATCTGAAAGAATGCTGTCAACAGAGGAAAGAATAATGATTTGCCATTGAATATTGCGATTGTTTGTGCCCGTACACGTGGATTAACGTATCAACGGGTGTAGGAGGACTTCATCCGCAAATTCAGAAAACAAGCTTTTACCAGAGGAGCTATTAAAACCTTGGTAAACAAATTCAAGTAAACTGGCAGTGTTAAAGATGAAGATCGTTCTGGGAGAACTTCGATAACACCACAAGTTGAGCAAAGTGTACAAAAAGCGATTACGTATGGCCCCCAGCCATCTATCCGAAGACTCAGCCGGGAACTCGGTATTTCGCATACTACTGCTTGGAAAACTCTACGCTGTCATTTAAACAAGGATGCCTACCACATTCAGACTGTGCATAAGTTTGAAACTGATTACTATGCAACTCGGCAAGCCATGTGTTATGATTTGTTGGAAGCTGTAGATAATGAGAACTTAATGGAGAATGTTCTCTTTAGCGACTAAGCCACGTTCCATCTCAGCATCTATGTTAATAGGCATAATTGCAGAATGAAGGCTCATGAACAACCAAACGTGTTATACAAATCTCAGAGAGACGCATGTAAAGTTAATGTATGGGTTGGAATAACTAAGTTTAAGCTCTGTGGACTTTTCATGTTTGCATAAAGAACCATCACTGGAGAAATTTATCTCGTTATGTTGCAACAATACCTTGATCCACAACTCTTATCAGATAGCATTATTACCACAATTGTCTATCAGCAGGATGGAGCACTTCTCCATTTTACCATTATTGTGAGTAATGATCTAAATGAAACTTTTCCTGATAGGTGGATTGGTCGTGGCTCTCAACGGCTCACCAGAATTAACTCCCCTAGACTTTTTCGTATTGGGCTTTGTCAAGTCCAAAGTGTACCGAGTGAAGACTGGCAGCATTGAACAATTAAAACAGTGAATTATGGCTCCAGCAACTGAAATTACACCAATAACTTTACATAAGGTGTTCCGGAGTGTAGTGGAATGGTGACAATTGTGCCTCAAAGCACGGAAGGGGGGACATTGAATGGTACTAATTTAGTATTCTATTATGTTGTATTTTCATGTAAATTTCAGAATAAAGCCTGTTTAAACAAAAATGTATAGAGACGTTATAAACACCCTGTATTTAAAAAGGTAAAATATACTGCAATATGAAGCAGAAGCAGAAATATCGGTTCATCCTTGGGCGTCGTTTAGAAAATATACTTTCAAGGTTATGATGCCAGTACATCACTTTATTTTTCTTGATTTTGTATCGATTTCTGCCAAGGTGATTATATATATTAATTGATTGATTAAAGAATTCTTTGAAGTACAAAAGTAATTAATTGTTCAATTTTGAAAAAAAAAATTTCAACTCAATAATTTGATTCACAACATATCATTTAGACCTAAAAAATGAAAATAAAAAATAAAAAAGTTATAACAAAATCTTTTATTTAAAACTTATAAAACAATTAATAAACCAAAAGGAGGAAATAATTTATCATATAACTATTTAATGTATTGTTTCCATTAAACAATATGATAGATTATTTTTCTTCTTTTAGTTTTTTTAATTTATTTATGAGTTTTAAATGAAATCTTATTTCATGAAAAAAAGTCTTTATTTTAGTTCCCATTACTTATGAATTCATGCACATGCATAGGATAACTATTAAGGCGTAGTAAAGAATTGTTATCAAATAATGTACATTATATTCGTAATACATTTCAGAAATGACATGAGTTTTGTTGTTTCAAAATTTATTATATATATGTGATATAAATACAAAGAAATAGAAAAATGACAGTTTTGCCCTTTACTTACCTCTCTAAGTATTAAAATTATGTGTTGCCGTTAAGCAACATCATGGCATTCCGGAACAGTTTGGCGATTACCTGTATAAATTAGTTGGTTGCTCAGTTGTTCACGCATTTCACGTTGCTTCCGTGATGTTATGAATTATTCATGTGTTGTTTCTAATAAAATATTACACAATGAGTAGTAAAACGTTTATATTATGGAAAAAGATGGTCAGTTGATGGAACTGAGCTGGTGAAATACGGTTTTCAATGCTAAGTCTAATGACAGTGTTTATAAACGTGGAAACGATGACGGAATTTATGCAGAGCAAAAAAATTCACAGAAAGGAATAATAACACAATACCTCTTTTTGCTTCTAAAATGAATGCTGCACGGAAAAAGGATATTTAAGTGAAAATTGACTATGTTGCACTATCAGAAAATTCACGCAGGAAGTCAAGCTGAGGAAACTTGAAACTGCAGTTGGAAATTCTCCAGGACCAAGGACAAAATAAGGCATCAAAGAAAGCCTAATATGTATTATGGAAACAGGAGAAAGTCATGTATGGGTAGGAACCTTTTGTTAGAAGAAATGGTCTGTCTGATAAGTTACTTGTCAATGAAATTTCCTCGTATGAATACGCTAGTAACATTACTACTTCTATTATTAGACCATATTATATAGATGGCCAAAAAAAAAGTGTCGGAATCAATATACCCACAAAAATACTTTATTTTTAGTAAATGTAAAATCTTTTTGAAAACTTACTACAGGCAGATGTTCCAATTCAATAACATCGGACTTGGTTTGACCTAGCAGGATTGACACTTTATCACTGTCAGTTTATTCTGCTGTTTCATTACAGCTTAGTCAACTCAGAATGCTCCGCAAAGGAATAGTGGAGTTTCGATGGTAAAACCTCATTATAGAAATGGTGAGTACAGACTGTTAGGAAGCTTCGTGCGATCTTTTGACGTGAAAATGCACCTAATGCAACACTAGACTAAAAAATTTTAAGAACACAGATTCAACAGCCGAAATTAAATTACCACGCTCTCAATCCTCCGGTTTGTAAAAATATCGTTGTTGTTCATGACAGTACCCCTGCAAATCTCAAAGAATCCAGACTTAAAGAGAAAAATTAAAAGAACTTAAAGGATAAATTGGACGTGTCATTAGTCGCCTGGCAGATATGTGAGAAAATGATTACAAATTTCATCAAGAGATTACGTTATTGTAGAACCTAATCTCTCGATTTGTGAGGAACACATAACAAACATTATTTTTCATCCTTAAATCGGAACATCTACCTGCTGTAAAAATATTTTTCATTTTAGGCATACTTCCGCACATGTTATTAGGCATACTGAATTCGTCGATTTTATTGGGACAACTTTCGCTAAATGTTAAAAACCAAGGCTCTGAAAAATAGATTATTATACAAATGCACAAAATTCAAAATATTGTCAATATTTAAATACCATCCAAATTGATGCAGGAAAATTATTTAGTTCTTGTACCATAGTTAAACATTAGTGCTGAATACATTATTTATAAATTGTAAAGATGCGCGCCTCCAACCTGCACGCAACAAAGTGGTGACTGCTAAAACTGGAAATTAGACAGAGTCTTGAGAAGGGTTTAAGTCCCTTTTTATTCAACTTTAGAAGTTACAAATGCGTGCTCTTGACGCTCACAAACTACGCCGACCCGGCGGTAAAATAAAAATAAGAAACTAAAAAGAGATACTAACAAGTAACTAACTCCGAGGCTCTCTAAACGTAACTAATTATCCGAGGCAAGCACACAGGCCGAAACGCGGGGTTCTTCAATTTCTGGCAAACTACCTCCGCGCTCGTGAAGTAAGAAAAGCACACTTCGAACTCGTTTCCTTTCTATTTAACTCAGAATACTTCCGCTGATAATTTGAATCCTTGCGCGTTCTACTAAAAATTTACATACTCTAGCATTGGCAGTTCCAGGGGAAAGTAAGGCTTGACAGGAAAGATAGTTTAAACTTAAAATAAATGTTAGTTAAAATAAATATAAACCCTACAAAATAAAGAAATGAATCTACCTCCTAGAAATCAACATGCTTCAGTTGAAACTTAATTTATATTTTCAAGCAATATTAATGCTAGAAAATTTTAAACAACACTCGAGTATACAACTCAGACACCTTACTAATCTATATATATCAAATGAAATAAATTTCACTCTGTTCTTTTATAACACAGAGGATTTTGTGTGCAGATAGTTCGTTTATAAACCCATTTTTGCGTTTGCAATTCCTTCTGTACAAATAGGTTATCGTTGAATATATGTTGCTGCCAAACATTAAATGACTTATGAAACGCAATGAAACAAAAAATATGTTTTTCTAAATATTCTTTCTGACTTTGGCAAGTCTTTTCAATGGCGTATATATTGCTGATGCTAAAATAAAAATTCATGTGGTCTAAAGTAGTTAGTAGATTAAAAACGTAGTAGTAGTTAGTAGATTAAGAACGTCTTTTTAGTTTAAAGCTAGACACAATCTTTATAATCATGTGAGTACGCACCTCTGAGGGCGATAAGAATACCGGAGTAATATATTTTAAGTGACAATAATAATGGTACAATATTCTCAGATATTTGAGAGCCAATATTAATTTTTTTCTTCATATTTTTCTTATTCCTCAATCATTTTATTCTTATTACATAAAACCTAATTCATGTTATGTAAACGTGTTCTTATTGTGTGTGTGTGCGTGATTATGGCAAAGCCTCGAGGGCTATCTGCCTAAAGGGAGGGATGCCTTCGTGGAGGACTTTCTAAGGGAAACTGGCTCGTATACACGTTACACATGGGGAAAACCACGAAAACGCCCATGCAGCCAGCCCGTTCGCGGGATTCGAACCTCGGACCGAACTACCAGTGTTCAGCGATTTTACCGCTCGGCCGCTGGTGGGCCTATTCTTATTGTGCAAAATCTCCTTAAAATTTCAGCTCACAGCTCTGATAAAAATTAGTCACTTCGTAAGGCTAGTCACATTACCAGATATGAAACAGCTTCTCTCTTTATTTGTAATTACCTATATCAATACATTAAAATTAGGCAAAAGGACAAACTTAGTTTGGCTTATATTTTGAAGAAAAATATCTTTTGAAGTTGATCTGACGTGGGACTCTTTACTTCTAAATTTTTTAAAAAATGCTAAATGTAAAGAAACATTTATAGAAAATTCATGCATTGAACAAAGAAAAACGAACGGAGTGCTACCTATTGAAAAAACGTTAAAGAAAAGTCAAAAGGCATTAGAGTTTTGAAATTATTTTGGCAGAAATGCATTGGAACTGATATCTTAGCAAAAGAAAGTAAATTTTCATGAATGCGAAAGGTTTCAAATGAATCCATTTCACAAACGGAAGAAGCTCTGTGAGTAAATTTCATTGAAGCAAATTCAAAATTACTAACAAATATTTTATCCAAAGACTCACTGTTATGATGGCGAATTCCGCTAGATGGAGACCGATAATTATTTTTTATATAAAATATTACTGTTGAGGACCTTTATATGAATATTTCTGGTAGCAACTGAATCAATTATTGCACCGTATTCTTCAGTGGTTCCCTCACAAAAATAGTATAGACCCCATGCAATACCTGCCATATGGTTGAAATTGAGGTATATGACTTTCAACTGTTATAAAGCTAAAACAATGTAATACACTTTTTTGTTCATCGGGCTGAAACTTCATAAAAGAATCAGCAAATGATTATATTACTGTTCAAGCATTTATCTTGTCGAGTTAATGCATCGTAAACAGTATGGATTTCACACATTCACCAGACAATTTAAACACCAGTACGTTCAAGATGCACCTCTGTAGTTTATCAACATGATAACTACATAAATTAATGAAGCTTACAGAGATTTACTTATTGTAGAGACCATTAAACATTTTATTTTGGAGTCAATGAAGCGAAAAATGCGCGATGTCTTCGCTGGGATTCGAACTTCGGATGTGCTTTCCAGTTACGAAACGAAGGCATATGGTAAGAAGAGTAAAATACAGTATGAGAAAAGGGTAAAAGATGAGTTTGAATAACCAAAGATGGGTGAAAGTGCTAAAATGTGCTACACCCGGGAAAAGGTAAGATAAAGGTGAACATGGACACATTTTTTATGTCTGCATCCTAAAATCCTTCCCGAATTATGCAGTAGTTCTTCAAACTCACACTTGCGGGGAGCTGTGAAATTACTTAAACCGGCACTGGCGTCTGTAATAATTAAATTTAAAATTACAAAATAAGTAGCCTTTGTTCAGAGTAATGAACAATCTTCACAAATACAAAAGAATTGCAAAAATTAGTTACTTTACAAATTATTATTTTTATTGTTTGAGCTATCTACCTCTACTACTACTATAGTTAGTTACTCGTACTTTCTACTTAGATCTTACTACTATTACTACCATTAATTACTTTACAATTAATACTAGTAGTATTAATTACTTAGTTTCTGCTCACTTTACTACTTAGCTCTAATAGCAGATAATAATACTAGTTGTAGAACTATCTCTAGATCTGTGTGCCTAAGAGAAAGAATGTTTTTTTGAATGAACTGATGGAACTGTTACCGCGGGCTAAACCATGGAGCCCGCGGTAAAAGTCGCTGAACTCTAGTAGTTCGATCCAGGACTCGAATTCCGGCAAACGGGCTAACTGAATGGGCATTTTCGTAGATTTCTCCATACGTAACATATATACGAGCCAGGTTAGAGAATCCTCCATGAAGGCATATCTCCTCTTAGGCAGGTAACCCAAATCCGCTTTGCCGTAACTTAATAAGCCAAAACCTTCAAAGGGAATCTTACTCGTATTCATGTTACGTGTGGAGGGACTTGAAGAACCAAAGGAAAATTATTTCTAAGAGCAATAATGCTTTCCTAAATGAACTGAAGAACTTAGTAAGGAAGTATAGCTGGTATTCACGTTATGCATAGGGTAAACCATGAAAACGTTCATACAGCCAATTCCATTTGCCAGCATATTAACACGGATTCAACTACCAATGTCTAGCGGTAGTATCCAACATGGCCATTAACGAAACTCTTTTTCTTTGAGAAACTTACAAAAACAAAATTCACATTAAGCATTCCATTATATTCTGTCAGTTATGTTCATTCCCGTTAAAATTCCGTTAATTATACTTTATAGACATTTGTCTATATTCTTCAAATCTATATTATTACATGAATTTCATTTCAGAAAAACTCGTTGAAATACATTATGCAACCAATGTCTTGGTCACATAGAACGTTTTTGCGAGGATACTTGATTCCTAGCATCGCGTAACCCTGCGACAGAATCAAATATCCTCACTTGGTTTGAAATAAAACTCCACTTTGGATAATTAATAAACAAAGCTACTTTACTATATAAATTATATTTAATATATCAAAAGCCTAAATTTTAAAATAGCACATAATTAATCTTTTTAATTTGTAAATAATAGAAAATTATGCTATCAGTGTGTTTAAAGTTGAACTCGTCACGTTTAGAAAATTTCTGCTCTTTGTAAAATACAATTGCTGAAAATTACACTACGTTGCTAGTTTTACGAAAAGATACACCATCAAATGCATTAGTAGATTTCAGAACTCTGCTATTAATTTTCCTATACTTTTTTGACGCACATTAACTATTTTTAGTAATGAAATATATATATCTCTGCAGTTTTCCCTATTGCTTTGTCATGCATGGAAACAAATTCAAACGAAATGATCTCATACGTTGTTCTCTTAAATTCGATTTAGCCCTACCAGTGGCGAAATGATTAAGGTCTCTGAATGCTAGAAATTCGACTCGGGCTCGATCCAAGACGAACGGACTGGTTGCAAGGCTGGCTTTCGTGTTTTTTCGTATATCTAATCTGAATACAAATAGTTCTATCAGAAAGTTCTCCACAAAAACATCCCTCCTCAAGTAAATATCTCCATGTGTGCTGTAACCTTATTGAAATGACAACCTAAACTAACTTTAAATTCGATTTAATCCAATGCATTAGCCGAATAATACATAACAGTTGCGTTTTAGGTATCTTAATAATCCAACGATTTCATTAAAAAAATAAGTTTCAATCAAATAAGTTTTTAATTGTACATCAGTGCTTATATGAAAGCATAAAGTAATATAAATATAATATGCTCTAAATTGAGATGTAATTAATTAGAGTAGCTATTCGCTGCAAACAAGCGATCATTCTCAAATGACTTAAATTTCAGACTCGGAGAGAATTCTCAGCTGTAACAGAAAGCCTCTAAAGACTGGGCTTTCGAGCATGCTATTAATATAAATTACCTAATAATTAAGATTATGAATTTCAGCATCAAGAATTTTTCCTTCAATAATTATTTAACCGTATATTATTATATAGTTTTCAAATTTCGTGTATTTAATTTGAATGCTGACAGAACGCCTCTTAAATAAAATGAACAGCGAAAATAACCGAATAAGCTAATATCCATAAAATTTAAAAATTTCAGTCTGAAGGAAAAGAAATAAAAAGCTGTGTTTTTGTTTCGAAATACTTGGTTACCAAACACGTTTTCAATTCGTTCACAATTCAGATTCTAAAGGGAGAAAAAAGGATTATTCAAGGCTGTATATAAAGAAATAAAAATACTGCATTTCAATAAACGTCTATAAGTAGGAAAGGTTTATTCGGCTCTTTATATATATATATTTAAGAAAAAGAAATTTTACACTTCAAGGTCATGGCCACTTCCTCTGTTCGTATTACTTAGTTCACAACTGATAAACGAGCTATAGCTTTTGCCAATAAATTCTTAAATACGTGAACAATTTCAATATAAGCTGCTTATATTTATTAAGCAGCATCAGAACTGATGTTACGTACTTAAAAGAAAAAAGAAAATCTGAAAAGTGTCAGCTTTTTAAATTACGTACAGAGGAGCATTTTTTAACATTTTGTGTGTTACCTTTATTTATTAAATATCATGTTCTTCGCACTTAAACCATAAAATTCAGTTCAAGAGCAATATCGCAAAATAAGTTTAAATTGAGCATATCTTTAGAATTTCCGATACTCAGGCTCACACGCTGGAGATAAAAATGTTTTTTTTACTACAACGTTGCCATTACTCGCTTTGAAATCCTTGCGTTTGTTAATCAGAAATTCGTTAAAGTTTTACAAAATATGAAATCGATAATAAAAAAAATCCAAATTTCAAATTTGGGCTTCCAGAGGCCCATATTCGCAGTAGGATTACGTCATTCAAAATTGGATGGCTCTAGGTACCGTTGTTTTATCACAATGCGAGGAAACATATATACATTTATGCAGATTCTTCATTATTTAATTTCTTCAAATATAATACAGGGAGATGATATTTGGTGGCAACAGTTTGAAAAATGATACAGCCTTTTAAAGATTTCAACGCAAAATGCCGAAACGAAAACAATAGTCCCTCGTGGACTAAAAATAAACAGTAATTATTGCAGCCAAATAAACAAAACCCTTTTCGAAAGTTATTTACACAGTAATTTACACTTATAGAGATATACCTACTTTTCTCAAAATTAGTCTGTTTTCTAAACAAAGTGTACGATTTCGACGTTGCTTTTATTTATTCGAGGAAACTCATAATTTTGGAATTCACATTTGATGAAACAACCTTTTGAAAACGCGGGGTAATACTTTTTAATTAATACTTCGAGCTTTTAAGCTTTTTACCACTTTTATAAAGTTTTCTAACGGAATATAATATATATTTATAAAGAAGAAATTCTTTTTGTTCTCTAACAACTCAGTCACTACTGTAGCTATAGTCACCAAACTTTCTACAATACTTTTCTGGGTCCTGAAAAATGTCGACGTCCATTTTTTCTAAACAAAATTAGCTAAAATCAGAGATATTGATTAAAAACGCTTAAAATGCTCATTTTCGCCCTCATTTTTTCTAGTGGCAACAGTCTCGCACGCTGGATATAAAAATCTGCTTTATTTCGAGAAGTGTTGGCCCTGCTGGCTTTCAAATCGTGGAGTTTGCTAAAAAAAATTTCTAAGTTTTACAATGAAATAAAAATAGCATAGCCAAACATTAAGTACATTAGTCTCGATTCCAAGAATTCGTGGGAAGCCATTTCGACTATTCTTATCTTCGTACTCCTTTAATCAGCCGAGATATTAATTAAAAACTCTGAAAGCACTAAATTTCCCACTCACTTTTCCGAGTGGCAAAAGTCTCGCGCCTTGGAAATAAAAAATGCTTATTTCGAAAAGTGTTGCTGCTGCTCGCTTTCAAATCGTAGAGTTTGTTATACAAAAATTTGTAGGTTTTACAAAATCTCTATACATAAAGAAAAATGCCTGTTTCTGTGTTTACTTGTTTGTTCGCGTTATACATTTCTGATCAATTAGGATCAAATTTTTTGCCAGATTTAATGGACTAAAATTTAATATCGGTGAAATATTGGATAGAACTTGAGCTTTTACGACCAACTGATTAGACAGACGAAAGTCATTAAAAACTGCGTGCCATTGTTGCTGATATAATGAGAGAAAATTAGTTTATTTTTCTATTGAAATTTTTTCATGTGTGTTCCATATCGCATCAGACTGAAAAATGTGTGACTATGAATCGTATTTTTTGCATCGTTATTAGAGAAGGATTACAGCGGTATAGTCCTCTCTGTGGTTAGATACATTACTCTCAATCTACCTTAACTGGCATCGGGTACTTCCGCTAGTTTGAAAATAAAAGAAGAATTAGCATCCGACATTAAAAAACATTATTTTTCATTGATAAATAATTTCAACGTGTATTTTTCCCAGGATTATGAAAACGAAAATTAGATAAGAAATTAATTTTGTTCAAATGTACCTCAAATTTTATCTCTTGAAGAAAAAGAACAAGTGATAGAAATTTCTTGTGGTCGAACTCTTACTGAAGGTTTCAAAAATAACACTTTTGTTAAATTTGGCTGAACTGGAAAAAAAAAAGAATTTAAAGGCATTTGAAATAAAGCTATTAAATTTTTATTGCCTGTTTGCACAACCTATTTGTGTGAACAAAGATTTTCTTACATATTATATTTGAAAATAAATACAAAACAAAATTAAATGTGGATCCTAATTTACAAATAAACCAAACTGAAATAAGGCTAGACATAAAGAAATTTACCTCTGTTAAACAGGCCCGAATTTCGCTCTAAATTTTAGAACTAAAGTATTATAACTTTAATTTTGATGATTAAAATGGTAACCAAATTTTAATCCAATGTATTTTACGTGAGCATATTTAATGCAAATAGTCAACAGGCTGTGCAAATGTCAAAATACATTTTTTTAATTATTTCTATTGAGAAATTGATAAATAATCATTCTAAAATGTAGCGGTGGTACTAAATTTTTCAATTTTCGTTTAGATGATTACCATTAGTCAAAAGATTGATAACAGATGCTCTAGATAATCTGTCAGAAAAAGCTAGATTTAAAAGCCACGCTCTTTCAATAATTCTGTCGCTAAAGCAGAAACAGATCTTTTACAGAAAATTCTAGAATGTAATTTAACTCAATCATATCTGAAGTGGGAGACTGTGTTTAAAATATTTTTCATGTTGCTAACTACTATTACTAAGGTAAAAGAAGCTCTAGAAAATTTGTAATTATTAAAAACAAAATATGAAAAATATGTTGCTCTAAAAAACTTTCAAATATCGTTATTTTTCTATAGAACATTAATTAAATAATCAAGTAGATTTTTAAAAAATATCATCGATTTTAATTCGTCAAAAACAAGAAAACATAATTATAAAAAAGGCTTTAATATTAAGGCTGTAGAGACATTAGGTTAATTGGAAAAGCCGGAGAGATGAAAAATTAGCAACCGCCTTCGCCGGGAATCGAACCACCTCTGGAATACCGGCCCAGCGTGCAGAACCACTACACCACGAAAGCACGCTAGGAAAGCGGGAGAAATACCTTATAAGGCAATACTTTTTATAGTATTTCAGTGTTATTTGCTATTTATAAAAATAGTATTTTTAGTGTTTTCTGTTGCACATATAATTTTCTGAATATATAAAGTTATGATTACAAATATTATAAGTGTAATGATAAGATTTAGTACAGTGAACATTTCTCAATACATAATTATACAGTTTATTTGATTGTATGTAGAGGCGAACATTTACTTCTTTGTCTCAAATAAAAAATACCTAGATATGGTTCTGTCAGAGCCTAAACACAGCTCTGTAAGAGGACACGATCCCTTTTGTTTTCCAAAGTCACGCTGCATCTAAAATAAAGGAAAAGTAGTGCGCGACTGCTCATTATCAAAGAAAAAATGCATCGGTCTTCATCTTCCAAGTTAATTCATTTCAAAACTATTATTATACGCATACATGGAATCTTCTATTAACTGCACAATAAAATCGCCTAATTTTGTTTAAAATCTTAATCATCAAATAATCTTAGATTTTTAGAATATTAACATTATCTTCAATCGTTATTAATATAACATTCCTCATTTCAAAACGCACTTCCACTTTTTTTCTAGAAATAGTTTACCTGTATTACACAAAACTATAAACTGAAGTAGAAATATTCCTTATACAAATTCACAGCCGTAATTAGTGACGTCAAAATAAAGACTCTTTCCTCCGGGAAATTAGTCTACTTTACATTTATTTACCTCGTTTGTTTAAGTTCCAAATGCCGTTTTGTTGAGAAAGAAAAGATAGCACTGGCGAGACGTTTAGTATCGAATCATTTGACTTCAATGTAAGAAAGAAGGCAATGAAAAAATATCAAGATATCAAGGTCACATTTGTGTATTATTCAAATATCGCTTGCTATTGTTATTTTCATTCTACTCACTTCAGTTGCTACAGCAGGATTTCATTCACGGTCAGTGACACCGCCCAGACCTATGTCCTGTCTGCAGCCGAAATGTTTGATTCCGTCTCATTGTGTTATTCTCTGATGAATATAAGTTTGAGGCTGAAGATTATGATGGCAATAGGATGGGATATCCTTTATGTATGTTACTGCTGGTTACGGAAGAAATCCTTTTCTTCACACATTTATAAATAATCCAGAGCTTCTGTGAATGAAACGAAGCAAAAGCTGTCATACATCAATTTCATTTTACATAAGACACAAGCAGAAGAAAGAAAGAGGGGGGAATAAAAAAAGAAAAAGAAAAAACATATAAATATAAATTACGTATTTTAATAAATCACATAATTATTTAATAATTGAAAAGAAAATTGAGAAATATACAGATTTCAACACCACAATCAGTACTATATATAAAAATGTAACATAGCGAACAGGGAACAAAAATTCGCCTGGCTACCTATTTTTAGCATATTTAAGAACACGTTTGGAAAACCCGTCAATTCTGATCATTCAGTTGCAGTAGATGAATAGTAGGCTTTCAAAGCACAAACGTTAGGTTAAGCTATTTGAACATGACAAAGAACGCGAAGGGTTATCTCGTAATGGGAAGTATACCTTCGTGAAAGACTTTCTTAGACAAACCGTGTCAGCTGACATGCATATTATACAGCAGCAGATTTTTTATATGCATTTTATTTTAATATATTCTAAAAGTGCGTAAATGTTCATTATATTTAATAAATATATATTTTTATGAATTTACGAATCTGTATAAGGGTGGCGTTCTCAAAAAGGGAGGGGGAGAATGCAGTTATCGTCGTATTTTGCTATTAAATATTTAGTTTCTGAATAGAGAAAATTACTTTTATTCAAGTTTCGATATTTATCAATACTTTCTGTACTTTCTGCTGATGGTGAAGAATACAGAAAAAATGCTTAGCGATTGTTTTTCTTTATGATATAGTTGATGGATCCCCCACGCCCGTGGCGAAGTTAGATGCATCTGTTGTTAAAACGATTTGCACCGTCTGATTAGAGTGAACTAACACTGCTGAGTTGCACAATGCGCTTTTAATATTAGTAAAATTTTTCTGGTCCAAATTAAAGTTTTTTTTTTTTTTTTTTTTTTTTTTTTAAAGCAAGATGTAAACCTTTTTTTTTTTTTTTTGCAGTTTGGTATGAAGTGATGGTAAAAGTTCACCATTCCCAAAAATCTGCTGCGTCAGTTTGTGAAGGATTCTGGTATAGGATATTGTTTAATTGTATCAACTTTGGTGATGCCATTGTTACGTAAAGTACCTTTAGTCGTCAATGAGGTGGTACCATTGATTAATTTCTTTTTTTTACTGTAACTAATAAGTTAAAATGAGAAAGAAAATTTATTCTAACGATAGGTTTGTTGACATCTGCTATTACAAAAGCCCAGTTGAAAGATCTGCTTAGCCCCTGATCCATTTCCAACAATTTTTGACGATACGTTTTTATTGTCGTACCGTTAGCTGTAAAACAGTTCATGTTTAAGCACGGTTCTTTTTTCCAATGGCGGTCGTAGTTTAGTGACGGAGGACGTGGGCACCACCCCTTTACCATTATGGTTAATTGGTTTAGCGCCACGTCCACCTTTATCTAATGCTGACTCATGTTAGGGCCACACGAGATCCACTCATAGGGCACATTGATTAGTGTTACAAAACAGATATTAAAAATGGTTACATCTGTGTGAACACAGTACTTATGAACAAAACTTTAGCAAGTGACACATAAGATTACAATTCAATACCCTAACAAGTAATTTTAGCAAGTTACATATAAAGTTTACAATTCAATACATAAAGAAGATATATCATACATAATGATTATATTATACTGTTGTGATTGATAAGCGACGATATTGTCAACATGAATTTACTAATGCAAAATTCAACATTTAAACTCAGTATACAAAAACCGAAGAATATACAAATGTTTATATTTCATACATTGCCAACTTAAATTTATAGTGGAGAAGTATAAAAATGCTTAGATCTCACATAAGTCTCTAATTATTCTGAATGTCATTGTTAACTTTTATATTACAGCTTACTACTAAAGACACAGTTATTATATTAAAATTGGATATTAATACAGTTAAATGAATAATTGCACTTAGACTATAAATACAGTATAAAAACATTAATTCTTTACAATTTCTAAAATGCAATGATTCAAAACAATGATTATATGCGAATATTAGAACAATGATTCACTATAAATATACAATGATTCAATACTATTACTTAAATTAATGATAATACTATTCATATTATTAATCATATATGCCATGTTGACATCAAAGTAATATTTTTTTTCATACAGGTGCTTATTACTGAAATGATGTTACATATTACTAGCAAGCAATTCAAAAATAAGATATGTACAGTACAATTTTACTTGCACATTGGAAATACTATACAAATAAATAATTCAATACAATGATAACGTACGATTACTCATGAATAATTCAATACTATGATTCTATACGATTATTCAAATGCAATGATTCAATTCAACAACTCTATACGCTTATTAGAACAAAAATCTATATAATTATTCAAAATTTCAATATTATTGCTCAAATTAATAAAAATACCATTTATATTATAAACCTCACTACCCAAGTGAAACAAACATTTAAATTACACCATTAATTAATCATTACAGCAATGATACTACATGTTACTTGAAAGAAGTCAATTATAAATTATGCACTGTACAGTTTTACCTTGCACACTGAATATTATAAATAATGTAATGATGCAATACAGTGATATTATACTGCTTCTTTAGACCATGTACCAAAGCAATAATTATATGCAGTGACTGAAGTATAAAGATTACGATACAAGTATTCAGTGATTTAATATATATATTCAGATTTGTAGCAATACTATATATGTTATTAATAACATTTAAATATATGGTATAGCCATTTAAGTACCTATTATAGTATTGATGTTACATTTACTTGTAAAGAAATCAATTGTTAAATATGTACAGTAAAACTTGCACTTTATTTGTTCATTACAATTCAGTGATTCAACAAAATGATTCTTTATGATTACTAAAATATAATAATTTAGTACAGTGTTTCTATGCATTTACTAAGTACAATGATTAATCATACCATACCAGTTAACACAATGATACTATAAAACAATACAATTACTCTTATTCAATATGATTACTCTATTTAGTACCAGAACTATTCCGCTATCAATTATACTAGTTAGGTAAACATTAAAAGTAATAACCTTATCATCTATACGATCATCAATACGATTACTCTATTACAATGTTTCAAAACTATGATACAATGAATTAATACTATATACAATTTCTCTGATACAAAACGATTACTGTACTAAAATAATTATTCAGTATAAATGTAGCCGAGGGAGTCCACATAAAGGAATAATTCTTAATTTTTATTTGCATTAGTTTTAGCACAGTACAAGATAGTTTATTTTATGATATACTTTAGAGACATATATAAAATTAGATTTGACACAGGTCAGTACCGAGGTCCATAAGTTTATTAACAATTTTGTTAATCTTTTGAACTGTATGCTTGTTATTAATCATGAACCTGCTAAATGCTTGCTCATTCGTTGGCGGGATCGGCAGGTGCAAATCAGTTGTTAGTGGACAGTTAGCTACATAATGTTTGGGTGTGCCCAACTCACCGCAAATGCACTGTGCCGTATTTGTAATGCCAAACCTTTCAAAATATACAGGAAAAGGACCATGTCCCGTTATATACCGTACAAGTTGAGCATGTATTATGAGGCGATCGTAAGTTACTGTGGGAATATGATAATAAACACGATGTCCTGTGTCGTCAGAGTTCCACTCTTCCTGCCACAGGGATTTGATTTTTTGCGTAAGATTTTTCTTTAGCCAGGAAATTGGCCAAGGTATCTTAATTTGTTCAGCATTTATGTTCTGCGCCGCTTCTTTGGCTAGCTGATCCGCCAGCTCGTTTCCTGTTTGGGCAGCATGGGCCTTTATCCATTGCAGCTTTATGTTTAAATGACTGTTGTCATGTAATTTCGACTGGTTGTCTGCTATGAGCGGGGAATATTCCACTGGATTTAAAAGTACATGCAGAGACGATAAGCTATCTGTCAATATGAAGCTTCCATTATGTTGATCCTGTATGATGTGGGTTAGTGCCCGGTCAATTGCTAACACCTCACTCTGGAACACACTATTATTGGTGTCCAGGTGACCTTTCCAAAGTGTTAGCGTGTCCAGGTTTCGCAGGGCTATGTAGGCACAGCCTGTGTTATCATGTATTTGGGAGCCATCTGTATAATATACTAAATCAGCATCCGTTATGTTGGTATTTTGCTTGAGATTAATGTTCACCCCTTTTCCCTATTTCGCTGGATGATCACATAGCCGTATCAACTTCTTTTCATATTCCACTGGGAAATAATTATCCTCATGGAGGGTTGCTGGTTGGCCTAATTGGGCGACTGTTTGATAAGTCGCTTCTTTTTCCACACTAAGATGCAACGGTGGCAGACCGATCAATACACATAGTGCTTTAGTTGGGGAAGTACGAAATGCCTTGGTAATATTCAGTAAGAACGGTCGTTGTATGCTTAAGCTTTGGTGAAAATAAGTTACTTGGGTCACTGTTCTGTTTGGAACGTTTACTTTAATTTGATCTCTATCTTCGTCTTTGTGGACTGGAATCGCTACAGCTACCCATTTCTGTTATCTACAATTCTAAATTTGATATCTGTTTCTATAAATCTTGCGCGATATTGTTATCAGATGGTGGAGAAACTATGCGAGCTACCTAAGGTGGGTTGGGATTGAATTCCCATATCTTGTCACGATTGTCGATTGTTCGGACAAATCATCGCTGCTTACAGCCAAAAGGCTCCGCATATTAACCGGTAGTCATTGCATCTATAAGGTTTTAAAAAATTCATCCGACACCTACTAAGTTGCCATGTTGCGAACTTAGTAGAGAAGGTGGGATGGTTTCCTGTCATCTAATTCCAATTCATAAAGAAGTTTTTAAGTTTTCAATTATTCAGAAACGGCAAAAAATTTCAAAATGCCCCTTTTTAATGGCTGATTATTTTCTGTGGTCTGGTGGTTTGATGAGGACATTAACGACTTGACCCTGCTTCAGTCGAACTAATTACATAATCATATTTTATTTGATTGGCCGTAATTACAGCGTTATCTGAAGCAACCCTATTTTAGAGTCGGGTTTGGAAAAAAAGATAATTTTTTAAACTTACCCTGGCAACTGTTAATCTCTCCGATGTTGTTTTAACATGTTCGTCTGTACACATTTAATCGCAATTAATCAATCACGAACGTGGTCACTAGTTTATAGTTAGTTGATTAAGGACAAATATATTCACAGTTTACTGTAAAGAACAAACTTCTTTAAATAAATTTATTAACGAGAGAACAGGAGTAACACAAATGACAACGAGTTTCTTTTCTTCAATAAATTATAATATTTACTTTTTATTCCGAACTCTTTTACTGTTGTCACTTAAGCAAAAAGAAAATCGCAAATATTTTGATAAATAGCGTTTCAGTATTTCCAACGATGTCGCCACAATCCCCAAAATATTTTATAGTAAAATTAGCGCAAAAAGAAAGAGTTATTCCGCTGAGTACAAGAAGGAAATGTATCCGTGTGGCAAGAGTCGTGCATGGAGACCGACAAGACAGCCGTATAATGCAGTTGCAACTCATTTCGAACGCTTCCAACTGTCCAAATTACTATAAAATTCTTTCAAAACACACACTTTAAAACTATGGTTTCAATATGACATCGATAGCCGAAATAAAAATTACACCTATCAAAATGATATTTTAAAGTATGGCAGGAACAGCGAAAACGCTTGCTCTCACTCTTGCTGACGTCATTTCCGCTGACAACTTCAATAATTTACATATCTGCCAGTGATGAACCTGTATGCTTGAAATCATTTGGATAAACTGCTTCTTTGTCGGCGTAAAAAATAAAGAAATAAATAAAAATCTGAAAGGTTTCAGATTTTAATGGTTGCCCAAAAGGATTTGTTAAGGTTTTTCACGCTCTTGCTGAGCTCGCAGTCAACTAGTCTGCCGTTACACTCACTAACCATTTTTGTCTTTATAGGTTTATTTTTAAGCCCTATTTTCTTCATACTTACGCCATGCACAATTCAACAACCAATTCACAAAAGTTTTAAAAGCAGCATAGCAACATATTCTTAGAATTCCTGGCAGGTTTGGCTTATATTTTTCTATCTTCTTCAACCCTTTCTCAATTCTTCATATCAATGTTCAGTCTTTTTAGAAAACAAAAAAAAGTCTGTTTACAAAACATTTTGGTACTTACGTGTTATCCCGTAGACCAGCGAGATTTAGCGACAGTTATGGACGACCATGTTCTTTAGAATTCCGCAGTAACGAATGGCGATAGCCAGTCGTTTCCAAAATTTCCCCCAACGTTCGGTGGGATAATACGTAAGTAAAACCTTTTCTTGTTTTACTATTAATTTTTGGGGGGTTGACTTTATTATTAAATATCACGTTCTTCGCATTTACGCAACATAAAATTGAATTCAGCATCAAAATCACATAACATTTAAAAACAACATATCTTTAGACTATCCAACAAAGTGTTAGTGATGTCATACACATTTCTACATTATTTCTTTAAAAATTAGCGCTTGCGCGGCTAGCCTCCTGAAATAGCTGTTATAAAAATGAAAAAATATATGCTGATTTATTTCCGTGATTCTAGCTAGTGTAATTTCATAAAAATATTAAATTTTTCTATTTAGACATCTCAGGGTTTTAATACATCTATGTTTAAATCAATCACATTAAAAAGCAGAACAAAATATTCTCAAGAACTGTGTTTATTGCTTTCAAAGCTTTTAATTTATCACTGAATAAACTTCCAATTTAAATTTGAAGATATCTTAGGCTTATTAAATGGCAGCAGGCTGGCATGTGGATGATAAAAGTATTTTATTTCTGGCCGAGATAACGCATTGTTTTAATAGAGTTAAGTTTGTTAATTAAAACTGAAAGATAAATAAATACTATTTTACATTTTTCAGAATGGCAAAAGTCTCTCGCTCTGGATCCGGCTTCCAGGTGCACATGTTTGAGTGGAGGTCTACCTTATTCAAAACTGGAGGGCTCTAGGCACCATCATTTCTTACCAATCCGGGAAGCACGCATGCATGTATGCAGATACTTCATTATTTATTTCTTTAAAACATAAACAGGAGGATAACATTAGGTGACAGCAATTTCAGAAGTGAATCATCCATCTAAAGTGAACAGACATTTATACTGATACGTCGCAAAATCCTGTTTGGAGACTAATAGCCTCTTTCGGGTTGAAAGTTTTTAAAAAAATTAAGCTCCGATGAGTATAATATCTAATACAGCATAGAGCGGCAACAGGTTTTAAAATCTGGCAAATTTTAAGTCTACGAAGAGAATCTTAGTGGATGATCAGATTAAGTAATTTGCAGTGCCACTGACTATTGAGAGTGGATGGTGAATGGGTAGAGAAATGTAAACGTAATGTGACATATTGTAACTCAAAAAATAGGAAAATTAGGTTATTGATGTTCCTAACATCAAAACTCATTATTGCAATGTTTATAATCAACACCATTTTTAACGAAAACAAACGTTTCGCTCTTGAAATAATCATCTTTTGAATAAGATGAGAATATTTTGTAGAGTTATTAGGTTTTTTTCCATGCCGCAAACTTGAAAAATGAGCAAGGCCCTCGCCGGATCTCGAACCTGGACTTCTCGAATACGCTCCGAGTGTGCTACTGTTACACCACGAAGTCCTGTTGGAAGGAGGGAGAAAATGCCTTATATACCCACCTTTTATAGGGCAACCTGAGGTTTAGGGCAGCGGTCTTCAACCCTCAGAACTTCACGGACCACTACATATATAATTTTATATTTAGCGGAGCACTAATATGAATTTTAAAAACCCTTAAATCAGACCTTAAAAGCAACATATTAATATGCAAAAAGAATATTCAGCTTTTCAATACATGTAATTCTAATTTTCATTTGTTAATATAATTTTCGAAACATTTGCTGTTCAGCAGCATGCCTTTATGAAAATTCAGGCTACGCCCCTGATTATAAGTAACAATTAAAACACTATTAACACTGATATTTCGTTCACATTGAAAAATTATATGAAAAGTACAAAAATCTTACCTTCTTGTTAAGAAAGCTTCACGTTTCCATATCACTGAAAAAGAACTTCACGAAAAGCAAGAACAAACCGAGAAACGCAAAGCAATAGCAATAAACTGAAAGTGTTATGCTGCCAATTTTTAATTATTGTAAACAATAATAATCATCGCGCACTTTGCAGTGGCGCCATTGATCAACAGTTAGACAAAAACGGAAACTTCCAGCAATGCAATTATAAACAAGAATGCAGATGGTTCTCATAAAAATCCATCAAGTTGCCTATTGAGACGGAGGAAAAACTGTGTTATTAATGACTACTAGAGCATATGTTTGGAATTCAAAAGGAAATAGAATTCCAGTTAGCGCTATTATTGATAACAGCAGCATATTCGTGGATGCCAACTCTCACTTTCAAATATCGCTAGATACACCTGTAAAAGTAGCTAAAAAGTCGCTAAATTCAGAAGGAATTTCGCTAAATGTAGTAGCTAAAATTTTTAAATAAAAGTATAATCCATATTCAATAATAGGTTTTGTTACTCGTCATTTTTTAAAGTGAATCTTCATAAAAATATAAATAATATCCCAATTTTTCTGCGGCCCACCTAAAAGTTTTCACGGACCACCAGTGGTGCTTGGACCACCGGTTGGTAACCGCTGGTTTAGGGGACGCAATCGCCAAATCCTGGTGGCGACGAATTATTTACCATTATCATTTAGTGCGGTTGCCAGTGTAGAGTCATTAGGTTATTTCTGCAGCAGGAGACATGAAAAATGAGCAATGCCCTCGTCGGGACTCGAACTCAAACCTCTCGAATACGCTCCGAGTGTGCTACCCTTACACCACGAAGGCCTGCTGGAAGGAAGGAGAAAATACCTTATAATTTGACTTAAAGCATATATACGAAAGTGTGCATTTATATATATATATATATATTTGCTATTATTTTGTATTAACCAGTTATTTATAATTATAGTATTTATCATTTCAGCTTTTACCATAACTTCTCCTTCCCATTTCCTTACCAGAAATGAATATGAGTTAGTGAGTATTTAAGCTGAGGTTTTAGGATTGTAAGATAGAGAGTGTTTCCGCCTCTCGAGACCGCATTGTATTAGTTCTACCAGCTTGTTCTGTCAAACTTACTACTAGCCTATGTTTTAAATTTGATTTGAATGTTATTTCTGTTACGTCGTTAAAAGTGGTGGTTGATCTTGTCAAGCATAAGATATGCGTTTATGTTCAAGTCCTGTTTTAATAAAAAGGTTGTTTTAAACCTTTTCAAGTCTCTGTAGTTAATTTAAAACACAACGTTATTTCGTTCTATATCTTTTAGGACTTTGGATCTAGTTTTTCTCTTTACATAGCAAGTCAAACTCTAAAGGCGCAAGTATATAATAAACATATAAGTGCATATGACATTTAAAAAGGAGTAACTTTTATAAGATAGACCGAGGTTAAATTTTCACTGCTTCTCAAGAGTTTATAAGGTATTTCTCCAGCCTTCTTCGTATGCCTTCCTGGTGTGGTGGTCTGCACCCTGGGCCGGCATTCCAGAGGTCCGTGGTTCGATTCCCGGCGAAGGAGTTGTTAATTTTTCATCTTTCCTACTTCAAATATACCTAATCAATCTTACATTGGCGCCCGAAAAATTTTGAACTGACCATGTCATTAGAGGGCGGGCAGTTTACGTTGAAACCTCCAACCCGTCAGGTCCCTCAGACGTCAACGAGTCCAATGGAAGGATTCGAATTTATCGTAGAAACAATGTGAGCTGCAATGAAATCAGCCGCAACGTTTGACGGAAAAGGTTCAGTAATGACTTTCCTCGATCAGCTGGACCAGCATTTCACTTTGCATCCTGTAAAGCAGCTACAAAACGTTACCATAACCACGACGAACCTCAAGGGTCAAGTTCTCAGCTGGTACAAAGGGATTGGCAAATTTTTGTTGGGGGATCCAGGTTCGGAATCGTACAATTGGGAAAACTTCAAGTCTGCATTATCAAAAGCATTTCCAGTTGTGAAAGACCGTGCGAAACTAGAATCAGAATTGTTTAGCAAATATCAAACCAGTTTCGATGATTTGACGGAGTTCATTGTGAGAAAAATTCAAGTATTTAATCTATTGTACGGGAAGAGGCCAGATAATGAATTTATCGAGGTGATTTTACCCCGTCTACTACCGTCAGTTCAAGATTTCCTTGAAGTCCGTAACCCGCAAACATTGGAAAACCTCTTCCAGCTTGCGGTAAGTTTTGAAGCAGAAAAAACTCGGAGAACGCGCGTGCGAACCAATTTGGCCAACATTCAAGGTTTACTCCGCAGAAGAAACCGCAAGTTCAGCAGAGTGCGCATCGGCAGACGGGAAAAGGTGGAAAGTCAGATAGTAAAAACGCTGGTAAATCTAAGGCGTTCGGATACAAAAGTCAGCAAAAAGAGGGGGCGGAAAAGCAGAATTTAAAAGAACACCGGTGATCGAGAAGGGGGCACGGTCACCGAGTGGGAAGAAAAGTCCCTCTTAAACGAGCTTCAGCTAAAATAGTCGCATATTCGTTTTTAAATAGGTATATTTTAAAATACGGGGCCCCACTAAAAGTAATATCAGATAATGGAAAACAAATGGTTAGCACGATATTTAAAAATTTGTATACAGGATTTGGCATACGCCATCTAAAAATGCGTAAATAAGAATATTGTAAAAATTATCAAGGGATACTAAGAATTACCACGACCACTGGGACAACTGTGTCAATGAGTTAGGTTTTGCCTTGAGAACAGCAAAGCACGATACTACACAGAAGATCCCCGCGGAGTTATTTCTAGGAAGAAAAATTCTAACACCTTTAGACAAGCTGTTCTTTGTACAGCAAAGGCAAGAAGAATTCAAGTTAAAAGACATACAGAGAATTATCGATGAAGCAATTAAAAACTCGGATGTAGCAAGGCAGGAACAGAAAATTTATTATGATAGAAATAGAATGGAAATGGAATATACAATGGGGCAGAAAGTACTGAAAGTTAAACACTCGTTATCATCCGCACTCGAAAACAGGGTTGCAAAGTTTGAACCTAGGTTTGAAGAGCCGTATATATTGGAAACGATAAAGGAAGCCATTTTTTTTTTTTTTTTATTATTATTTATTTAAAGGCTGGAAATGGCCAACAAGTCGTTGCAAATATTGATCAGATAAAACCGTATTATGCCGTAATGATTTTCAAGTTTTACAGGATTTATTACAGGATCCTGGAAGGAAGCAAAGAATTCCGCAAGGTCAGAAGCCCAGCTGGAGTCCCCCAACACCAAAAAAGGAAGCAGACGGAGACACCGCAACAATCACCGGCCAAGCTGATCCAACCCGGAAAAAGTCCAGGCTCAGTGAAACGAAGGAAAATAACGCCTACAGACCAACAAGCCAGAACTGAGAATTCAAAAAAGACACCAGTACCGCCGGCGAAGAGAACGAGGCCTGCTAAGGAGGTCCCAGCGAAACAGCAATTTCGACGTGCAGAATCAACGAAATGCAAGCCACGTTTTTCAGCGGCAACGACCACTAGGGAAACCCAAGGAGGTCCAGATTTGAGGAGGACAAGAGAAAAAAAATAAGCCGATATAGCCATGACTGACCAACAAGTTAGAAGGTCCAAGCGCAAGTTGAAAGACCCAAAAGGGCGGGTGGCCCCCGCAAGAACTCAATAGGAAACTCCAGTTACAAAATCCGCAGCCGTCCCGTAAAAACCCAAGGTTCGTCGACAAAAGACAAAAGAGGAAAAGGGATAATGGAAACTGCACGGATCATCAAATTCGGAGAAGATTGGAATTACTGAGACATCCGACGTTTGAGCAATTCTGTTTTATTAGAATGGAGGAGTACAGAAAAACAAAAGATAAACGAAAAATTTCTTTGATTATTTTACATTGAAAATAGTTTAACATATGTCATTTTGTCCTAAGTTCCTAAAGGTTTTAAAAAAAGAAAAGTTAAATCGCAAATAGCGAGAACATAGTTGTAAATAGCTTGTAATCATAGATTTTTATATTCGCAATTTGGCGAGAAGCTAGTAGCAAATATTTTGTTAAGAACTTGCAAGTTGCGAGAATCCAATTGTAAATATCTTTTAGTCGGAAAGACTCTTTGAATAGTGAAATCTGTTAACTTAAAGTTAAGATTTCGGGAAAAGATTGTAAATTGTAATCAAGCAACTATGACTTTTAATGTAAAGTGAGTTTAAAAGTGATGTGTAAATATCTGAAAATGTTTATGTTAAATGTGTGTGTTAAAGTGTCGCACTAACTTGTTGTTGCGCCACTTATGGTAAGTAAAATTACCTAAGTTAATACTTTGTTTGAAAAAGAGCAGCAAAGCCTCGGTTTATTGAGAGATGATTAGAACAGTAGTTTTAAAATTTTTTGAAAGAGAAATGAGTTTGTAATGAAACGGTTTGTTGCAAATAATTGAAATAAAATGTTTAAGCATTTAAAGAAACTTCTTGTCTGTCAATTTCAAGAGAGCCGTCTCATTTATCTGATTGAGTACCTTTAGTCTAAAGTAACCGACACTTTTTATGTTAGTATGAACAACACTTTATGATAGTATGAGCAGAACTTGAATATCATCTAAACATCACGAAAATAATGAACGCCACCCAGCTGATATAGTAGTTAGCAACGTTAGCTGCCGTACCGTGTGTGTGATAACGGCAAAGCCTCGAGGGCTATCTGCCTAAGAGGAGGAATGCCTTCGTGGAGGACTTTCAAAGGGAAACTGGCTCGTATACAAGTTACACATGAAGAAAACCACGAAAACGCCCATGCAGCCAACCCGTTCGCGGGATTCGAACGTCGGAACGAACAACCAGTGTTCAGCGACTTTACCGCTCGGCCGCTGGTGGGCCAACTGCCGTACCGATGGGCTTGGGTTCGGATCCCGTAGAAGACAGGGATGTTTGTAAGCGTACAGTGTCTATACGGAAAGGAGGCACTCAAAATACACGGCGAGTTGAAAGTTCTCTCTAGAAGTTGGGGAAGGGAAGAAGGGTGGAATATCCGTAGACCGCTCCGACACTTTCTCCCTAAAAATAGGGGGAGGCCTGCACCGTGCGGCTTGACTGTACGACCGACGGTGAATTTCCGGTGTCAAGTCCTCCTCTACCTATACTTGGAGAAAATTAACGGGGCCCATGTCAAGACGCAGTAAATGTAAATAACACTTAAACAGATATAGATGAATTTCCAACAACCCGCATTGTTTTAGGTCATGTAGTGTTTGGGATTTGATTGCTTATAATGGTTATCGGGACGCCGTGTCCATTCTGCTGGACTTGCGGATCTAGTAAGCGAGTTTCGATATATAAAATATGTTTTCAAAGATTATCATAAGCAAATTATATTGATCATTCCTTATTTTCTTAGCTCTCGAGTTCGTCATAAATTGCACTTGATGAATGAAGGGTAACTTCAAGAAAGGAGGATTTCCCTTAGCTGTCATTTTCTTGTATTGCTAAAATGTTTTTCCTGCCCTACCCTTCACAACAGCAATACTCAGACAAAGAAATGTGTAACGTTAACATTAAAAGTCTACGCAAAGAACCTTTGCAATTCTTGTGTAAATACCGTAATTACATGGCATCTGTTTGACAGCAGATTAAAATCTTTTTAAAAAGAAAAAGAAGCTAATTATATGAATTTACTACATTCGGTAATCCGGTAGCACACATCGTTGCAACTACAGAACAGAAAAAGAAAATACCAGATTTCGCAACTTGAATTTCAGGAAGGCAAGAAAACCTTCCAAAAAAACACGTTCTAAAGTTAGTTATTAAATCACTCTGTGCAATAGTTATTTGGTGAATTATCTCACACATAGTATAATTTACAAAATCATTTCCATAAAAAAGGGGGCAGAAAAAAAGACAGACGTTAGAAAGAGGCTTAATTTGTGAGGACTGCGCGTTGCAATATTAATAGATATTTACAAAGAAAGAAGTGTTACGTATTTTATAATATGTTACGCTTCTGAGGTATGAATTATATATTACGAATATTTAAACGCACACATACAAAAAAAAGTAAACTCTACATCTGTGAATTAGTTTGCACCCTTTTCATTTTAAGTTTATGAAATCAGTATATGGAAACGCAATCCACAAATATAATTTAAGAAACACAAACAAGGTTATACTGATAAGAGAACACTGTCTGTCTTTAAAGTGGAACAAATTCACGTTAAAAGCAAGTAGTTTAGAATCAAAAGAATGCTCTGCAACATCTAAATTAATACATCTTTTCATATCGAAAATTTAAAGATGCAGATAATAAAAAAAGTCATTAGTATTATATTATTGTCTTGTGGAAATTAGGAATCGGAATAAAATAATACTTCAAAATAATGATTAAAAAAAAAAAAATTTTGAAATTTTTCAGATTTTAAATTACGTCCAAAGGGGCGTTTTTTTAACGTTTTGAGTGTTACCTTTATTTATTAAATATCATGTTCTTTGCACTTGAACCATAAAATTCAGTTCAAGAGCAATATCGCAAAATAATGTTAAATTAAGCATATCTTTAGAATTTCCGATATACACAGTCTCGCGAGCTGGAGATAAAAGTATTTTTTTTCTATATAACGTTGCCATTTCTCGCTTTTAAAGCATTGAGTTTGTAAATCAAAAATTCGTTAAAGTTTTACAAAATATAAAATCTATAATAAAACAAATTCCAAATTTGGGATTTCAGATGCCCACATTCGCAGTAGGATTTCGTCATTCAAAATTCGATGGCTCTATGTACCATTGTTTTATCACAATGCGAGAAATAGACAATCATTTATGCAGATTTTTCATTATTTAATTTCTTCAAATATAATGCAGGACTCTAACATTTTGTGGCAACAGTTTGAAAAGTGAACCGACGTTTATGAGTCCGACGCAAAATGCCAAAACGAAAGCAATAGTCCTTCGGGACTGAAATCCCTTTGGACTAAAAAAATCTGAAAGGGTTCAGATTTTAGTCCGTCGCCTAAAAACGTTTGTTGAATATCAAAATCACACAAAAAAAAAAAAAAAAATTAAATAGCATATATTTAGAATCCGGAGATAAGTCTTGCGAGCTGGAGATAAAAATATTTTAATTCGTAGAGTGTTGCCACCATTGATTTTTGATACGTTCAATCTGTTAATCAAGAAGTTATAAAGATAAGCGTTTTTCTCTTTATATATGTACACATGCATAAGTTAAAGAAAATGGAAATATTTAATTAATTAATTTCTGCGCTTCAGCAGCAGAGGACAGAATTTTAAAGCAATTATTATAATAAGTTTTTTAAAAAATGTTTTATTAAAAATGCTTAGGGCATTAACTCATGTCTCATGTTACTTGGTCTAACTGTCTCATGTTACTTGGTAGGTTAAGTTTAGGGCTAGAAACAGTCTCAGCACATGTATGTACATTCACATAAAAGTGAAATGGAATATATATATATATATATATAAAGATATAACAAAATACGATGGCTGCTTTAAGAAATAATTGACGACCGCAAAATTAACTATTTTAACTATTTTAGATTTGGTGTTCTCCCACCCCCCTAAATTCATCTGTTCTTCCAAATTCGAGATCCTTCCATATTATATAACAACTTAAAATGAACCAATCATAGAGTACTTTTTGCATATATTCGGCATAAATACAGCTTCTTTAATATAATTTCATATCTTCGTTGTTAAATTTCGAGACCACGATTTTGACTTGAGATAAAATACTACATACATAAAGATAATATATATTACAAAAAAAATTTTTTTCTAAGTATCAAAGTGCTCAAAGTCTCTGCTCGCAACCTAATCTCGCCATAATTTTCTCGAGGTCGGAGTCATGATCCTGTGAGTCAGTTGTTGTCAGAATTTGTTAATGAAATTTAAGAAATGGAAACTATTATAATATGTTTCGTTCGATTATATTATGACATCGTTCATCATCAGAGATTTTTTTCACATAATTTCTTCGTGAACGAAATTGTTCAGCAAATGAGGCTTTCATAATCCGAGGTTCCACTGCATTAGAAAGATAGGCTAAATTGTTAACCAAATAAAAATTTACTTAATTGTAACAATCTAGGAATTAGCAAGGAATCTAATAAAAATTAAATATCATTTTATGAAGTTTCCATTCATTAAAATTTCGTATATAGTGAACCTCTCATAATAACTATATACACAATATTATCGTTTACCTTCAAGTGAAAGTACGTGGAAATAGTATTTCCTTTCAGCCTTAACTTTGGTTTGGTGTATTGAATTATGGCAAAGGACACAAGGGCTATCTGCCTAAGGAAAGGGATGGCTTCGTTAAGGATTTTCTAGGGAAAACTGCCTAGTATCCACATTACACATGGGAGAAAACCACGAAACTACCTCTGCAGCCACTCTGTTCGCCGAGATTTGAGCCTGCTTCGAACTACATGTGTTCAGCGACCTTTCCATTCGTGGACTTCAAAGTAAATAGCAAAAGATAAGTAATAAATTACCTTAATATAATTTTTAAATGTTAGGCTACGAAAAATGAGGTGAAATGGTTTTTAGAAGGTCATTTTGAAGGGCATCGCTATATTCGGTCTGATACGGTAAACAGATGAGTGCCTAATTTAAGAGTATTTTATTGTCGTTATTTATAAATAGAGATATTGACAAAATATATAGATAAGGAAAACCTAATTGTAACAATAAGAAATTAGCATTTTGCTTAGTTTTTGCGTCTAACGTATTTTGTGAGGCCTGACTGAAATAAAATGAAATTTACAACTGTCAAGTTCCGTATCGTTGTATTAGAAAGGTTAACCAAACTCTCTCTTAACCTTGAACTGTCGTCCATGGCATTCAGAAACTTAACTATCAGAAAAGTCCTCTGCTATTCAGAAGGCGGAGGAAAAAATCTTTATTTATTTACTTTATTTTAATGCTTCTTAAAGCATTCTCTGAGTAAATTGCAAGTCTTGAAACCAGTCGAGGGGGAAAAAGTTCCAAAGCATACAGAATCGCACAAAGAATAATAAGGAGGAGAGGGGGAAAACATTTCTCTTAAAGAGGAAAGATGTGCAGCGAATTTTCAATCTACAGGTATGGAACGGCTTGCAACAAATAATTAAATCAATCCTATCAGAACCATCAAAAAGCGAAATCAGCAAGTTCATTATAGCATGTTTGTGATTGCAACTTCTGTATAATTTCAAGGTTTATAGAAGAAAAGGTGTCTGACTTCTCTTTGTCTACATTGATACAATCCCAAAGAGGCATTTGGTATAATTGCTCGAAATTGGTATAATGATTTATCTATAGATTCTGATAAAAAATATTATACGACCTTGGTATGAAAAATACACGGTATAAAATATACATGATCCTGATATGAAATATTTATATGGTTTAACATATATCCTCTTTTATTTTCAAGCTATTATTTTGTTGATAGATGTAAAAGGGTACACGATCTGAACTCTTATAACAATAATCAACAACCAAAAAAACGTAAGAGAAATAAAAGTGTGTGACTATATGACTTCCATGACTTTTGGCCTGTTGATTTCAACTAGGAAGCTATTTTTTCTCCGTTACGAATAATTTTGAAATGAAGCATATTCATATATACACAGTGTCTACAAAAGTCGTTACCCGGTCTTTACTTTCGTAAACGCTGGTCGTAAACATACACTTGCATACGACATATAATACACGACTTTATCTATAGCATAGAGTGTTTTCGATTTGTTATGAAGACTTCTATTTGAACAGTATTTATTAGCCAAATTCGTGCAATTATTTTAGTCTCTGTTTTCATAAACTTTGACTCATTAAGATGATATTTAAATCATTAAAATAAATAAGCAAAATATGTTAAATAATAAGATAATATACTCGAAATGACATAAAAATTTCATGATCGGACAAAGACAGTCATGCCAATCCGGGAGTTAAATAACCTAACCTTCCCTGAGAAACAAACACACCAAAATATCCTCTTGGAAGTACAATATAATAAAGAAAACCTGTTTGGGAATGGGTAATTTCTCGTGGGTTTAGACTGGTTTTGTCATATGAGAATTTCTCACGGAGGTAAGAATAAAAGGAGAAGCCATCGCCGCACTACGCCTGACGCAGTGCTGCCGAGCTTTGGTGGAAAAAGCGGTTGTGATTTCTTTACATCCAGAGCATAGTGACAGCCGTTTGGTGGTATTTCTGCTCACGACAGTTCCATACAGCAGGAGCACTTTTGAATAAAAAAAACATTCATTGTTATATGGGCAATACAATTTGTACACTTAAGTAGCATCTACGCAAAAATCACATTTTAGTTATTTTTCGATAAATTGCAACAGCGATTTTGATTACGATTTTATTTTGTAAATTTCTAAGCTACTAGACGACAAAAATATAGATTTAAGCAAAATGTTTATGTTATGTGTAAAGAACAATACCTTAAGGTACGTTTAAATGTAAAAATATCGCAAAAAAATATAACACACTTTAAAGCTTAATTTCCTTAGAACTAACTGGTATAAGTGTGAAAATTTTTATACTCCTTTCGATGTCCTAGACAATGTATTTGCTACTTTCATTTTATGTTTCAAATATCAAAATGTTTTAAATAAAATACACTTTTTTATCATCCGCATAATATTGTAATATGCATTTTTTATTTTTGTTTTTAGAGAAGAGGCATAATAGTTGGTCATTTTAAACTCATCATTTTGTTTTTACATAACTGAAAAATAATCATTTTTTTTTTTATATATATGTTAACAGGAAATTAAAATTACCTTGAAATCCTGCAATCCTTACTAAAATTAATAAGTGTATAGACAGATATGCTAATAAGTTAACTTTTCCTTCATTTGTTACCATACATTTGTGTAACATTTGCCAATTCGGCGAAAGTGCAGTGTGCGGTCAAGATGATGTGCCATTTGAACATGCCACATCATCATGGCACCTTATTAAGAATTTGAAAATAGAATGATGTCAATGTTATTAACCAGTATATCAATACATTTTGCATATTATTACATTTTGGATTACCCTACAATATGTAAATTTCAGGTACTTGTGAATTTAGATCAGATATTGTTTTAACTCTTTCAAAAAACAAAGCAATGTTGGTATGCAGAGTAAGGCAATCAAGACTGCGATCTGATGACAATGAAGTTAATGTTTAAATTTGAATTACAAAATTGCTATTTATTATTAATTTAGAAGTCAAACAACAAAAATCAGCGTTATATTTTCAAATTTTCACAGGACTAGTTTCGATGGTTTTACCGAACCACCATCGTCAGCTGCAAAAGCGCAAATGAATCTAAATTTTTTACTAGCAAATTTGAATTTTATAATGAATGTATCTAAAAACGTGTCACCTATATGGTGCCAACGATAGACGCAAATCTTGCACTTCTTGCTGCAATGAATTTCGTGGGCTTGTTCTGATGTTACTGTCAGATAAGTGAGATAAGTCACAACAACAACGCGTTTTGAGACAAAAATTTGAAACTTAATTTCTAAATGTAAAGATTTATAAATATTTGTAACTAAGCACATAGGTCAAGTTAAGTTTATGTAACTAGGGTAAAGCACGCAAGAACTATCTGCCTAAGGGAAGATGAGATGCTTTCGTGGAGGAATTTCAAATGAAAGCTCACTTTGAGTGTGTATTAAATATAATGCACGTAATTTTCATGCAATTTATATTTAGGCATATTTCTTATGTAAAAAAATCCTGATGTATGCCAAATTCATAACGTTACACGAAAAATATAGTGAACGCACAGAAAGTAAAGATTTGCACGGCTACAAGTCAGTTACAAGTTTTAAATAATATTAGCAAACTCTCTTCCCTTTCAGAAATGCTCATACAGCATTAATTATAGAGTGACTATGATTTTGGTTTAAAAGATGCTTAGAAGCTAAAATCATCTCATATTTAAGAAAAGTATTTCAAAAAGAAGCTCTAAACAGAAGCTTCTGTTTTTTCAAAAAACAGAAAATAAATAATGAGTAATTTTCATATTAATAATATGATACACTTTGATTTTAATTTTTGTAATCGTTAATCGAATAAAATTAAACTACCTTAAAAATTCTTCCTGATGTAATTTGCGAAAACTTGTGAAAACATTTCATTCAAACTAAAACTGTTCTACGCAAATTATTCTGGGAAAAGGATAGGATTTAATTTCGTTCAGAATGAAATGTTGTTTCAAAATGCATTCTTTCACCTACTTATAGACTTTAAAACATTGTAGAAAAAGAAAATATTTGCATTTATACTTATAAAATATTGACCTCATTTTGTCAAAAACCTATTGATTTTAATGGCAAGTCAGTGAATGTTTTGGTCACCAGGAGAGAAGCGTCACTCCTTTAAGGCAGCATATAAGAAAACCCAGTACGGGTCTCTCCTCCATTTCCTGCCTTCATAGAATCCCGCTGTTTCATTACCAACGATTTCAGTTATCTCCAATTTATAGAGACACGAGGAAATGGAATCGCCATTTATGTTCCTAAATGCACGCCACGTGACAAGAGGCCAGCAGAAATTCGAAGAATTATAGTTCCCATGGAAAAGAGCACTTATGGACTTTATGGACTGGTGTAACCAAATATGAAAGGGAATGAAAAATGATCCTTCATATACAGAACTTAACTTTTCTTCATCAGTTTGCTAAATATCTCTGGGATTCAGGTACATTTTATCCCATCACACATGCCAGTAGAGGAAAATGACAGTTCTGAGCCAGGGATCTTAGGGATCTGGAGCTGAGAGGGAAATCCCTAGAAGGAAAGGTCAGCCGTGGAAGGGAGGCTTATCTGAAAATGGGGAAAGAGAGCCCTATCAGGAGGTAGATGGGACTAGAGTAGTTGCTACGTCACAGAAAAACGACGTGTGCTTAGGTTTTATTAATTAGGTGATTTAAGCATTGAGTAGTTATATGATAATGTGTAATTATTTATATTGAATTCTTGAAAGCATATATCAAGTAGGTGTTTTAAGTGACTGATACAGTTCATCTCGTTAAACAGATATATGATAAAATGTTTCTTTCACCTCTTTGGAAAATATTTATGTTCTTACATGCATTTACCCGAAGGTTGAATGCCTATAATACTACTACATGTAATGGGTTTCATACAGACATTTTAGACCAAATCAGAAGTTTATTAAAATACAAATCTTATTGAGTACTATGTTTTAATTTAAACGTTTAGTAGTTATATGGTAATGTGTGAACTTATTTATATTGAATTCTTAAAAACATATATCAAGTAGGTGTTTTAAGTGACTGATACAGTTATTTTCTTGAAACAGATATGAGTATATAATAAAATGTTTCCTTCAACTCTTTGGAAAATAATTATTTTCTTACTTGTATTTATCCTATGACTAAATATCTACAAAATTGCCACATGTCATCACTATTATATTTTACTGATTTACCGGAGGTGATTTCCTTCGTTAATAAATTTTTAGCCTTTGTGATTTTTCTTCGTATTCCAACTGTTTTACTACGTATATGTTGATTATTTCTTAGGTACCCTGAACGACGATTATTTTCGAATTTAACGATTGAGTAATTCTATACACTCAGAATTTTACCTTATTTCTTAAATCTTCTGTTTATAATATCAGATATACTTTCCGTAATCTTAATTACATTACTCATTTTTATTATTAAATTCATTTTACCCAGAGTTTTGTCATACTTGTTAGCCATACTTTTAACTTATATTTGTTATATTTTACGAGTGTAATTACTAAAACACGCGTTTTTATGTGTTATATTATTGAATGTTAGATGTAATTTTTAACTTTTTTCCTTCTTTTTAACGTTAGTGATCTTCAACATATTCTGTATTTTAACTTATTTCATACTTTTTATAATCATATAGATGAATTGTATTTAATTTTAGATATAACATTTCTAGCTTGTTTTGTACATTTTAACCTTCGCACTATTTAATTTTATTCATCATATTTAACCAATTTATATTTTCACACTATATACATGACTTTTACTTGATTTCTCTCATATATTTTAACCTCCATAATTCCCAATATAGTCCTAATTTTAACATAATTGCTATATTTTCACATCATATACCTGACTTTTATTTAATTTTAGGTGTAAATTTTAACTTCTTTTCTATATTTTATTGTTTTTATTTTCCAATATACTAAGAATTTTAAGTAATTTCTTATATTTTCACACGACTTTCATTTAATTTGTAACGAATTTCGTACGTTTTAATATTTCTAATTTCAAACAAGCTCTTAATTTTAGCTTAATTCCTCTATTTTCTTACCATATATATGAGCTTTATTTAATTTTAGATATAATTTTTAACATGTTTCGTACATTTTATACTTTCGTAATTTTTAGAGTACTCTAATTTTGAACTTGTTTATTACATTTTCCTGCCATACGCATGAACTTTAGTTAATTTTAGATATAATTTTTATACTTTTCTGGCATTGGTTTCCTTTCTAGTTTCCAACATACTCTAAAGTTTAACTCTGTTTTATAATTTTTGATTGTAATTGCGCTTGTGATTTTACTATTTCAGCTAAATTAACACGCTTAAATTTCTTAAAAATAGAGATAGATTTCAATTAAGCATTTTATTTTACAACCTTTAACTGTTATTCATATCCAATTCGTCGAATAGCCCTTAATTAGTCCATATTTCATAGTATTATTTTAATTTGCCAATTCTACAACTTATCATTCTCTAGTACTCTTACCATGCCTACTTTACTTCATTATTAACTTCATTCGCATTTTCAAACTTTAACATTTCCTGCATATTCTGGCATTTTCTTTTAATTCTTAATACCCTTTATATCTGAATATATGTTTTTAAGCTCTTCAGTGTTACCAATGTTCAGTTTTGAATCTTTATTCTCATTAAGCTAGTTTGATAGATTCCGAATTTTTAAAATGAAATCTCAACTTTGAGTATTGTAGTCTCTGTTCTGTACGTAATATAGATTATTCAGCTTTTCTTATAGTTTGTATTGTGTAACTGTAGTATTATGTGAAATTTATGGATGCTATGCTTCGAATATGGAACTTAAAATAGTTTTGTGCAGTAAAAAATGGTAAGTAATATGGGTATAAAATGTCATTAATTCGTTGTAATAGTTTGCGTATGAAAAATATAAACTTCTATTTTCGGGAGAAAATACCAGAAATGTGTAAAATCATGTAGTACATTTGGTTGGTCTTTATGTTCGACTGAATTGATATAACTTCGGACATAACTTTACATAAGAATATCTAAAATGTTCAATGGGAATTCAAATTTTGAAAATAGTTTTCTATTTTTGATACTGTTTCATTGCACTAAGTCTTCTAGCTCTTATGAAATATCATTGTTATTCACAGATTTTCATGAAAGATGAAAAATATTTGATTTTTTCCTTGAAATTGTTAGTGTCATTCAGTAAGCACCTGCAATTAAACTCGTATGGCACTCTCTAATTAATGTGAAATGATATATATTCTTTGAAAAAGATTGGGCTATGTTATTAGAATCTACGAAATAGTGAAATGTTTGGCATGAAACGATAAAAATCTTGCATGAAGTTTATGTTCACTCTCATTATTGAAGATCTCTTCCTAAATTCTGAAATAGTGATGTTTTCACTCTTATTATTTTCAAATTTAGTAGTTCATGAATTAAATAACTGTATAGATGTACTAAACCTTATCGAAAATTCAAATATTTTATGAATTGATTGGTTTTACTTAAATGGTTTAGAAGTAAATGAGCGGTATGTTAGGCAGTTTCTTTCAGAAATACATATATCCGTATTTGAAAACTCTGTAGATAATTTGCCTTACTAAAATTGTTCTAAATTGTTAAAAATATATGGGTGATATGTTATCATGTAAAGTGTCTTTTCTCTTTGCAAATAGTATATAGAGTTATAATAGGAATTGAATCTTCTTTCTATAGCAGAATTTATTAGTATCTCTAGAAGAGGATTTAGAAAAAAAAAATGTTCATGTTTTTGTAAAAAAAATAATGTAGTATCTGTTTGTCGTTATGGTAGAAAGTGTTATTCAAAAGTTTCAGAGTGGTAAAATATGATTGTAAAATGACATTTTCTGAAAATAATCAATGTATTTCTCAATATTAGAAATTAAAATAGTCAAAATTAGAAGTCTTTTACACAATGTGAGCATGAAAGCCATTGAAAAATCTGTTGCAGTGGTATAAAATTTAACTCGAAGATGAAAATTGTTGCTTGCATGATTAAACAATATCAAAATTTGATTTGAAACTAAATCACTGAGAGCTTCATATAGATGTGATCGTGATTGTTTCAAGTTCTTTGAGTAGAAGATATCCTGTTTTTTAAGTAAAATTATTTTCCTTTTCCGATGAAAGTAAGTCTAAAGCTAAATCTTTGGAAAAGTAAAATATATTCGGATTTTTGTCTGTTAGAAGAAATGCGCATGCCTATATAAAAATAAAATAGGAGTATGACTGAATTTTCTCGTTACTACAAAAGGGTAGATTTAGAAAATAAAGGAAAATTTCTAAAAACGTTGGTTCATTACCTTACTCTTACTTCTTAAAAGTTGATAAGTTATAAGAAAAGTCTTTTTAACCTATACAGCTTATAGGAAATGATTTGTTACTCAGGTTTTATATTAATGCATTACAATATTTTACATTTCGTTCAAGTATTAGTAAGGTTTTACTGTTCCTAATGAGTAGAATTTTCTTAATGTGTATGTGGATATTTAATTGCATTTTCCTCAACAACGCTTGGGAGTAATTTAATAATATGTCACATAAATATGCTTTTCTTTTAAAAATCCTAATTGAAAGTTAATTTAAATTATTTAGTATTAAATGTATGTAAAATGCTAATTGTACTACAGAATGATTCATGACTTTTTTGTGTATACTGGCAAAGTTAGATAAAGTGAACTTCAGGTTTTTCTCACTGATAGTAAATCTGGAGCCGATAAAAATCTGTTATAGACTTAGTTATGACTTACGTAAATATATTGCTTTCTGTCAGCACATTTTCTAAACATTTGTTGGAAATTCTGGATAAATAACTTAAATTTGGTAAAGGTTATATCCTCATTTAGGTAAAACCTTAAATATTCTACAGTGAAAAATTCTTATTTCATATTTAGTTCTTAATATTAAGAAAATAATTCTAAGATAGTTATTCTCTAGTGTGGTAATACTACAGAAAAAGTTAAATGATTTATATGGTGTTTGGAGTTTTTCTCTCAGAAAGAGGTAATATTTAACAAATTACAAAGTCTAAGAAATTAAAAAAACAGACTATATATGATATTGTCTAGGGAAATTAATTTCGAGTTGGAACTGGACTAAGTTACAAAAAAATGTGTTAACACTATGCGTTAGAAATAAATGTATACCAATAAAACAAACTTTCAAGAGATGAAATTGTAACCAATGGGTAAAATCGATTGTCTTTCATCTCTTATTCAAAACTGGAAATGTATTAGGACTTTCTTTTGGATATGTAACCTAAATAATCGTCAATTTCACATGAAAATCATTCATGAAGGCGGAAATATCCATACTTAGTGTAGGAAAAGGTAATAAAGTGACAATTTGCATAGTCGAAACATTTAAAGTGATGTAGAATGCATTCAATTAGTACAAATTACTGAATTAAAAGGTACTGAGCGTTCAAAATAATAAGAAAGAATTTTCTTTGAGTACATGAAAGAATGACTTTGGGTCTAAAATTATGGATGAAAGTTGAGATTTCATTCTAAAAATTCGGAATCTATCAAACTAGCTTAATGAGAATAAAGATTCAAAACTGAACATTGGTAACACTGAAGAGCTTAAAAACATATATTCAGATATAAAGGGTATTAAGAATTAAAAGAAAATGCCAGAATATGCAGGAAATGTTAAAGTTTGAAAATGCGAATGAAGTTAATAATGAAGTAAAGTAGGCATGGTAAGAGTACTAGAGAATGATAAGTTGTAGAATTGGCAAATTAAAATAATACTATGAAATATGGACTAATTAAGGGCTATTCGACGAATTGGATATGAATAACAGTTAAAGGTTGTAAAATAAAATGCTTAATTGAAATCTATCTCTATTTTTAAGAAATTTAAGCGTGTTAATTTAGCTGAAATAGTAAAATCACAAGCGCAATTACAATCAAAAATTATAAAACAGAGTTAAACTTTAGAGTATGTTGGAAACTAGAAAGGAAACCAATGCCAGAAAAGTATAAAAATTACATCTAAAATTAACTAAAGTTCATGCGTATGGCAGGAAAATGTAATAAACAAGTTCAAAATTAGAGTACTCTAAAAATTACGAAAGTATAAAATGTACGAAACATGTTAAAAATTATATCTAAAATTAAATAAAGCTCATATATATGGTAAGAAAATAGAGGAATTAAGCTAAAATTAAGAGCTTGTTTGAAATTAGAAATATTAAAACGTACGAAATTCGTTACAAATTAAATGAAAGTCGTGTGAAAATATAAGAAATTACTTAAAATTCTTAGTATATTGGAAAATAAAAACAATAAAATATAGAAAAGAAGTTAAAATTTACACCTAAAATTAAATAAAAGTCAGGTATATGATGTGAAAATATAGCAATTATGTTAAAATTAGGACTATATTGGGAATTATGGAGGTTAAAATATATGAGAGAAATCAAGTAAAAGTCATGTATATAGTGTGAAAATATAAATTGGTTAAATATGATGAATAAAATTAAATAGTGCGAAGGTTAAAATGTACAAAACAAGCTAGAAATGTTATATCTAAAATTAAATACAATTCATCTATATGATTATAAAAAGTATGAAATAAGTTAAAATACAGAATATGTTGAAGATCACTAACGTTAAAAAGAAGGAAAAAAGTTAAAAATTACATCTAACATTCAATAATATAACACATAAAAACGCGTGTTTTAGTAATTACACTCGTAAAATATAACAAATATAAGTTAAAAGTATGGCTAACAAGTATGACAAAACTCTGGGTAAAATGAATTTAATAATAAAAATGAGTAATGTAATTAAGATTACGGAAAGTATATCTGATATTATAAACAGAAGATTTAAGAAATAAGGTAAACTTCTGAGTGTATAGAATTACTCAATCGTTAAATTCGAAAATAATCGTCGTTCAGGGTACCTAAGAAATAATCAACATATACGTAGTAAAACAGTTGGAATACGAAGAAAAATCACAAAGGCTAAAAATTTATTAACAAAGGAAATCACCTCCGGTAAATCAGTAAAATATAATAGTGATGACATGTGGCAATTTTGTAGATATTCAGTCATAGGATAAATACAAGTAAGAAAATAATTATTTTCCAAAGAGGTTCTAAAGAGGTCATTTTATTATATACTCATATCTGTTTCAAGAAAATAACTGTATCAGTCACTTAAAACACCTACTTGATATATGTTTTTAAGAATTCAATATAAATAAGTTCACACATTACCATATAACTACTAAACGTCTAAATTAAAACATAGTACTCAATAAGATTTGTATTTTAATAAACTTCTGATTTGGTCTAAAATGTCTGTATGAAACCCATTATATGTAGTAGTATTATAGGCATCCAACCTTCGGGTAAATGCATGTAAGAACATAAATATTTTCCAAAGAGGTGAAAGAAACATTTTATTATATATCTGTTTAACGAGATGAACTGTATCAGTCACTTAAAACACCTACTTGATATATGCTTTCAAGAATTAAATAAGTACACATTATCATATAACTACTCAATGCCTAAATCACCTAATTAATAAAACCTAAGCACACGTCGTTTTTCTGTGACGTAGCAACTACTCTACTCCCATCCACCTCCTGATAAGGCTCCCTGTCCCCATTTTCAGATAAGCCTCCCTTCCACGGCTGACCTTTCCTTCCCGGGATCTCCCTTTCAGCTCCAGATCCCTAAGATCCTTGGCTCAGAATTTTTTTTTTTTTTTCCTCTACTCATGCCGCTGCACATCCATAGACAGGGATGATAATCAGAAAGTGGTTTACTCCTTTCTCTTCGCTTTTGAACTCATGATTTTCCATTAAAATTTGTTTCGATATTCTCTCTCATTCATTTGTTTCGATATTCTCTCTCATATTTCTGGTTTCTATTCTTATTAGAGAAATTTTAATCGTTTCACTTTTTTCCCGTTGCTGTGCCAGTAAAAAAAATGATTTCTGTTTCTACTATCCCAGAAAATGATAGATTAAAGTGCATGTTATGAATATCCGATTCGTAATTTTCTAGTAAGTCGTGAAATCTCTCTCGACACTGTGTATTTCAGTAGATTACTACAATATTACTAACAGCAAAAGTGATAATTTTTAGTTTACAATTAATAGAATTAGAAGTCCTCTTTTATCCCACGTTATATATATCGTTATATATAACACAAACGCCTGCAAATTTTTCTTGCTCTTCGCGATAAGTAAACATACCATTAGTGGGCCCCTTAAAGGCATTTAATCAACAGAGAACTAAAGAACAATTAGCTACGCTATCGCCAAATGATGCGCAAATTCAAAACTTAGGAAAACTGAGAAAGTGAAACTACTTGGAGCCAAATGCCGTTTCTTGTTTTACATTGCTCTCACCCTTGGATCTCGAATATTTGTTTCACCCTTGTTTTAAATATGGGAAAGCATGCAAAAGTATGCGCCTAAGTGGAGGGATGCCTTCGTGATAGATTTTCTAAAGGAAACTGGTTCATATTCATGTTATAAATAAGAAAAAAAACACGGAAACTGACTATGCAACCAGTGCGTTCGCCTGGGTTCGAACCCGGATCAAATTACCAGTATTCAGCATGTTAACCGTTTGGCAACTGGTGGGATCACTTTTGACTGTATACATAGCTATATTTATAGAACGATGTCAAAATCAGCTTATATGAAAATTTTCTATTTTAGCTTTCCCCCTCCCTTTTAATGTACATCATTAGTTGATGATTTTTTTTTTCTCAATTGCGGGTGTAATACCATTACAATGAATATTGTAAACAGTTGTAAGGATCTTAAGTTTTACTAACGTTTATTTTATTTTAAATCTTTACTATCACTTCTTATTTTCTACTTCCGGCCAGAATTATAAGCGTTAAAGTATTTATGCAAAGTTTGTCTGGCGAACGCCAAGTATTTAAGTTGTGGCTTTTTGCCAAGCGAGAGAGAGGAAGCAGTGAGTCGAAGCAGGCCGCTTACCTTAGACGTTTTACGCAGTTGCTGGTTGCCTTCCAGGCCAGAGGTTTTAATCCTCTTGATAAATTTTAAACGTATTGTAGTGTTCACAGTTCTCTGTACTACATACGGCTTCCTGTTAATATAAGGCCAATCTTCCACGTTTATTATTTTAAAGTTAAATTAGAGTTTAGTTCTATTTTTATATTTTTACGTTAGACCCCAAGTAGCGGGTCTGTGTATTCCGAAGTACGGAAGTTATTGTAAATAGAGAAAAATAAAGGGTTTTGTATACCCTTCTTCTGTATCCTGTCTACTTCCCACAGTTTTGAACATAGCTTTAGTAAGCTCTCTGTTCCGAGTCAGGTCCTTGCATGTTCCCGAAGAAGGTAAGACGGAACATTGAACCTGATACAGTTATACGAAAAACACCATTTTCTACGATAGCAAATCATTATATTTCATTAACGATATAAAAAATATGTGAATACGTTTTATATCGCTTTTATTTCTTGAATCATGCGCTATATTTCGCTGTTGTCCTAGCTATTAATTGAAAATACTCCATGGGCTTCATGGTGTAAAATAACTCCAGTTTTAATTAATTTTGAATAAGTGCCAGTTTCTAGAAAACAATTATTTATACTTGTTGTCTTGTTCTAGTTAAATTTTGTATTTTCTGTATTCTGATATCAGAGCAGCCTTAAAAAAAGGAAGACCCAGATTACTTACTTTCTGGTATATAATCTTCTTCTGAGAAACGACATTTGCCATTTTTTCTACACTATACCCAAGTTTTCTGTTGAAACAGGAAACCCAGTATTTGATATAGTTTTGATCCATATAACGAAGCTACTTTCTTCATCTATTGAAAACAAATTTTACGAGTCTTTGTGTAGTTAATTTTGCTCTTTTCCAAAACTCATCTGGTAATATGTTATTATTTAGCTTTTGAACGAAAATTGTTGTCTTTCTAAAGTTCCATTATTGCTTTTCTTATAAATTCTTTTCCTATATAATTTTGTTTCTTTCTTCCATTATCCTAAAATAAAATATAATAAACATATAAGCAAAGCTGTATAAAACGTACAAGAAGACTTACTAAGAACAAAAATTAAGCATTAAGATTTTAGCTTAACAAAAAAATTTTTAATTGTTCCAGTAATGGAGAGATGGTCCACTATTACAGCAGTTTGAAAAACAATAATCCAGAAATCCTCTCAAAATTAATAAAATATTCATATTGTACCTTTGAGCGCAATGTATAAAATATTAAGAATAGACTTAAATAACTTAAATAAAAGTATGATATTTTAGTATGAAACGATGCATATTGCGAGAGAAAAAAAAATTCAATGCAGATTTGCCTTTTGAAAAACGCAAACAGAATGAGACAAAAAAAAATTCCTTTGTTTGACTTCTAGAAGACGCGCTTTTAGCTCAAAAACCAGCAAGCTACTGAAACTATGCTTTTGGCAGGCAACAGATAAAGGTGTCAACGTCAGCGAATCCCCTGCCACTCTCTTATCTTCTTACCTTTTCAAATTTGGAATACGTAGCAAGACAAAAAACTTTCAAAGGCAAGAGGGAGACCAGCACTTCCCCCACGGACACTCCAGCTTCTATAGTAGATATGTTAGGTGTAGTTTCCAACATATTCCTATCACTGCAAATGATGGAAACGCAAAAATCCCTAGTGCATCATAAGGTTACGTTAATTGAATTAACTGATCCACGTTTTAAAACAATATTTAATTAATACAAAGAATAGAGTACAAAACACATAGCGAAAGTTCGAGCAGCAAAGAACAGAATATCCGTTCACCACGTGCGTCGAGGAAGAACATGGATCTTACTTGAAATAGAAGAATCCAGTTGTATTTTGGCGATATAACCGCGAATAACTCTTTGATCATAGCCATAGATGTCAGGGCGACTCAGGAAATTTCACAGTGGCTGCACTTATAATTGTCATCTTATGGAGCTAGTTTTGTTGCTAAATCTTAACCAATCAAATGAAATACAACATTTGCTACTCAGTTTTCACTCAACGCACCCATAGGATGATGATCTGCTAGATTTTTAAAGCTATAAGCCTAGACCTGAAAATTTAACTTCTTTCCTCAAGAATATTAAAAAGTTCTGCAAATTACAGATAGGTTTCCAGAAAAGCTGAAAATTTTATTAGTAATCGAAAATACCACAGTATTGGAACTTTAGAAAGAATATCTTAAATACATTGCCCTAAATGATCGTATTAATGATAGCGATCTTGAAGAAAACTATTAAGTAATAAATTTAATTTAGTTTAAAAGAATAACAATAATTTTATTACTCTTGTTTTTATTGTTTTAAGTAAACATGTATTGTGTGATAATACGGAAAATATCGCAATAAATGGAAGTTTTAAAAATTGTCGAATATCTTATATTGTTCCTTCTCAAATATTGCGTTAATGATGATCAACCTGAAAAAAAAAAACTGTCAGATTAAATGGTGAAAGTAGTTTAGTATTGCATTCTGACCTGTATAGACGAATAAGTTTTCAGTACGTAGATGTTCAGAAATTAGAATTCATCATATAACTGAATATTATCATGAACCATAGGAAAATGATTAATTAAGCGCAGGTTAGCAAGCCTAATTTTATTTAAAATTTAATATATCTAATTTGCCTTTTACAAATATATGATAGTTCCCTTTGTAAACATTTCAAAACTAATGTATTCTACTTTCAGTGAAGTAATTAATTGTGTAGTTGTATGTAAGCAAATATGTTTTATTGATTACATCTTAAAAACGCAAACTTTGAATCTTCCTACTTGATTGATCACTATTAAATACTTTTTTATGCACAAAATTAACGGTTTGAATGTGAAGATTCTGTATTAATTAGCTGTATTATTCTGTATTTGAGCTGCATGATTTACTTATGGAATACTTTTAAAAAATTGCTTTAGTAAATCCTCATTACATGCATACTAATTTTTAAAACTGTATCAGAATTCACGCAAATGTACAAAATTAATTTATAAAAAGTATGCATGAATTAAAGAAAAATAAATATCTAAGAAATTTCTCAGCTGTATTTTCTACGCAGAACAGTCGAAATTTAATTGGAAGGTGGAATCCATTTCAAATGATAAATAGAATTAAACAGTTTTTCTCAGATTTAACCTTAGAAGGAATCTTAATTCAGTTAATTTCCAAAAAAATTCCTTTTTACGAGAAAATTTGCTCCTAGATGAAAAGTATCATTTCGTTAGCACTCAAAATCCACGAAGACTTAAATTTTAAACCATTGCCGAACAAACGCTGAACTTTTTTCGATTTTAAATATTGGCATTATTATTCAAATTTTTAGAATAAATATTTTTATAGCTCATTTTAATAATTAAAAATAATTATGTTGTGTAAACGCCATAGGTTTCAATATTACAGTAGAGCTGATCGTCCCAGCTCCTCTCTCCCGGCATATGGGGACTACTCGCTTCGCCCAGTGGGTTGGTCTATTTCTTAGAAAAGCCGTTCAGCCGGTATAGTGATTAGTGACCCTGACCAAAAAATATGTATCTATAGACGTTCTTTGCCCTGACTGCCGTAGCGACGAACCCAGGTTCGAAACCTACAGAAGGCATGGTTGTAACTGTCCGTCTCTTCATACGAGGCAACGGTGGCTTTTAGGTGCTTCATAATGAAATGGCTACCACTTCCAAGCCCTTGTAGTGGCGCAAGGCTAATGGCTATTACATAAAACGCTCGGTCATTAAAAAAATATTGGTACTATTCGGTTTTGAGGGCCGTAAAAAATCGCCAAACTATTGTTGATGCCAATGCTGCCAAAAATAATTGCGGCAACCCTAATAAATTAATAATTGCGGCAAGAAAGGAAGTATAATAGTAAATAACTAAGATTGATGTTTTAATTTAGATGAAAGGTTAATTTCATGTAATACTTTTTTATTATTATAATTTATATAAAAAAGACTAAACATGACTGAATGGAAGCATAAGAGTAAATAACTATTTCAGATCATTATTATAATTTATATAAAAACTGCTAAACATAACTGAATGGATGCCTGCATCGCTATTTCACTATCGACTTATTGCTAAAGCATAATTTCATCTCGTTGGTTGTGCAAACGTAATTTTCTATCATGAATGATGCCTTTCCTTTGAAAATATTCTCGGTAAAGGGCAGAATCTCACTTATTTGCTTGCTGCTTTTTACAAGGGTAAAAATAAATTGGATTTTTTGCAATTTTCTTTTACTTTTCAAGTGAAAAATAGGTCGATGTGTACATAGATAAAGTCAAGGGTGTGCGCAGTGCCATTTTTGTGCAATTCTGGGATATATATTTTTTTTTAATGAAAATAGGTCGATGTGCACATGGATACTGAGCATGTGCAATTCTTAAAAACACGTGAAGCAGTGGGTGATTCTGCACTTTATCTAAAATTCTATTGCCGACTTTTCGTCATGGGCAATTCCCAAATTGTTAAATCCATAGGATATCAAAAAAGGATTTAAAATCAAAAAAGGATTTAAAAATTAAACTAGTATTTTAATGGCGTCTTAAGAAATATAGAATTATATAAACTTACGCAGTAGTCTGAAATTAACGCGAACGCTAGATTTGGCGCGCTTACGCATACATTTTCGCTGCAATTTTTTTACGGTCCTCAAAACGGAATAGTACCAAAATATTGCTTAGAAGGTCCATGATGAAGAAACGGTATGTTGGAAATAAAACGTCCAGAAATCGGCGGTCCATCACCTGTGATACAGTAGTGCTGCCATCTAGCGAAGATAAACTGAGTTAAAGTCCACCACAGAATATTCGTGACGTCATTTTTCAGCATTTTTTCCGTCCTCGCAACCAACATTACTATTGAACAATGAAGATTAATACGATTAGAACTTTACAAAACGATATATACTCATTAGGAATGTATATGTTGCATTTTCTTCCGATTTATCAGAATTCCATAACAGAAAACTGGTTCCACTGGAAAACTGCAAATTCTGTTGTTAATTTTTTTTCAGTGCAATACTATATTTTAGGAAATTATCAACTAGTTTTTTTCTATAGTAGGCGATAATTATCAATGTTCTGCATAACTTTTTAAATATCTGTTGTCGAAGTTTCGTAATTTCTTTAGCTGGTACGGAACCAATAATGAGTACTCTACAAAAATCCTGGTTAAAAACGGTAGGCTCAGCATTTATTTATCGTGAACTTAATATATATAAACACAGAGCTTGTTGATACATAAAAGTAAATTATATGATAGATGCATACTAGGAACATTCCCAAGAGCGTTCCAATAATTAAGTGAGTAGAACTAAGTTTCAAATAATTTGTCTGGGAAAATTATTTATTGTAAATATTGGAACTCTTTTAATTTTTTTTTTTTTTTTAAATTCCTGAACTGGGAAGTTAAAAGAATTAAACTCAAAATAATTACTTGTTAATTATTAAACGAAATTCTTGCAATTAGACTCAAAAATGAGCCAATCAAAGAACTTCAGTAGCGAAAAAATATGTGTGAGCTAAATACGGATGCATCCAAATGCGAACATCCCAAAATTAAATTAAATTTGTTTACAAAACTTTTCCTACGCAAACTGCTAATATTGTTCTCATAAAACGCTGCGTCTTATTTTGAGAAGCTTTATAATCGGATGTCTACGCCTATCATTAACCGAATTGATTATTTGAATTCAAGCAAAACTCATTAGGGCGGACTGCCTGAAGAAAGGAATGTCTTCGTAGAAAACATTTTTAGAAAACTTGGCCCATATCCATATTAAGTGTGGAGAAAACTACGAAAACTGCCATTCAAAGAGCTTGTTCGGCAGATTTGAACCGAGTCAAACTACCACTTTTTTTGCAATTTTACCACTCGACTGAGAATGAGCCATGACATCCTTATGAAGGTCATGGGTGAGACCTCTAACAATTAACATTTAAGGAAATAAAGCTCTTGGCACATTTTCTGAATACTCAATACACGCGAATATTAGCAAACGCTTTCTTGCGAAGAAATACTTTGTTGTGAAGTTCTCAAAACTATTAATCCGTTCTGTATCCATTTCATTAGAAATAAATGAAGCGCACAGAAAACATCCAAAATTCGTAACTTCGGATCTAAGGCCGACAACAGAATTCCTGGAAACACACCAAGACCATGGATGCAAGGTATAGTACAGATTTTAGCTCTTTGATTGAGATACTGCTCTTTCTCAGCCTTTTGGCAGCTGAGGAAGAGTTTTCTACCTATGGTAAAAATGCAGATATTATTATTAAAGACCTGTTAAAGCTGATGCTTTGCAACCCTAAATATCGGGACTAGAAAATAAACTAGAAAAAATTAGAAAAAAAAAATCAGGACTAGAAAATTAACAATAATTATTTCAGCAAAATTCCTCTAATTTAAAAAAAGAACAATCAAATAGTTGTTTTTAACACTGTTAACAAATAAAAAATATATATATAACTTTTTTCTCCACACTCCGAAGTTGAACTCGTCGAAGAGACTTGACTCTTGAATCTTGAATCGTCAATTTCACTTTTATTACCAACTACATAAAGTTTTTACTAATAAATCAAGTGTGCCTTTGGCCTTTCGTAAATTTTTCTGTACATCAATGGTGCATGTGCACCGCGCCCGAAGGCGAAAGTGGGTCTGAGTGGCAAGTCATTCGGGAAGGCAAGTGTTGGATCCATGTCCAAAAATCAACATTTTTCACTTCTTTCAAGTTATTTTTTCATCGCGGAAATTTTTGAGTAGGTGCTGAATGCATGTAATGACTGTGGTTCCTAGCTTAGTAGCAGATACGAGAGGGAAGAACGAGAATCACGTGACCTAGCATTGCTTCATCATTGGTAGGAATTTGCTTGAGCATAAAATCACTTTCTTTGAAGATAAAACTAAAATAAGTTAATTAAGCTCTAATTAAGAGCTATGTACGTCCGGAGGCAGTGCCATTTTGGCTGGAGAAAAAATTCAGGCCGAGCATAAATCTTGGAATATTCAGTTCCTTTAGATAAACGTAAAAGGGGCGGGAGAATCACGTGGTCCAATCGGAAGCTTGGAATTGAAAATTTTCCAGGGAAGTCGAAGCGATTCACTGATACACTAATTTATAACTTTTTGTCAACCGTGCACAAAGTCCATTTGGCTATGCCTGTATTTAAAGTCCTTTCTTATAATACATAGTCCAATCTTTGTAGAGTGCAATTTTTACGTATACTATATTAAATAAAAGAAGAATATTTACACTATATGCACATTCACCACTTCGGATTATGATGAATGGAACGTGGTCGCTTGGCTTTACTTTCAATTGTTGGGTCGTAGTTTGCAAGATTTTTGATGGCTTCATTTGAAGAATTGTTAATGCTATTGAAAAAGTTATGTGCCATGATAAGGATTTGATCTTGGATTTCCGGGATTTTTAAATCTTCGTAAATAATTGTGTTTCTCACAAACCATGAGGCATTAGTAATTGCGCTCAAAACTTTATTTTGCAGGATGCTGATTTTTCTTCGATTTGCTTTACTTGCAGCTGCCCAGGCCGGGACGGCATACAGTAAAATAGGACGTATGAGGGTCAGATAAAGCGTACGTTTCGTTCTTAAGCTCAGTTTGGAATTTCGCCCTATTAATGCATAAATCGCCATAAATGCAGCATTGGCTTTATTTGTGACGTAATTAATATGTTCTTGGAATGTGAGTTGGCTATCAATGTGAACTCCAAGATATTTGTACGAATTTGCCCTTGGGATAGGATTATTATTAATTTGAATATCAATATCCACGGGGAAGAATTTTTTGTATCGTCTGTAAAGTACAATGCAACATTTTGCAGGATTCAATTTGATCTTCCAGGTCTTACACCAATAGTCTATTATTTTCACATGTTGCCGTAGCTTATCCATTGCGTGCTGTGGGTTGAGAGAGTTAGTTAAAATGACAGTGTCATCTGAGTATTTACGGAGTTTTGACTTTTCTGGGTTGGGCATATCATAAACATAAATATAAAAATTTCTTGGAGAGAGAACTGAACCTTGTGGCAACCCTCTTTGAATATTTTTCGTTGTAGACAAAGCTTCTCCATATCTTACTTGAAAGGATCTTTCTTCTAGGTAAGAGATGATGAGTTTGAGAAAGCTGTTCGGGAGAGAGAATCTGGCTAATTTGTGAATTAGTCCTGCATGCCACACTCGATCAAAAGCCTTAGACTTCACTCTTCTTCCGCCATCCGCAAGGTTTGATTTTTGGGTTATGCCGGCGCTGGTGGATAGTTAAAAAGACGACTGCGCAATTGACTTCCGGAAGAGGCATGGCAAAAAATTCCGACTAAGCTATGAAGTTTTAAACCTAAGTGAACCGGATATTCTATTAGGAGTATATCATTTCCAGGTCTTATAAAGCCTTGCCTCAAATTCACAACCTCTTAATTGGAAACCTACTGCTGGTTCCCTGTTGGAGGCAGACGCGTTAACTGTAACAAATTTCAAAAAAAAAAAAAAAAAAAAACTTTATAATTTTTATCCCTCATTTTGAAATCACCAAGGGACTTAGCTTCCCCCCCCGGCAAGATTTGAATTTGGATTGTGCCGCCGTTTGTGGACAGTAAAAAAGACGATTTGACAACTGAACATGCGGTTCAGATAAGGGTGTGGGTAATAGTTGAAGGATTTCGATTTTCGATAGTATTTGTGAGCAATATATTTGACACTGAAACTTCATAAACAATTCAATGAGAGTTTGTAAGATAGCATTTCGTGTAGTGAAAGAAGGTTTCGTCTATTATAGAAATTGGATGTTAAGGTGTAGGTATAATTTGAAGTCGGTAAAAACTGCAGAAAACATCATCCGAAACTTCGATTGCACAACTGACTTCTAGAAGTGCCATGGTATAAAATTATGCAATCCACCCCGAGCTGTTACCTATCCTTTTGTAATTCCTTTTATGTTATGTTTAAGACACCTGTCGAGTCTTTATTATGAAGAATTGAAATTTACGTTCCCGTTACAATCTAAGGAACATAGAAATTAAAACATGGCGGTTTAAATTTCTTACTTTCTCTAATTTAGATAAAAAAAATTTTCTAGGTATTATCTAGAAACTTCTTTATCTAAATTAGAGGTATCTAACCTTTTAGCTTCTCTGGGCTACACTGGAAAGAGACAAGATATTTTGAGCCATATAAATTATTTCTATCACCAGTAGCAGCGCGCGCATAACCTCAATAAGTGAATCACACAAATGCGTAGGTTTCGTTGAAATTTTTCGGGTTTGCTCAGGTTTAACAGCTGAAAGAAATGCTTGAATTTCACCTCTAGTATAGAAATATGGGACTTGACCGTGTTAGCTCAAATTTGTTCAGTATGTACTATATATAAAAAAGCATATATTTAGAAAAAATTTAAGTGAATGAGTGATTCACTTGAATCGCAGGATGAGCCGCCACTGCCCAAAGCTAACAATGCTGATGAGCAAACTCCCCCCCCCCCAAAAAAAAAAGTTAAATCATATTTAAGTATTTTAAACTTTATGATTCTTTTAATATAATGGCAGATACACAGAATTATTCTGAAACTATACTTGACATTTTGTGCATAAAATTTCATTATAAATTTTATTTATAATTACAAGGATGACAAGAAATCATAAAACTAATGTGATATTTGGCCTACAATTTGAGAAATTTATGCAACAATGTCTGGTTCGATTGAAGTGGTTGCAATTCTCAGGGGGTTCTTGGTCTAATTATTTTACTCTTAATATGCTTCACTCTTGAAAATAGCTGTTCACAAATGTACGTGCTGTCAAATAATGACATGAATAGCCCATGACTGTGCATTAAAACATACTTATCTCTGAGCAGGTAGTTCTTTTATAAGTCCAACAAAGAGATAATCAAATTTTTCCTTAAGTTGAATGTCTGATTTCAACCCTATGCATTCTCTCTGCAGGGTGTCTAAGCATGATGGGCTTGAGCTTCTCATAGTCTGTGTGGTAGAATGTCTTTTGCCACAAAGAGACGTTATTTTCCAGGCGCAATGTTCTTACTAATAGTGATACTCTCTCCACTAGAAGGTCCAGTGGAGGGATACCCGCCAGTACTAAAATGCCTACCGCCCACAGCACTTTCTTATTTGCTGTGAACCCATATTTATAGCATCATATTTTATAGCAATGAAAAATGCTACTGTTTGTAGAAGCATCTTTACAATCATTTTTTACTTCTGAGATTGAATGTAAAATGTTAAAAACAAATTTTTATTTTAAACATTTTTTTCTCTTTAATATCTAGTCAAGTTTTGCACCGCCATTTTTTTGATGCAAAGAGTGATCTGACACTTGATACAAAATATGCTGTATCACGTGTAGCAGTTAAATGCAGCTCTTGGATATATTTTACTAAACACTGCACTTCTTTTTGTGAAAACAGCTCATAATTTCAACTCAGTATGTAGCTTTTGAATTTTCTTAATGCATTAAGAGATTACTACTGAATCTTAGAGCCTTAATGAATTAATATGAAGGTATGAATTAATATGGGAGAAACGAATATGAAAACTTCACACCATCATTCTCAAAAAAGGCTCGTATTTCAAATGGAATTTATCACTTCTCAAATACCGAAAAATTACTTTGCTTTTATTTTTCACTTGCTTCACAAATCTGTACTTTCTGTACTAAAAGCCATAACAAAACACCATTTAATTTATATAAATCTTCTCCTGAACATTATAAAGATATCTACTTTCGATATCAGAATTACAAAAACGTTTTATTTTCTCGGTCACGTAATGTTTGAAAGATGTCTTTTTTTTTTTTTTTTTTTTTTTCCTTTATTACAAAAATTATGTAAAATTCTAAAAAAAAAATTCAAGATTTAATACTCTGCTGGTATCAGAAGTTTAATTGACTGATTAATTTGATGTTACAGTTTTAGAAATAGGCATCTCTAAATTTTATTTTACAACGTAATTATTTTAATATTTTACAAGCTACATATTTAGGCAATTTCACAAAAAAAAACATATAATTCTATCTTCAAAGTTGAAATATTGGATCATCCCAAAAGCACTGCATTTTTGCAAATCAAAGTACGTTTTCTTCAAATTATTTTGTTATTGTTAATACAGAGTGACCTTGATCAAAGCAGATGTTTCAATATAATCAATAAAAGCACTGCATTTTTGCAAATCAAAGTACGTTTTTTTCAAATTATTTTGTTATTGGTAATACAGAGTGACCTTGATCAAAGCAGATGTTTCAATATGGTCTTCCCTGCCTATGCTACATAATTCTAGCACATTGTGTGCCTTTTTTTTTTTTTTTTTTTCAAATCAGTACTAAGAATGTAAAACCCAAAATTTCATTTTCTTCATATTATATTCTTTAATTTTTAAAAAGGAAAAATGCCAATCAGATTGCTCATAAAATTTTTGCTATATATGAAAAAAGTGCTATTTCTAATGATATAGTTTGAAGGTGCTTTGAGAAGTTCAAGTGTGGAAATTTCATCCTCGAAGATGATGCCTCAGCTCAATGACAATTCACTGTGAACAAGAACCTATTAAAAGAAGCTGTAGTTGAAAATTTAAGTTATACAGCTCAAGAACTATCAAACAGCATAAATATCCCAAAAAGTAGAGTACAAAATCGTTTGGAGAAGACTGGATATGTAAGCTGCTACGATGTATGGATATCCCGTACTTTAACAGAGCAGAATATGCTTGCTCATGTTTTTGGCATGTGATTCTTAGTTGAAAAAAACAAGCCAATAAGTCAAAAGAACTTACTTTTATTAACATCGAAAGGCAGGACTGTATGCCAAAAAAGTAATGTTTTGTGTATGGTGGGACTACAAAAAAATTAATTGTATACATGAGTTGTTGCCACCTAATTAGACAATAAATTCAGAAAAAATATTCCCAAGTGGCAATTTTAAAAACAGAAATTGAAGCAAAGTGCCCAGAGCTGACCAATCCTTAAGGTGTTGTCTTTAACAATGCTTGGCCTCACATTTCGATGAATGTTAGACGAAAACTTATTGAACACAACTGAGATATTTTGCATCACCTCCCATATTCAATAGACCTCCTCTCAGATATTCAAATCTTCAAATTAATATTAAGGCCTAGAGTTCACTTTTTTTTAAAGCTGTCAAATAGCACATTGATAATTTTTTTTATGAATAAACCTAATAGCATTCTTTAAAAAGGAATTTTTCAGCTTCCTGAAAGATGGCAAAAGGTTATAGAATAAAATTATGCTTATGTGATTCAATGAAAGCACTGCTTTATATTCATCATTAAAAAAACTGTAGATGAATAAAAAGAAGGCGCCTTTTCATGTGACCCAACACATTTTCAAATGCATATAAGCAAAGCTTACCAGTTTACCAGCATTCTGGTTATTCACTCTCATGGTTCTAATGTTAAAATTTCTATTTAATCTTTTAATCCTAAATTTAATCTTTTTAATTACTTTATTGGAAGAATGAAAGACTGGGAATTAAAAATCAATACATTTTTAAGATGTCCAACTCCATAACAACTTGTTTGAAAGCTCTCCTGTAACTATTTTATAAAGGATCTAATTTTAAATAATATATAAATCACTCTATTGTGAAATGTAAATAATAAAAAAAAATTTTAGGCTTCAGATAGAAAAAGCACAGTACACCATTTGCATAGTCAGTGCAGAACTATCTTAGTAACGTACTATGCATTAACAATAACAGTATACAAGCAAATTGTGATGCAAGTCTTTCCATAGCATCTTATTTTGCTACGTTATTTCAAGCATTGCTGACACACTTACTATGTCTCATATTTTGTGATTTTTCCATTTAAATCACATAAGAACAGATGTCTTCAGATGCAAGCTACAGACCATGTAGAAAAGCAAAGATCACATTCAGGATGAAATCATAGGAAACAAGGTATGCTACTAAGAAATTTAGGTTTACAGTTTAGGAACATATCCAATAATACGACAAGTATTTCCTCAATCTCAGTTTTATATCAGCACAATATGGTTGGTGTTGTAAAACATTTTATAGCCTCGAAATTTCACAACAAATTAATAAAAATAGAGAGCAAAATGATTCTTCTTACCTTGTATTCAGCACAGCATCAAGCAAGATCATACTTAATTAACTTGTAATCCAAAATAGGCGTAGACGGAAATTGTAAGATCACAAAACACATTCTTTATTAATACATGAAAATAGATAAAAAATTCGTTAGTATTTCAAATACATATTGAAAAAAGGAGTTATATTATAGAGAGTGTCATATCACTGCCCTTTCCTGAACGAGTGAGAAAAGTGAATAAGTGTGTTACACAATTAACTCTTTTGCAGGGTTTCCAGTTCATACAGTTTATCGTGCTATTGGCGACAGTCCATCACTATATGCATACCAACAGTTGGGTCATAGTGAAAAAATCATGTCATAACCTTTTTATACTGAAATATACTAGCTTGATTGTATTGATAAACAGCAGGTCTGCACCAACAATAAATGGTAGACTGTTCTCCTTCTGTTTGTACGATAAAAATGTACAGATATATTGCACCTTTGGTCTTTGTTACTTTCGTTACATATTTAAGATGTTTCTCTTTCAGATCTGATAGTTTAACATGATGGCAGGCCTAAAATAACAGTGTTTGAACATAAGAAATGTAGCATTACATTTCCTTGTGCAAAGTTTTTTATGCTAATTAACAATTATTATGATTTAAACCTTGCCCATAACTTCTCTTTTTCATAACCTTTTCCAGAATTCAAACTAGTTGGAAATAGATTTAAGTCAAGGATTTTGAATGTTTTAGATATAGAGCTTTTGGTTGTGATGCTTGCAGTTTACGTTCTATTACCCAGCTCTGCCAGCAAATATTTCGGCTTTAGTCATTTCGCTAGCCAGCATTAATGTGCAACATTCAAAGTATTGAGCCAATTTACATATGCCGATTTGTGTAGGTTTTGATTATAATACCTTTAATTTGACATTTGTTATTTTAACTCTGAAGATCATAATGCCTCAGACGGCCTTTCATTCAAACGACCACAACTGTCCCAAACAGCCGAAATTTGAATGTTGTTTTCTTCCCTCATGCAGTAGCAGGTGCAGTTTTCCCAAATGCACTGTATCAGTTTATTGCAGATAGCTTGCCCTAAAAGGATTTATTTGTGGTTTCTTATCTTTATTTGTAAGAAGTAGAAATGATGTAATTTGAAATCTTCACTCTTCTTTGTGCGTTAATGGATGGAGAGGGGAGGATAATGCTGGGACTCTCGAAAACCATTTCGGGTGGTTCAATATTTTAACATGCAGGTTAGCAAAGGCTTTGGTTTTCAAAGAGTTAAATATCTGCAAGGGTGAAGTTTATTTGCAGTTTTTAAATTTGTATGCACAAGTTATGCTTTCTGTTAGTTTCGATAGTTAATAAAAATATCATTTAAACCTTCTTAATACTTTGTTACAATATTTCAGATGGAGCAATAATTTGCATGTCAATCTAATTGGGTCTGAAGGATCTTGAGTATACATTTAGGACCCTATAATTGTATAAAAATTAAATTAAATTTTCATTCTTTCTTTCATAAAAAGCATATAACATGATACAAAAAGAACAGTAAATAAAAGATATTTTATTCTATGTACACCGCAAAAATATCGTGAAAAAAGGGTACAGGTTGCTCAGTAACACGATGATTGATATATTTTGTGAAGTGTGAAGTGCCTTCTGTTATATATACTAATGCCAAAGAATTAGGCTTTGGATCTGTTTGAAGAAGCTGAAAGAAACAATTTAGTGAAATCAATTACTAGTTCATATCAGATAAAATGATATTACAAAACATGGAATAAAATCATTTATCTATTTATTTATTATTTATCAATAGAATGCTAACATATTTTAAATTATATGCAAGGATAAGCTATGAAAAGTTTTATAAAAGGTTGCACTTTAAAAACAAAATATGAAATTGTAATTATATGTCTTACTTTTTATATATATTAAAAAAAAGAAAGAATGAAAATGCAAATAACTGTCCATGGGGAAAAATACCTTAAAATTAAAAAATCTTTAAAATAAAAAAATAATGATGACAGTGAAAAAATTATAAAACATCACAAATCTCTACATATAATAAAAGAAAGAGTTTGTGCGTCTTTTTGTTTGTGCTACACATAAACTAATAGACCCAGGGCTACAAAATTTGGTGTATAGACAAGAGTCAGTGCATCTTGAAGTGATTTTTTCAAAATATGAATCGGATTTTTTTTTATTTTATTTTTTCGATTTTATCGCATCATTTTGAATAGTTTCATTCTTTTAGAAATGTGATTTTGGCAACAGTTTTTCATTCAATTGTATACTGGACTGCTGACTGTTGAAAATCAGCACTGTAGCCACTTGGGAAAATGAGGGCGATAATTCTGTGCAGTTTTTTTAATTTAATGTTACTCTTGGATACTGGACGTTTGCTGAGAGAAGGCAATGGAAAGTTGGTTAATTTATTTATTAGGATAGTTAATATATGTATTAAAGGATATTGCTTATTTCATTGTAATTTTGTTATATGTAATACATTTTTTTTTTTTTTTTCTATTTGTTTTTCCTCCTTTCAGGCATTTTTCTGGTACATTTAAAAGTCAGACAAAGACTGGCAGCATAGCTGCTAGAATTATATAAAATAACAAGTTTATTTAATTACTTGGCACAATTAATGCCAGAAGCTGCTATACATTATTTTCTTTCCTATTCATGTCAATTCATCTTCTTGCAAGTTCTAAAGCCTCACGCAATTTTTTTAAATAGTTTTTACATAGGGTTTAGGACTAGATTCTCTTAAAGATTTCTCACTTAAAGAGACTTTTCATTAAATTTAAAATATATTGCACAGTTAAAGAATAACCTGTATCTTTCACGCTTTTGATGGGAAACTAAATACTGGGACTTCAACTTACCATCTGAATGTTAACAAATATGACTCCCAACAATAATTTTATTGAAAACACATGTTATTTTCAAACACCTATTTAAATTTTAGGCTTGCAATGCCAAACTTAAGCCAAAAACAGGCAACACCTTAATTTGCAGGAACAAAAAGGTTGGGGTGCTTGAATATGGGAAAGAACACATGACCTATTTGCCTAAAAGAAAGGATGCTTTGATGGAGGACTTTCTAATATAGAAGTAATACCTAACAATAATTTATTTTTATACTTTTTATCACTGTAGTTTTATTTTAACAATTATTTAATAGATACATTTTCAGAACAGAATGAAATGTATCACAAACTTGATATGGCAGCCCAAAAATTAAAAAACATTTTTAAAATCTTACCTCTTCATTTTCATATTCAGCAACATAACTAGTATAACCTCCAAACTCAGGATCCCATTCTGAAATTGTTATTAAATTAAATTAATAATTAATCATACATAAAATGAAACTTCATTAATTTTTAAAAGTTATGGGCCTCACCAGAGCAATTGAAATATAGCTGAGCATTTAGAAAAGAACTTTGAGTAAATGATTGATCATGCAATAATGTATATGAGCCATGACTCCACTTCCGTATACTTGAAGAAACCTTTCCCATGCTATCACGATGATAACCACCACTGCCCTCATCATCACCATCAACATCTTCACAAAGTGGATGCAATTTCAATCCAGTTATATTTGACAAAAGAAGAAAAACAGGTTCTGAACAGAATAAATTTTGACATTCTTTTAAGATTGCAGGAACAGAAGTATCAATAATTATTTCATGAAATTTCCTATATAGATAATGAAAAAAAAAAGCAATTAAATCAAATATCAAAGTTAAATAAAAATCAATTACTGATTCATAAATGACTTAAAAATTATGAAATTCCTTTCATATAACTGACATGGGTAAAAATTATTAAAGCCACATAACAAATAAGAAATTGAAAGAAAAGCATGTAGAAAGGCATGTAGCATATAGAAAAGCATTAGAAAAGAGAAAAAACATGATAAGCTGTTTGGAAATAAATGTGAATAATAACTGCAAAAATTTTAAGCATTAAAAGATGTTTACAGCTTTGTCCCTGAAGGACTATTGTTTTCATTTTGCAATTTTGCGTTGAATCACTATAAATGTCCATTTCACTTTTCAAACTGTTGCTTCCACATGTTAGAGTCTTGCATTATATTTGAAGAAATTAAATAATGAAAAATCTGCATAAATGTATGTATATTTCTCACATTGTGATAAAACAACGGTACATAGAGCCATCGAATTTTGAATGATGTAATCCTCCTATGAATATGGGCATGTGGAAGATCAAATTTGAAATTTAGAATTTGTTTTATTATCGATTTCATAGTTTGTAAAACTTAAACGAATTTTTGATTAACAAACTCAAGGATTTCAAAGCAAGCAATGGCAATGTTGTACAGAAAAAAACATTTTTATCTCCAGCGCGTGAGTCTCTGTATCGGAAATTCTTAAGATATGCTCATTTTAAAACTATTTTGTGATATTGCTGTTGAACTGAATTTTATGGTTTAAGTGTGAAGAACATGATATTTAATAAAAAAAAGGTAACACACAAAACGTTAAAAAAACACTCCTTTGGATATAATTTAAAATCTGAAACCTTTCAGATTTTCTTTTTTATTTATTTATTTTCTCAGTTTTTACACATGAAATAAATTCATTATATGAAACTTTTCTCAAATTATGTATCTGTATTCAACGAAACTTCTCAATTTAATGTTTTAACCATTTAAATGAGTGAATCTTTTTTTTTTTTCATCTGCTAAATAATAGCAAATTATGGACATCATGTTTTAATTATGCATTTAATGACTTTAGTGCCAAAAGCCACGTCTCTATCAATAAATAAATATATTATTTTAACTACTATGTATTACAAGCTAAAAACAAAACTTTAATAAATACATCAATAATAGTGAATATATTTAGAATAGAAAAGAATATTACCTATTTAATAAAAATTTTAAAAGGAAATTAATTATAATAATACATATTAACTATTTTTAAAAACATTTTCATAAATTTAAATGCAGTAAAATCCCTAATTACATCCTTTTTAAATTAATGTTTTATTATAATTTTGTCTGCTTATGTTATACATATTGCAATCAAAAATATAAAAAATTAATATTTTATAAGCAAATTATTTAATTTCAAAAAAGTTTTTAATTTTCTGAAAATTCACTTAATTGGTTAAAAAAAAAAGAGCATTCTGTAGCACAACTACATATGACTTCTGATTTCATTTAATAGCAGAAAAAATTAAAATATTTTACCGTCGAGTTGGAGGTCCTTTACATGTCCAAGATATAGTATTACTCATTAAAGCTTTACAAACTTCATTAAACTTTTCTTCCTGCAGAGTATAATATTACAGTCCAGTCAGGTAACTCAAAACTGCATTATTCAACATTAATTAATAATAATGTCAGGAAAAAAAAAAAAAAACTTGATTCCAACATGAATTAAACAAAATCTGTACATAATTTTCAAAATGTAAATGTTAGAATTTTAAAATAATTCAATACCTTTTAATTAAATTATTTTTTCTACATAACTAACATTAAACACCACCATATTTCTGTCTCTAAGCATACTAACAATTAAACTCTGTTTGGCAATATATTTTATTACAACCCGTCAAACACACTTTTATAGTACTTTTTTGAGTTTGATTCTCTTTCTGTTTTTAATTGTCTCTTTTTTTAATATTAATTAATATCACAATATTAATAATATAAATATAATCTTAAGAAAAGAAAATACTGTAAAAAAACTGGCTGACTAATACTATAAAAAGATAATGCATGTTCTATCATTTTTTAACTATAAGATGACAGATACTACTCACCAGCACATGTAGTTTTATTACTGACATTACATGATTCATCCCCCCCCCCAAAAAAAAAATTACCACCAAAAGTTTGCATTTTTTGCTTTAAACAATTTACACAAAAAAAAAAAAAAAAAAAAACTCTTTAAAAGTGCAGCACCATTATTTTTTTAAAATAAACTACCGATTATATGATTTATTGATTATGTACACAATTTTGTAACAAATAATTTTAGAATTAATTTAGTCAATGGAAAAAAAGGACTCAGTATGTTCAAAACAAAATTTTTCACCTGAAGGAAATCACTTAATTCAATTTCAGAGCTCTCCTCGAAGTTTTCACGGATTTCTAACTGTGTAGCTGCATCAAAATACAAAGGATTAATCCAGTCTGTAATATTAACCTAAAGCAAGAAGAGAATGAGAATACTGATTTATTTATACCCAAACCCAAATATTTATTTATACAAAATCAATTAAATACAAATGTTAAATGTTTAATACATAAAACAGGACTCGTAATATCATAAAACAGTAACATAGCAGATTAAAAAAATAAAAACTTCTGTGTATCATAACACATTGATTTAAATATGCCATCTTAAATAGTTAATAAAATGGTTCACAAAATGGGTTTAGATTTGAATTCAAAACAATGTATTCATGCTTAACTCTTTTATTTTCAAATAATATGATATATTATTGTGGCATATAGGCATGCTTTCACTGGCCAGGGTTGTGAGCTCAAACCTTATTCAGCACATTTTACTTTTTTTAACTGAAAAATGCAGCTACTTATTCTATCAGACTAATCAGAAAGTTATGCAGATTATAAATATAGAGTTCTAGATAACAGAAAAAAATACTGTTGCATAAATCTAATTACTAATACAGTATCTTTACAGAATGAGTGCAGTTGAAAATCTGTCAGTTTGTCAAAAAGTCATCTTGAGATGTAGGTAATAGGAGAAGAGTGACACAAGACCCATGTATTCTCACATAAAATTCTAAAGTAAATTGGTTTTGCATGTGAGGGAAATAATAAACTTCATCCAAAGTGAGTCTTTTTTTTTTTTTTTTTTTTTTTTTTTTTCCCAGAATGTTATCTACTAAAGAAAAAAATATCTGATAAAACATTTCATTGATTCCCTAAAACTTGCTTAAAATTAAAAGCTAAAGAAATTTTCTAGGCTGAAATGATGATCAATTATCATGAAGAGCACTATCTTTGCTGAAATATTCCCAACTGCATTCTGAGCCAGATTTAAACTTGATAAGGCCCTAATGCTATTTGAGACATGGAGCCCCTTATAAGTCTGTTATACTATATTTTAATTTTTTGGGAGACTCCCAAGAAAATAGGGGGCTCTAAGCTATGTGTAGCTTATATGCAAATCCTTCACTGACTGCATTTCCTGGTTATAAGAAATGTCAAATTGTTCATTATGTCAAAAGCTCTCCCAGAAATATACCATTTTACAATGCACTGAAACATGATACGAATATATTAAATTACATTATAAAAAAGAAACAGCAACTTCTAGATGACAGCTGATCCAGAAATTCTGTAAAACTTTTTTTCTTGTTGCAATAATTGTATGAATTATTTCCAAGAATGTAAACATAAAATCAACAAAAGAAACATTATTCAGAATCTCAGCAGAGAAGAACAGTGCTTGAAGAAAATGTTTATAAGAGAATTTTATTTTTTATGTTAGAATTATCTTGATGTAAGTGCAACTTTGAAACTGAACAAAAAATTATGTCTACCTACAGAATTCAAGAGATAGCACTAGCACAAAAATGAAGAAAATTAAGCAATTCACAGTAAGAGAAACTTTTAATAGAGCAAATAAATAAATAGAGCTGCCCTTCCCCTTTTTGTAAATTTTGATTTCTTTAAGGTCATAAATGCTTCTTTTTTATATAAATCAGAATTTCATATTTTTAATTTTATAATTTCTATATTATATCCTACTAGATTTAAACTAATTATTTAATATCTAGAAAAATGAAATCCAAAATTGTCAAGTAAGCCCTGACACGTCCAGATCTCAGACTTTATACTGAATTGATGGCTTGTTATTTTTTGTTCTAACAAATTATATTTCTCTAGTGAAGTGAATATGGCATAAATAAATCATACATTAAAAATATCTACTTAGGCATTTTATATAATATTGATACACATGCTGAATTAAATTTTAAAATACATATGTTTCAACATAAAATTTTATACAGTAAAGAAATGCAACAAAATTTTATATGTGTAATTTAAAAGAAAAACACTTTTTGAGCAGCAGGTATTTATTAAAATAGAAAATTATTTTCCCATCCTAAGAGATGTTGTATCCAAAAGAATATAAATAAAGGATCTAAATAAAAGATCTAAATAAAACTGCATGTTTCTCGTGCAATTCCAGATATTAAACTAAAAGTTTTAATAAAATGTTTAACACAAAATACTTTTACAGGGTGATTAAAAGGGTGTCAGACAACTTTTAAAAACAAGTAAGAAATACAAAAGCAAATAATTTCTGTGTACAAAAATGTACCCTCAAACTTCTTGTGTATGTTAGAAGATTTTTTTTTTGTCAGATATTGCACTGGATATTGAGAATCCTTATCATTCAAGTCATTGATGTTGCAGAAATAGGATGTATTTTTACAGTAATATTGAAATGCTCATATGCACTTTGAGGTAGTGAACGTGTGTAAACTGGGACTAAATTATATAATGAATATTTCCTAAATAACCATCAGTTTGTGCATTAATATCATAGATTGTATCTAGGTAGAATCTTTAATATAAAGAACCATTATGTTCAAGAATGAACAATATGCACCTGCAATAGAAAACATAGTCTTCACCAAAACTGAACATAAACTATGTACAAATAAATGCATGAACTATTTTGCAGCATGTTGTACCTTAATCCAAAATGTGACAAATAATATACAAAAATAACTTATATCCTCTTCATATGCAATAGGTTCAGTTACGGTAAACAGATTACTCCTAGCATGTGGACTTTACCTGTAGTTTTTGGGGGGGAGGGAGGGGGAGCAGCAGTTACTTACACGTGTCTAATAAAACATACTGTATTGCAGTACCAGTATTCTTTTTTATTATTATTATTCTTGTATATTCACTCAGTATACTCGGCTAGCATTTGCAGCTACACATTTCAGTATAAAAATGATTTGTAGTATTTTTAACTTATCTTTACATTAAGACCATTTCAATCTTTCTGTGTTTTCAATTATTTAAAACTGTTCAATTTATACTCACTTTGCATGCATACAGAAACATAGTATATATGTATATCTCAGTACATCAATTATATTTTTTGTATTATTTTTAAATTTCAAAAATAATTGTTTCTGAAAACTAACTTCTTTAGATCTGTGAAATTAAAAATATTAATAATACAAAAAATATTAAAAAATCTAACAAACCATTTTTTCCCAAAATTTTATTTATATTCTTAGGCTAATTGTTATCTTTAAGTTATTTATATGTTATTATTTGTATTATGATTCATGTTGTGTGTTGTATATTATAGTGCAAAATGTAAGGGGGTCAATAAAGATAACCTTTTTTTAAAAAAAAGGATAATGAAAGAAAAAGGTTGGGAATCTCTGACCTAGATGAAGATTTACTCATATTGCAAGCCATGGAAACTTGCACAATTAATTTAATTTATTTGAAAATAAATCTATAAAATTTCTAATATTCAACAGTTTTATCACCTTAGTTGGTAGTGCATATATTATATAGTCAGCATTATTATTTTTGCATGCATTTCTATAAGAAAATCCATTCATTTAAAATAATTCTATGCAAAAAAAATCTGCCAATGTCCTGTATTATCTTAAAACAAATATTAAACAATAATTTCAAAAATCTTCATAACATTTTATGTAGAATTCAAACTGGTAAAGACAATACAAATACTTTTTAAATTAACATACAGAAACTGGCGAAGGAAGACTGAACAATACTGTTTCTTTCAATGGAACAGATGATTTAAGTGCTGGACCATGGAACCATCCACTGACTGAAATCCTAGTTTTATCTGAAAGAACTTCCGAGACCTAAAGAGGGAAAAGAGAAATAAGAATTGCACGTTATTTATAAGTATCATAATATTACTCAGAAAGAAAAATATTATTTTATTAAAAATTAAAATATACAAACAAAATTAATAAACACTAAAATTATATAAAAATGCCATAAACTAAATACATATTCCCTCTCATATCCCTCACTAATTTTTAACACTAAGTTCTAATTTTTTTTTAAATATTCACATATTTTTTCCCTTCCTCTATTGTACATAGTTTTACCCCATGAGGGTTACTTTAATCTTAAAATTGTATTCCCTTGATTAATTTTATACAGTAAAATTATTATTTAAGTTTCTATTTGCCTTTTAGTATTAGCATTTTACCAATTTTACTTTCCCTCGCATTTATTATTTGAAACTTATTTTATGCAGAATTTTCATTAAACTACACAGATGTAGCAGATGTTCTCACACTTACTTTTCAAACATGTGATTTCATCTTACTTCTATTATTTACATTCTAGCTTATATAATGTTGATGTGTTTCATCTTTGAAATCAAGTCTTTTTGTTTGTCCATTTTTCCTTCATGTCTCTCAGGGCAACTGAGGTAGAGATTCATTCAAGTGAAATGTCCCTTAAGCTTGCTAGCTGAACCAGACATGTTGCACTCTAGCTCAATTTTCAGCAGATATTGTAATGTTAATATTACTATGCATTCTTATTGGACTGTAAGTTTCTTTTAAAGAAATAATATTGTGATGAGGCCTAGTGGTGCAGGGACTAGTGCCACCACAGGTCTGAGGCTCAATCCCTAGGCTGGGCAAGGTTGACTCAACTTTTTATCCCTTGAGTGGGTCAATAAAATGAGTACCAACTTCACTTGAGGACTAAACACCAGGGCTCCTGCAACAAGCTGACCACTTGTCCAGTGTATATGCTTATATACCCTAGGGCCAACAGTCAAGAACACAGATATCAGGGCACTGCAGGCCATGGCTCACTAAGAGCCATTGCACCATTCAGTTTAAATTTTTTTAATATTGTGATAGTTAGCAGTAGTTTATCCATGACTAATTTTCATTTGTTATGTTCTTACTGTAACAGCATTCTTCAGAAATTAAATTACTGGTACAAATTTCCTTCTCAATTTTCAAATGAAAAAATTAGTTTAAAATAGGAAGAAATATGTAAGAAAATATGGTGTATTAGTGTTTCTCATCCACCAGATACTTAACACCGGTATTGAAGAAAAACATTAGAATAATAGTTTTTTATACTAAAACTGCCTAAGAAGCAAAAAAAATCTCATTTCACTGCCCAGTTCTCAAAATCCAATTGAGCATAAAGAATGACTTTGCAAAATGAATAAAATTCAAACAAAATATGAATCAGTCATTCTGTTTTATTAGAAGACCAGTCACAGTAACAGAAAAAAAGTGGGCTTTCATGCTGCACTCTTTAAATGAGATAAAATATAGTATAACATATATAAATAAGACATACTTTAATGTATAGTATCTACCACAAAAGAAAATTGCTACCTCCATGATTAATTATCAATTAGACATCAACTGCAAACCAACACTACTTAATACTTCATAACAGCAACTTATTCTTTGCTGAAAGATATTTTGCATATTGTAGATAAATTGAAAATATACTGTTACAAATTTTTCATTTAGTGAGATATTTTTAGTAGATTTATAATTAAAATTGTTTTATTTCCCCGTGAAATGCAACGCGTGATGCATTTTAAGAGAAAGCTATGCCATAAATTCAAAATACAAGAGCACATGCATTTAACACTGAATAAAAGTTTATCTCGGTAATTCATATTTAATTTGAATAAATGTAATTGACTAAGTTGTCAGCTATAACCATAATTCTACTCTTTTTGCTTTCCAGAAATTGCTAGAACTATCTCACGTGGCCAATTTAAAAAGCCATAAAAGCCGGAGAGAAACATCTCAGCTCAGTAGTTGTTTCTTAGTTGTTGTTTACTTAGCTGCAATAATTTTTGTTCATTGGATTAGCTTTCTCTGCACTTTGGATTGTGTTCTATTTAATGTTTTAGTAGTTTAAAATATAGCTACTGTTTATATTGTGATATTGTACGAATATATTTGAGGAAAAACCCAGCATTTTTTTTATATTTCTTGTGACAAGAATAAATTTTATTAACTTTTTATCAGACTTGTGCATTCAATCCATTACAGACCCATACACATGCAGCACTTTTTGGTGTCAGGAGTCGGGTTGAATGCCGAAAATGAAATTTATGGAGTAGCAGTTAAGACAGCTGATTGCAGCCTTTGCTGCATTTAAAGAGAAGATGAAAGCAGGTCAAAAGAAGATGGCAGATGGTAAAGAATCAGTTAAAGAAGAGATAAAAACCATTCAAGGAAAGATAAGTTAGTAAAAAATCAGTTAAAGAAGAAATGAAGCTCTTCAAGCAAAGATGTCGGCTGGTCAAGAATCAGTTAAAGCAGAGGTGAAAGCCATACATGTAAGATTGAAGGAAGAGAAGAAATGAAAATAGAAATTATCTGCATAATAAAAAATATGGAAGGCAGAATTGACGCGGTTGAAAATAAAGTTGGACACATTGAAGAAAGAGTTTCTGCCGTGGAACAAATTGATGACAGGGTTACTGTGGTTGCCAAAGAAATTGATACCTTGAAGAAATTCGTAGTGACTCCATGGAGCAATAATGATGATTTTAAATTTTTACCCATGCCTGCTCGTTCCTGTCTGATGTTATCCACGTATGATGGGAAGACATCCTGGAAAGTATATAAGACATAATTTTCTATAGTGGCAGAAGCGAATGGATGGGATCCCCAAGAAAAGACCTGCCCTCCCGCCACTTCTACGAGAGCAGATGCCGCAAATATCCTACAGACTCTTCCAGAAAACAAAAGGCTAGATTTTGAAGCTCTATCTGGCACATTGGAGCTGCACTTTGGGAAGAAGCATTTAAAAGACTACAACAGACTTCAATTAAAATCCCGTTATTAGAAGCCAATGGAAACACACCAGGAGCTTGCTACAGATGTTGAAAGGCTGTCCCACTTCGCCTTTTTAAAGTGCCTGACAGAAACAAGGGAAATCCTGTCTCTGCAACACTTTATCTACGGCATCCAGGATCCTGAAATACAGAAAGCTCTATGAATGGTGGATGTCAAACATTTGAAAAACACTCTAGTGTACACTATGAAATTTGAGGCAGCCCAGCAAGCAACTGGTAGAGACCGTTACCCAGTCAGAGTCCATGAGCAAGTCCATGAGCCAGTGGATCAAGTAATGGCTCATTTAGATGAATTATTCTGACAAGTCAATGCTTTGATATGGAGTAAGATTAAGAACAAACTGGCTCTAAAGTGTTCAAAATGTGGTACTGAAGGTCACATATAATGACACTGCAGAACACACCAGGGCATGAAAAATAAAGCAGATGATTTGACAAGATTAGTTAGTGCCTTGAGTCGGAATAGGAGTGAAAAGAAGCCATCCCTAAAATGCTGGAATTGTGGAACTGAAGGCCACATATGAAGAAACTGCAGAACATCCCAGAGCACGGAAAATAAGACAGACAATTTAATGCTAGGAGACGGAAAAGGAGGGCCAAGAAATCAAGGCGCTGGAATTGCGGAGCTGAAAGCCACATAAGAAGGAATTGCAGAACACCCCAGGGCACGGAAAATAAGACTGTTTCCTAGTAACGACGCAGGGAACAAATTAATTGTCATATTGGAGTTTGAATGATAGAGAAAAATCCAATTTTAAAGCACTCAAAATTTCTACAACAGTAATGGATTATTCATCAATGGGCATATCGATGGAGTTCCTTGCAATATGATCACTGACACAGGAGTTAATATTACCATCATTCGGAAAGCTTTAGCTCAACAATTTAGGCTAAACGACATCGTGGATCAGATCCCTAAGTCATCAAATTCTAAGCCTAAAGTCGTTCATTACGACAGGTTAGCTCTTTATTATGGCCATAGTATGTACTGTATATATGTAAATAGTACAAGACCATGGTCATTTTTGTTTCTAAATTTGTAAATTTGTGTAGTCATTTATTTATTAATATTTGATTTATTTTAAGTTACTTATTGCAATTATTGTTTGTTGTATGTTATCGTAATGTAATGTGTATTATTGAATTGATGCTTTAGTTGTAAATATGGCTTCCAGTCCAGGGATTGTACTGTCTGCGACATGCAGTCGTTGGGAAGTCGTGTTACGAATTTTGCATTTAGTTAGATACTTTTAAAAGGTTTAAAATAGAATTTTTTTTTTTTTTTTTCCCCATGCAATGCAGCGCATGATGTATTTTAAGAGAAAGCTACACTGGAAAACTAAAAATACAAGAACATGTGCATCTAACATTGAATAAAAGTTTTTCTTGGTAATTTATATTTAATTCAAATAAATGTTAATTGACTAAGTTGTTAGCTGTAACCGTAATTCTACTCTCTTTTGCTTTCCAGAAATTGCTAGAACTATCTCACATGACTGATTTAAAAGGCCATAACAGCTGGAGAGAAACATCTCAGCTCAGTAGTTGTTTATTAGTTGTTGTTCACTTAGCTGCCATACTTTTTGTTCAGCGGATTAACTTTCTCTGCGCTTTGGATTGCATTCTATATAACGTTTTATTAGTTTAAAATATAGCTATTGTTAAATTGTGTGATATTGTATGAATATTTTTGAGGAAAAACCCAGTGTTTTGCTATATTTCTTGTAACATGAATGAATTTTATTATCTTTTTATCGGACTTGTGCATTCAATCTATTACGAACCCATATGCATACAGCAATATATTAATTATTCTTTCAGGTGCAAAATATGTTCTCAGTTTTTATTTAACAAGGAGTAAGTATTCTTTCAAGAAAAAGGCATTTTTCCTTGCAATAGAATATGCAAAAATTATCATGAAATGTGGCAGCTCAAGGCAGCATTTCGAGATGCAATGCTAAAAGTTGCAGGCAGGAGAAAGGCTGGGTATTAATTATAAGGTTCCTAGATACCATTTGCAATAGCAGTACCAGTACAAAGGAAAAGAAAACTGTTTTAAAGTCAAATTAATAGCAACTACAAATACATGGCTACCAGACTCTATATGCAAGAAACAAATGTTAAGTAGAAAGATATATATAAGAAATTAATGCAAGCATAGTTTTGTTGTATTTACTTCTTTCCAAAATGTTTTTTTATTTCTGTACATTTTCTGCTCAAAGGTTTCACAAGTTCCACCTTTATGCCATCTAATCACCAGCTTAAATTTTAATGAAACTCCAGCAATTACACAATACATACATGCTTGCTTAGATTTACGCACCATTCAACTTTAATAAAACTTTATTCCAGCAATTATACTGCCCATACACATATATTCATAAATAATCAAAACATGTCCATATGTGAATCATCAAGAAAATGTAAATTGTAATCAAGTTTAAAACTAGTACTTTAATATCATAATACAAATTTAGAAAATTTACTACTGATCTTCCCATCTTCCCTTTTTTTGTTGTTGTCATTTCAAAAATAACTGCTGCATGTTTAACATATTTTTGATAATTTAAAACGTACTAAGACCACCAGAGGGCATAGAGGCATATCAACAGAAAAGATCAGCTAATGATGCATGGCAACTAATAACCAATATGTGACAATATATATAACTTTAAAAAAAAACTTATTTCATCAAATGCACAATAAATGAAACAGCAACTGAGTAAAGTACCAGTATTATTAAAAAAAAAAAAAAAAGTGAAAAAATAAAAAAATAAAAGGATTTTAAAATTTTGTTAATTACGGCCAATAATCTGTTTGAGCCTACAAAATATTTTTAAAAATCATAAATTTAGGAAACTTTAGTAATTAATGCAAAATTTAAATATAAAAAAAATTACAAAATTGTATTTAAATCTCATTACTTACTTTTAATAATTTATACACATTATAAAATCCTGCCAGATATTCATTCACACATGATTCTACATTTTCAGTTATTTATAATTTAAGAGAAGAAAAAAACTGAAATAATTTAGATTTTAACATTGCCCAAATGAACTCATTTTACTTGCAATGTGAGTTGTTCTTCTTCTGACAAGAGCTCACCAGCAGTCAAGCAGTAAAGTCACTGAGCACTGGTAGTCTTGTCTGACGTCAAATCCTTCAAACAGGCTAGCTGCATGGCCGTTTTCATTGTTTTCCCCATGTGTAACAGTATACGAGCCAGTTTTCCTTTAAAAGTCCTCTACAAAGGCTTTGCTCCCCTTAGGCAAATAGCCCTTGAGTGCTTTGCCTTAATCAAATAAACCAAAACAATCTTCCGACAATGTTCAAAGTGTTTATTTTCTGGGTTGTTTAGTTTTTAAAACAATGTTAATTTTTCCAATTTTGTTTGTGTTGTAGTGCACTTTTATCAGTTATTTTACCTGGGATAAAAGTTTTTTTTCTTTAGATGCAAAAGTGATTTGATGGAAAATTTAGATTCAAGAAGAAATAAAAAAATAGGGCTGGGGGATAAATCAAAATTACAATCTTAAAACTTCACACTGCTATTCAACATCTTGAAATCTGTACCATTAAATTTTCAAAAAGTTGAAACGAAAATTTGTTTTAAAAAAGAAATTTCAATATGATCTTGGCATGCAGATTCCAATTTAAGATATGAAACAGCTTTAGGCTTAGCAGTTACAATAGGCCCATCTCCAAAAACTAAAGACACAGGACACAAAAATCTTACAGTCAAAATGTGTTGTTTAAAATGTCAAATGGTTCTATAACCCTTTTCTATAACCATAAATAGGAAGCAAATACATGTAAAATGGAGAAAAGAAATTAAGATAGAAGAAAGGAAGATTTAACAATGATTAAATGAAAGGAAGATTAAAGGAAAGAGAAGAACGAAGAAAAGAAGAAGAACGAAAAAGAAGAACTTCTTGAAGAAGAACGAGGGAATAAGTTTCAAATGTATTTTACTAAGGACAAATTTCGACATTTTATAAAGAATTAATTACAAAGATACACTTCATGAAAGACTATAAAGTACTACTTTAAGATTTTTATTTTTATTTATTTTTTTATATGGCACACTATATGGCAATGTAAAAACCTTTGATTTATTAATAAATACTAGATAAGGGCGGATGTGGGCAGAACCGATTAACCGAAATGGTAAAGGGATGGTCCTCCGTTACTACTACTACTACTACTACTGTATGATATTATTTCACCACAAATTAACACCACATGGAAGCTTGTGCACTTATTTAATATGGAAGATATGCCTATTCGAACTGTGGATATGCACTTATGCAGCAGATACGTGATCTTCTTCAACATTAGGATCAATGGTGTGGTTCACAGAATTATCAACATAGATAATACAGAGAATGCTCCTTTGAAGATAATTTAGTGTTACATCCAATGACAGGTGAAAGAGGTTTGTATCTCCCCCACCCCCTCTTTAAAGTTTGTATTTAATTTGAACTTACATTGTCCATAAGAGAGTAATGTTGGGACACACAAATATTTAAGAAATGCCTCACTAGGTGGCTGCACTAGCCAACAACAATTTTTGTTTAAAAATAAGGTTTGATAACAGCACATGCTAATTTATAAATAATATTTAAATAACTACAGAAAGGCCGGTAAACTGAGATTAATTTTTAAATAATAACAGGTAATTTTCAAAATTTACTTAATAATTCAAAAAAATTGTAAACACATTATGTTTAATTGATATGTAATTCATTCAGTGTAGAAATCTTACCTAACTGTGAGTTAAGCTGGTTTTTGTGAATGACTCATGGATTTTACTAAATGATGCAGTGTATGCTTCGTAAATCTGGATGATGAACTTATAATAAAGTAACTATTTAAAATTATTCTATCGTAAGTTCTGACACAGCAGATACATACATGCAACCTACAGAAAGGAAATTATTTACACATCTTTAAAACAAAAAATATTATTTTGACAAAAAATAATAACTTGCTAATTTTTAGGACAGTTTTTTAATTCATAAATTAAACCTTTTAAAACTGTATTAAATCTGTACATATCAAATTCAAATTGTTTATTTTATAATATAAATAAAAAAATAGTATGAATATTTTACCTGATGAAAAGAAACTGGACTAACTTCAAAAAATATGAAATTATTCCATAATGGTATAAATGATGTACATATTTCTGTTGGTTGACCATTATCTGTAAAACATGCATGAATATAATTTTGGAACTATAAGTACAAAATTTTTTTAAAAATCATTTCATTTATTATATTTAACTGATATTAATTTACATATTAATTCAATGACAAAAATATATTTCATACAGGTTGCCCCTTGCTTTTCACCTTACTTCTAAAGACTGATCATTTAACGAAAAATTCACTAATTAAAAAGTTACTAATAGCTTGTAACTAATTAAAATTGGCTTACTAGCCAAAAAAAAAATTATCTGTGTCGACAGTATGAGAATGAAATAAAATAACACGGAAGAAAAAAGATATCTGATGGCTGTGGCACAGTCATGTTTTTGATAACAACTGATAAGAATAATCATGATAGTAGGCATAGTATCAGGAAGAGTATATGATCTTTTGTAGGTGAAATTTAAGTTTAATTAAGATATTGTTATAAACATATTGCTAGATGCAGAATGTTTCAAGTGAATTTATTGTGCATCATTTGAAAATGAGTAGCAAATGTGTAACTGATTGGCATTAGGAATTTTGAGATTGGTTGTACTGGTGTGTAGTAAAGCACATGACAGCTATCTGCCTAACAGGTAGGATGCCACTGTAGAGGACTTTATAATAAAACTGACTTGTATTCATATTATACATGCAGAAACCATAAAAAACAACCATGCAGTCAGCAGCCCATTTGCACAGGAATGAGCCAGGGTTAAATTCAGAGTACTCAGGGTCTGCAACTCAAGATGCAGGAATTTTGAAAGAACGATATTTGTTGCTGGTGGAAATGATATGGATGAAATTAAATATGAAAGTATGATTAAAGAAGGAGGAGGAAAGAAAACATACCCCAAACTTCTTTCTTAAGATCTAAAAACAAGCATGTTCACCTATAATAGCAAAGATATCAGAAGCATGATATGAAATAACATGCTCCGGTAAAAGGAGAAAAAACACTTTCAGTTTTTATTTGTAGGAATGTGTATGCTAATCAAGCCACATGAAATAGTTTTGCTTCCTGGATGAAATAAAACAAATTTGCCTCCCACAAGAAGAGAGTGACAAAAAAGAATATTTAAGTAGTTTTTAATATATTACAAAGTTCCAAATCCAAACCTCCAGACCACCAGCTTAAGGGGGAATCTACAAAGTCTAGGAATGCAGAATATAAAATTTAAAAAAAAAAAAAAAAATGAAGCAGGTGTGCCTTAAATGTGATTCTCCTTCAAACTAACTAATATTTCTGCATGTCACTTTCAAATACCTGTTGGATAGGGAGTCACATGGTGGTCAATGACAACACATTTAATGGCATTGTATTCATATTGCAATTCTTATACTTTTAGCTTGAATGGGTGTGGGGGATTAGCATTTTCCTATCCTACTTAAAAAATAAGTAAAAGACCCAGTGTTGCCATGTCTACATATTATTTTACTAGATTTAAAATGGTGATCTAAAATCTAGAAATTTTCAAAATCCAGAATAGCTGAAGTCTTGATGATTCTGGACCTCGGACTTTATGCTGTATACATGAAAAGAGAAGTAAATATAATTGTTTTGTTCCACAATTTTTGTTTTCAATACAAAACTTGTAAGTTCATGAACATTCATAAAATTGTTATTATTTCATTAAATCCTCTCTTTTTGTCTTTCTCTACAAATAATTAGAGCCTGAAAAATAAAGTTATAATTAATAAGTTTACATTTTAATATTACAGAAGTTTAACTCGATAAAATTTTCAGGCTCATAGATACAGACTTTTACTACTGACCATGCAATGCAAACTAACACTAATAAGCAGTGGACTGTATGAAATTGCATTTTTTATTCTCAAGCCGAAAAATATATATATATGTTATGAATAACAGAAAAACAAAATCATCTACTCTGGTCACTGCATAAGCAGTCAAGTGATAAAATAAAAATAAACTACCCTGGTAATGACAGCACCATCTGTATCAACTTAAATTTAATAACATACCATGCCCCTTTGAAGTACACCAACAGCTTCAAAGACAAAAACCAAAATGACATGAAAATTATAAAAATATTAGGGACAAATTATGAAAAACTTGCAAAATAATAAAACTAAAAGGTGTAATAAGCCAATGTTCTAAAAAGTTCAGAATTCACGGTATTTGCCAGGCAAATGCAGAACTTAGTAACAGTTCTTTTAATTTTTCCATTGGCAGTTCGAATTTTACTAACTCAAACATTGTTATCCAGCTTGGGATACACATGAATTATTCTACCAAATTTAGACTGAAGAGGTGGTATGTTTTCTTCCTTAAACTTCCAGCACGCGCGTATGCGCAAAATTTACGACAAATTCAGTTTTTAATGCACATTTTTCCATATCGAAGCTGAGACATCTGTAGGTCATTTCTATTCCTCCTTTCTACCCTTCCCCACATCATGGAATGTGCCAACAGAAAGTCATTTGACTTTTTTGTTTAAGTGGGCTTTTGTGCTATGTGGCAGTTTTTTCATAAAATTTACGACACACGCATGGTCGTGTTTTAAAATTCGGAAAATATCTTTTTCTCAAATATTTTGTAATTTTGTGTTATTAATTGGCATGTATTGTTTTAATGTGAATATATTTGGCTCTGTAAATTTTATATCGGTTTTCATGGCAAAAAAAATATATGCAACCAGCTGATTTTGCTCGGATTCTTCAAGATTTATCTGATGAAGAAAAGGAAACCTTTGGATGGGAGAACAATAGCGATTTCCATTCCTTATTTGCTTTTATTTCTATTTTTTAGAAATAAATAAAAACATTAAAGTTAGTTTAAAGTGCGTTTTTTTAACCAGTAACTAACTAACTAACTAACTATGTTAAACTTACTTTTTTTCCTACCAAGGTGTTTTCCTTTTTTATTGTCTATACTTGTCTTTGATGAATATTAAAATTAGCTTCGATTTTAAAATATAATTATTAAATAATAAATTTAAAATTTTCTATAATGAAATACATCATTGCATTTCCATCTCACTAACGTAAGAACTTAAAAAATAATTTACTTATATTTGAATGTGATATCATTTGTATTTTGCAATAATAAGATTAATATTTTATTTCTTAACCAATTTATTATCAATATTCCCTCATTTCTGTCATTTTTCGTGCCAAAAACAGTAAAATAACAGATGTCATAAAAAATACTATGCACGCATGCTCATGTAAAATTGCCAAGTGCGCATGCTGTAATTTTAATCAGGACTAAGTCATTTACAGACAAATTTTCTTGAGATTTCTTTCACTTATTTCGATGTTGTAACTCAGAAATATTCGTGGCTCCATTTTTTCCAAAACATTTTCAGAAATGAGTTGTTTCACCTTCCACAAGTCAAGAATGTTTTTTTACTGTTTTAAATTTTCCATATGAGAAATGTACAATTAGGAAGTGCCCCGTGTGAGAATAGTAATATCATTTGTATCATCAGATTATGGATACAAAGGCCTTGAATACATGCCTCAACCTATGTTATCAAGGTCACGAATTTGGGATAAGTCAGAATCACTCTCACTGATCTTCAAAGATGATACTTCAGTGATTTTACTGCAAATTCCCAAAGTCATCCAAAATATGGTGCGGCTGAAGGCTTGAAATTTCATTTCTCCTTTTCTGAAGTCAGAAAAGAATGGAGATGTTAATTTCATTGACATAAGAAGAAAGCCTTACGCATTTCTTTGCTAGCATTCTTGACGTTCATCCTACAGTCACTCAATATTTCCCTTGGTTTTGCACTCCTGGCTATAAGCCATTTTAATGCTTCCACACAAGCCTCAGAAGAAAGATCTTCAGTGACTTCAAGATGAACTTCTCTTGTGGTAAAGCAAACAAAAATACAAACATAACACTTGAAAGCCCTTTTTCCATGGCCTGCTTTGTGTTTTATAATGAATGGGCTGGCAGAATCCATCCCAACTCAAGAAAAAGTTTGTGAATTTGTTATTCTGGACAATGGAAGATCAGACATTCTTTGTCTTGCAACTTGAGCATGATATCTACAGCAAACAACACAATTTTTAACGACTTTACTTATTCCAGATTGAGCATTGACAATCAAAAAATTTTGTTGTATTATAGAAAGTAAAAGTGCATAAGAGGCATGCAAATACTTTTTGGGATAATGTCTAATGATAAGCTTAGAAATGAAATGTTTTTGAGCAATAAGCATGGAATGCCTTTGATTTTCCAAAATGTTTGAATTCTCCAACATGAATAATTCCTTTTTCATCAAGAAATGTACTTAAGGAGATTATTCAGCTGTTCGATTTCACAGATTTCCAATTCTTTAAGCTTGATATTTTGTCAGGAAATTCAGAATATTGTAAAGATTTTACTATCATACAATTTGCATTATTAAGTTCTTCACTAACAAGAAATCCTTTTATCTTAGAAATGAGCTTCAAACAATTGTTGATAAATCTTAAACAATAAGCAACGCTACAGTATAATTTTGACCAAGATGAAAATTTGCAAAGAAAGGATGTCGATTTCTCCATCCGGTGCAGATTTTGGATAATAATTCTATAACCAGGAAGGTACACTGAACCACTGATCACAATCAATTAATTCATTGTGTTGTAAGTCTCTAGTACCATAATTAGCGGAATTATTTTTTCATTGAACGTGATTACATTTCACCTCAGGAATGATGGTTTGAACTTTTGACACTTGATTGGCTATGAAAGAAATCCATCTCTGTGAGCCAAGGGCAATCCAGAATAAGGTGATAGTAGAATCTGACCATGCAAAACAGTTACTAGCAAGAACATTCAAACATTTTATCACTTCCTTGAGCAGATTGCTAACAATAATGCAGCACACAATTCTAGTCTTGTTAAGAATTGCATTTCAAGTAATGGAACTTTTTTTTTTTTTTTTTTTTTTTTTTTTCCCTTTTGCTCATATCAATAACATTTAAATTTCTTCTTCAGAAAAAGATTAGCACAAATAACTGCAAAATACACCTTCTCGGATGAATCACGAAAGACGTGTAACTCTATCTTATGAAAATTAGTAATTAAAATCATTTTAAGAATTTTTAATTTACTAAGCAAATTTAAGTCTCCAGGAAGGCAAATCTGAATCGGCGATCGTTGTGGGTTAAAAGGTTCATCCCAGTTTAGCTTGTCACTCCCCAAGTCTTGAAATATTTTGCAGAACTAATAACTGGGGCTAACCAGCCAAAGAGTCTTGCAACTTTAGACAACACATTTCTTTTAGTGACAATGCAAATTACAGAAGGCAGTACGTTAAAATCAAATGTGTATGGGATGCCTGTTTATTCCCAACACCTTCCTTGGTTGTTCCTTGAAAATTTCCAACTGAACAGCATTTTCTCTGAGTTCTTGTGGCAGCTCTTCTAACACATCAGGTACATTAGATGATACTTCCAAAGCCTTGAAAAATCCTTTCATCTAAAGCTAACTGGAGAAGAAAACAAGTTGATAAGAATGGTGCAAGGGAAGTTCCGTATAAGAATTGATATTCTTGAACTGGTTCAGTCACATGATTTATCCAAAGAATGTGTTGAAAGTTTGTATCTTCTTGATGCACATGAATTTATCTACATTTTTTCTATATCACCACAGATAGCAATAGAATATGTTCTAAATTGGATGAGAATTTCAAATAATTCTGGACGAATTCTAATGCCTATGTACAGCGGGTCATTAAGAGAACATCCGTTGCATGTTTTACTGATGCGTCAAATACAAATCTTAATTTAGTAGGTGATGAGGTAAGTAATAAACAACTGGAGGAACGGATTCAGAACCAGATATGACTTCCATGTGTTAAAAACACAAATATTCATAAAAAAATCCCGTATATAATTTATACAGTTCATTTTTGCCAACTAACTTATTTCATGAAAGTAGAAACCTCCTCAACATTAATTCTCTTGAATCCCCTAATTCTGATAGTGATGTTTTGAATGGTAATCTTACTACATATTTACCTGCATTGTCTCCATTATGAGAGTTTTTTAAAATATTCTTCACAATTTGCTTCAGATTTAATGAGAACAATTTCTTCTGGGATTGTTTTGAGAGTCTAAAATGTCTTAACTAATTCCTCAGCATTTAACTCTAAAATTATTTAATGATATGCAAGAGTTCACAATAATTCTGTTCCTGAAATGATCCAACCTAATTTCGAACAAACAGCTATTGGGAATTCTTGGTTTCATCTAATTGGTTCACCCAAAACAAGTGACATGAAAGCATTGACCCCTAGAAGAATATCTATTGTAGCAGATTCATGAAATGTATGATCTACCAAAACTAGATCATTGAAAGAGTTCACAATATTTGATGGTAATCATGTATGTATGGTAAGTTTCCACAATCCTTGTCTTTAACTAAAACAAAAGCTTTAAAGGAAGGTTTTGAACCAAAATGGGGGGGGGGGTAATCTTCAGTTCATTTGTTTCAGATGCAGCTGATCCTGGGCAAGATATCTGGATTCTTGCCTTTTTATTCTATCTATACAATTTCTTGAAATACAGCTCTGAGTAATAAAATTTGCCTGTGAGCCAGAATCCAATAAGAATCAACATTGTATGAAATTACCTACTGAATCATGAACTCTGATTACAGCAATGCATAACAAAACCTGTTTGTTTATAGTTCCACTATTCGCAAATTTAGAGTTTACCTGATTGAAATTATTATGAACAGTTACTCATTATTATTAAAAGCAAGTAAAACAGCATATTTGTTACTCATTATTATTAAAAAGCAGGTAAAACAGCATCTTGAGATTTCGTAAAATGTAGTAAAGAATGATGATTATGATGAATGTTTTGTATCTGCTCAAGCTTTTACTTGTACAAGCCTTAACTTTATGAACATACAAGTAGATAAACAGTTAAAACAAAATTTGTTAAATTTCACAAAACCGAATCTCTTGTAAACAGGCAACTTACTGAATTGAACACACTTATATAAGTCATAATTTTTCTTACAATAAGGATAATTTGTAGCAGTTTCTAACCAATGATGTGATTTAAAAATTTATCTTTCTTCCCTTCAAAATGGTTTTACTGTTGTGGAGTGTTCTAACACGTTCTTTTGAAAAAGTATGTAATTCATTTAATGTTTGTAGTTGATCAGCCTTTAACTGCCTCATACCAATTGCACACATTTTTTATCCAATTTTTCTACAAATAAATGAATTATCAATGTATCATCAAAGCTTTCAACATTTTGTTCTAATACACTTAGCGAATTATTAATGTCGATGAGAATCTAAATAACATCCACCGAATCAAAAATATTTGGCTGCATAATAAGCTTCTTAATTAATGCATTTACCAGTTTTCATTTATTTGAAAATCTATCTTTGAGCAAATCCCAAGCAATTATAATATGAATCTGAAATAGGCATAGCTTGAATTAATTTTAGAGCTAAAGCCTTACATGGGCTTTTAAATATTGAAGCCTTTGAGAATCTGATAATTTATTAAGTACACCAGCCTTAGAAAGGTCGCTAAATGTAAAACTTCCACTAAAGGTAGGTAAATTTAAATTCAGAAGTTTTACTTCAGTAGTATCATGCTTAATACTAATTGAATTAAAATTATCATGGCAAGAATGTTGTCATTTTAAATCCAAGTGAACTGTTTGAAATTTTTCAACATTCCTTTTCTTAACATGTTATATAAATATTATCAAAAATGTATGAAACATCTAAAATTATTACGTTTTTTTTTGTTCCCCCCCCCCAAAAAAAAAGTTTAATTTTTGCTCTATTTGTGTTAGCAATGTCTGAGTTTATTTTATCTTTCAAATTAGTAGAATTTCCTTTAGTGGCTCATTTCTTTTATTAATAATGATTTATTTCAAGTCCATTATGAAAATAGTACAGATTACTTACCTTTAACTGAAGTAGCAGAAACATGTTTCTCAAATGTGTCAGCAACAGTCAGTTCAGCAATAATAATTATTGTTCACTTAATACCTATAGGTACTCCAGGTAGAAGGACAGAGGAAAGATGATGATGATTTACAAAATAACACTAATTAGCAGCATATTGTATGAAATTACTTTTTTTTATTCTCAAGGAAAAAAACAGCGAAATGAATAACAGCAGAAAACAAAATCATCTACTCTCGTCACCAAAGTGCAAGCAGTCGCATGATAAAATAAAAATAATCTGCGTTCATAACAGCAGCACCATCCGCATCAAATTTAATAGTAACAACCACACACAACATATTTGGTCCAGAATGCCTTTCTCCCTCCCTTAATTTTAAAATGATAATTTTGGTCCATTTTCAAGATAATTAAATTTTGTAATTTAAAATATTTTTTTTTTAATTTGTAGGGAAAGCAAAAACATTTTTAATCCATAAATGCACTTACATAACTAAACACCTGCTATAGGTGTGGTGTATTTAGTTATGGCAAAGCACACTAGGGCTATCTGCCTAAGGGGAGGGATGCCTTTCGTGGAGGACTTTCTAAGGGAAACTGGCTCGTATACACGTTACACATGGGGAAAACCACGAAAACGCCCATGCAGCCAGCCCGTTCGCGGGATTCGAACCTCGGACCGAACTACCAGTGTTCAGCGACTTTACCGCTCGGCCGCTGGTGGGCAAACACCTGCTATAAATTGCATTATAGTAAAATCTATAAATTAGAAAATCTCACCATTTGCAAATAAATCTAATCTTCCACCATCACTTTCTTCCCATTTTGGAACTAAGTAAAAAATAAAAGCTATTCTCCTGCCTTCTAGCTCATCATCATGGCAAAGTAAGTGATCTAAAAGACAATAAATAACTAATATATTTTACAGTGTGCCTTAACTAAACACTAAAGCAGCTAAAAATAAAAAGAATGAGAATATACTTTTGAATTCTCTTCAGTAAGTCCATCACATGAATGAACAATTTACCACCAGAACTATTTTCACTTGACAATATGCCTAGAACTGCTCTGTTCCAACAGTAATCATGCACTCAAAAATTACTAGTGCTAAAAAATCAGCACTAATAACTTAAGATAACTAATATTTATTTTAATCTAAGTTAAAATAAGACACATCATAACGTTCATGATCACTGTCAACAGCATTATATTCATGAGCCTCATAAATGTAATGTCAGATATTTAGGAGCTTTATTGTATAAATATCATACATTCATGTTACATATAATAACAGCAATAATAATTATTGTTCACTTAATACCTATAGGTACTCTGGGTAGAAGAACAAAAAAAAAATGATGATATGATACAAAATAACACTAATTAGCAGTATATTGTATATATATATATATATATATATATATTATTCTCAAGGGAAAAAACAGCGAAATGAATATTTTTGGTAACTACAGCAAACTGAATATAATACATATATTTGGAATGGAAAATTATTAACTACAAATTACTAAAAGATGAAAAAATACATTACTATGTTATAATTTGTAAGCTTGTCTACATAAACAACAGTTTGCCCTTTATAGCTACTAAATTCTAAAAAATTGTTTGAAATTGAAAATTATTAATGATAATTACTAAAAGATGAGAAAAAATATATTACTATTAAATATTTCTAGATTTTATTTATGTAATTATTATATAAATTTACATAATGAAAGGTTATGCATTAAAATGAATTCATTGCTTATAAAATAAAACTGTCTGTTATCATGTAATGACTTGTAGACTAATAAATAATACAAATTTTTTTATAACAGTGCAGTACTGCTTTTAGTTAGTTATTTCTTAGACAGTGCCACTAAAATGCTATTTTTAATTATGAAAATAAACACATATAATTAAGAATGCATAAGTGAAAAGGATTCCATTGATTAATTAAATAACCTATACAAATTTCAGTAATTTAAAACTTCTAGTTTTACAAAAACAAAAGCGAGTTTAAAAACTAAAACATTAAAAATCTTTGTTTTGCTAAACTTTGCAAGTATGAAACATTTTAATTAAAAAATAGAAAAATCCAAACCTGTGTAAGAATACAGAGAGCAAGACATATCAATTTTATCCATTAGATCTATGTTTGTAACTTTTTTCATCCATTCCAAGCAATCCTCATATAGCAATTTTCTATAGAGGGAAAAAGAAATTAAATTCTGAATCAAATTACTGCTAATTAATTATCAATATTAAATGAAATTAAAACAGTCTTTAAAAGGAAGGCAAATGTAATTGAGAAGATTGTTCTGTAGTATTAGCATGAGAAAAATTTGTATGCAATCAGAAATTATTCAAGATATCATTTTAATTAAAATTTTTGAGAACTGTATACAAATATTGCTAAAGCCAACTGCACATGATAAGTTTTCAAACGTGAATTTTTAAAACACAACTTATAATAGAATAATATAAATTCAGAAATATATTTTCAAAAAATTTCTCAAATTTAACTATTAATTTACATGTCTCTTCATGACTAAAATGAATAATTTCTCTAACCAAACATGCTAAACTAATTATCATATGAACAATCTATGTATTTATCACAAAATATAACAAAATAACTAAGAATATTGTAAAAATCAAATTTATCTTATTCATCATAGCAAAATACATTTAGAAACATATATCTAAGCTACTTTAAAAAAATGCTAATGCTCTCATTTTTTTAAAGGAAAAAAAAATCAAAAGAAATACTCAACATGGGTATTTCCCACATTTAACACCATTCCCTGTTTTTTCGGGAATAGAAATTTATAATAGCACATAATTCATAATAAGTATTACTGCCATGGTGCTTTAAAAGGTGCTAAAAGGTGGGGGAAAAGGATTTTTATAATTATAGTTATTTATTACAAAGGTTTCCTACAGGAAATGTGATACATAGGAAAAGATACAAATGTAAACACACAGCCAGCCATTTTGCTAAGATAAGAATCTTGTTGAACTACCAGTGTTCAGTAGTCTAATCCACTCAAACACTCATAGCATCAATCTTTATTTATTCGTTATTATTTATAACTGCATTATCACCATTATTATTATTATCCAAGAGAATTTACTTGTATTTCTTTTCACTGACTTCTTGGAAATACTTCTGAATTTCCAATTTTTCCTGACTGCGAACCGAAGGGCCCGGGTTTAAATCCCGGAGAAGGCATGGATGCAAAATTGTCTGTCCCTTCATAAGACTAACGGTGGCTGCCTATTAGTTGCCTCCACAATAAAATAGACACCACTTCTGGCCTTAATAGTGCCCAATGCCATTATAGGCAAGCACCTGCCATTGGAGGGGGGGAATTCCAATTTTTTTTTTAAAGTTGATATTTTTAAATTTTTCGTGGCTTTCTGGTATTTTCCAGGGAAGCAGAAACACAGAACAATTTAATATTAAAAAAATAATAATAAAATTTTCTCTTTTATGTTTAAATGATGTTCCTTTTTTAAGACTTCTAAATCGATACTTCTCTCACAAGGTAAAAATTAAAAAACACTTTTTCTCTCTCTCCCCTTTTCTTCCATATTATCAAATTTTTTTCCTGTAAAAGCTATTTTGTAAAATAACTAATTAAAACTTTCTTGAGAATCCATATAAAAATATATATGGGTATTATATTTTTATTAAAAGTTATCACAGGATTAAAATTAAGTCTGAAGCCTAAAGTATACTTTCAAACTCTAGCATAGGCAAGACTTAATTTCTAAATTTAGAAGTGGTACAGCCTAAGTGAAAAGCTATTTAGAAAAGAGAGGGAGATCAGAAATAAATAAATAAAAAATAAACAATGTGTAATTAAATGTAAAGAAGCAAATAAAAATGCTTCATTTTATGAATATACCTTTTAATAAAAATATAATACTCATATACATTAGTTAAATCAATGATAATATTTTTTTTCTGGTAATAAGCAAATCAATTATATATCGATTTGCTATATTATTGAAAAGTCTATATAATGAAAGATTCTGTCATGTGCATCACAGTTAAGAAAGTAAAATGTGTTGGTTTAATGCCTAAACTACAAGACATACAATTACTAGTGTTCACCGTCTTCTTATACAAATGCAATATCAAACCACATCTTTACAACATATACTTGAAATAACAGATCTTTCCATTAATGTATGTATGAGCTTTATTCTGTATGAGCCACTTTAAGCAGCAATTGTCACTGCTGTTGTTAACCACCATTATAATGTTCCTCGTTAATTCTCTAACATGTGTGGATTATTTGTACAAATTTTTCCTTCACGAGAAAAAATATGTAAACCACAAATCAGGTGAATAAGAGGACCATAATCATCTTGAAATCATACAAATACACAATACAAGCATCAACATCATGCAGTAATTTTTTTCCCATTTTAATACATCTCATTAATTATACATGAAATAGGCAAAAATACTCAAACTTTATTTCAAAATACTTACTTAAGTACAGAAACAGATTGACTCAAACAGCTCCCTAAGTCTTTCGACTAAAAAAAAAAATATATATATATATTAGTTGAGAATGTATTATAAAAGATATATAATGTGATAACCTGAGCAAATATCTCACCTGTTTAAACTGATATAAATCATTCACTTTATCATCCATTTCCAGTCTACTAATATCATTTCTCAACTTGATGAGGTAATCATCTGATTTTATAAAATTCGGTAATACACAACATGTAAATGGTTCATTAACAATCTTTGCACCATTATCTGAAACGAAATTCTAGATGAAATTCTCGATGAAATTCCAAGAGATAACAACTTTAAAAATTTGTTTATAATCTCATTCTATAATTCAGATCATTTACAGATATCACATAAATTTAACTTTGAATTATTTTGACATTAAAAACATCTATACCTTAGTATTTCCAATCATAATGAATGTCACTTTCTATCTAATATTTGATACATATAATTTGTATAAAATCTTAGCTTAAATCAAGCTATTACTCATTCACTGGGTTGATCCCATTGTGGGTATTTAAAAGTGGTGTGCCTGGTAGATGTTTTTCTCAAATGGGAGGCCAGAAAGGAAACATAAAATAGTAGGAAATCATTTGGTTCGTGTAAATAAGAAACCAACAACAACAACAAAACAAAACAAAAAAAAAAAAAAAAGAAAAAGACAAAATTAACACATGATACTGAGTCAGATTGACTGCAAGATTGAAGATTAAAATAGACTAATCAGAATATTCCAGTATTGCACCAAAAGGCTAATATAATAAACAGCTACTGCTCTAGCTCATAGCAATGCAAGGAAAGCATAGCATAAAATAAATAAAATGCATAATTAAGATCTAAAATCTATACAAGATTCTTTACAATATATATATATATATATATATACAATATATATATATATATATATATATACACAATGTAATATATATATATATACAATGTAATATACATATATATATATATACAAAACAGCATCTCCTGCAAAAATTTAAGCAATTTTTTTTTACTTAAAAAGAAACCTGATTTGGGTAAAAATATATTTAAGGGTGCTCCATGCCAAAAATTGGGGATTTTTGGCAAATGGCCAGCGAGGCATTGGCCGTGACACAAAACCAAAATAACAAGTCAAAGAATTGCACAAACTCAGTGTCCATGTACACATCAATTTATTTTCACTTAAAAAAAAAACAGAGAATTACACCAACTCAGCATTGTGCACTGACTTGACCATGTCCATATCCATGTGGCGTTCTGACAGATACTTCAACTTCTATTCATGAGATGGCGCCACGTGTAAAATCCAGTTCTTAATCAGAGCAGCAAAGCGACATCTTTACTCACTCAGACTTCTCGTCGGACAAGTGTACGCGACGCTAGCATGAACTGTGTTCCGAGCTCTGTGTTGATCTCTGCAATGTAATTTAAATTGTAATTTAGTATTTAATATATTTTTTGTTATAGGAGATTGTCTATTCTTATTTTCTTTAATTATATCATGCATTAAGCACACACGACCACCAAAAGTGGTGACCTTTTGACTGAGCACGCTACTGAGAATGGATTTTCAATGACCCTAAGCCACGTGCATCCAAGGCATTCTGAAGAACTGACTAAAAATAACAACGAATATGGACATTAAACGTATGCTACAACGTACCCCTTCAATTATTTCTAGATGTATTGATATATATTGCTTGTGTTTTTTCAAAGTCGTGCATATCATCACAAGGAGCTTCAGCAAATCATCAATGTGATCTGTTCCGTTCCGCTGACTTCGCCAGTAGTGCAATAATTCTTCGATCATTCAACTTTTGTGACAAATGTGATACCATGGTGATTTTCGCTAAATGTGCTACATCAGTAATTTTTCTGCAACGTGCTACGGCAAAATTCTTCCCTCAGTGTTCGAAAGTAGTGAATTTTTTTCCCATGTGCTACAGGAGTGATTTCCTTTTTTTCCTTCGAAAGTGCCTTAGCAGTGTGAAGTGGTGATTTTGTGTGTGTGCAATACAAAATTAATGCATCATTTTTTCTCAAATAAGGGTTTCTTTTCAAATGCATTTCAGTAAAATATTATTTGTGTGTGTAATTGCTGACCCTGTATTATTTGTGTGTGTATCATTACGTAAATTTTTTCTGCATGGTTAAAATATTTATTGTTATCATGGTAAAATATCAATAGTGTATCTTCATGCTACAATATTTGTGCTGTTAAGTGTTTATTATTTAAAGTGAAAATTATCTATCAGTATGCCCGACGATATTCCACCAGAGCCACAAATCACACGCGTTGCGGTGAAGCCACCGCCTTTCTGGAAAAATAATCCTTCATTGTGGTTCGCTCAGATCGAAGCACAATTTTCTATCGCTCGCATTAGTGAGGATTCTACAAAATTCAACCACGTAGTTGCAGCAATTGAGTCTGATATTCTGAATTCAGTGCATGACTTAATTCACAAACCACCTGATTGTGATAAATACTCCAAACTGAAACAGCGGCTCATTGAAATCTATTCAGAAAGTGAATCTTCCAAAATACGTACTTTACTACAAGGACTTGAACTTGGAGATCAGCGACCTTCATACTTGCTGTCACGAATGCGTGATCTGGCAGGAAGCCATTTTAGTGACGACTTGTTGAAGTCACTATGGCTTTTGCGTCTCCCTAATAACATACAAATAATTCTTGCTGCTTCCAATGAAGATCTAACCCGTTTAGCAGCAATGGCTGACAAAATTAATGAACTTGTTACTCCAGCTTATGTCAGTGCTGCTAATGCTGCACCTTCCAGTTCATCCCTCGAACAAAAAGTAGCTGAATTGACAAAAAAAGTATCTGAACTCTCTGCAAGTCTTCATGCTTCACGGAGATACAATCGATCAAATCAGGGCCCACGTAATAAATTTCGTGCCCGAAGCAGGAGTCCATCTCGTCTTAATACTCGAACGCAGTACAAAGAACCCACAAGTGGCATATGTTTTTATCATATGCATTTTGGCTCTCAAGCTCGCAAGTGTGCCCCTCCATGCACTTTTGAACAAGTGGGAAACTAAATGGGCGGTCTTCTGCTGGCCAACAGAATGTCCGCCACATCGACAGAATAGTACTGGCTGATCGTTCAACTCAGTTATGTTTTCTAGTAGATACTGGAGCTGACATATCAGTGCTCCCGAGAACTAAAACAAATGCTCACAACTTAATAAACTTGTACTGTATGCAGCCAATGGTACCCAAATTGCAACCTACGGCACCAAACTATTGACACTTGATTTAAACTTGCGCCGGACTTTCAACTGGCCTTTTATTATTGCGGATGTAACTCAAGCAATTATTGGTGTCGACTTCTTGACACATTTCCACCTTCTAGTGGATGTCAAGAATAATTGCTTAATTGATGCTACAACTCAGCTGACATCACAGGGCCAAGCTTCTCACATATCGAATGTACCTACCAACATAAGTGTTTTATCGGGCAGCACACGGTTTCATCGGTTATTAGCAGAATTCCCTGACATTTTAAACCCATCCAAGTCAGGGCAGCATACTCATCAGCCAGAAGTGTATCATCACATTGAAACACATGGCCCACCTGTATTTTCCAAGCCTCGTCGTCTTTCTCCAGAGATGCTAAAAGCTGCTCGCAAAGAATTTGAATTCATGCTAGCACAGGGAACCATTCACCCATCTAAAAGTCCATGGGCCAGTCCACTTCACATGGTTAAAAAGTCTAATGGTGACTGGCGGCCTTGTGGAGATTATCGTCGACTTAATGCCGTCACAGTCCCTGACAGATATCCAGTCCCACATATCCAAGACTGTACCCATCTTTTTCATGGAACAAACATATTTTCTACCCTCGATCTTGCCAGAGCATATCATCAGATCCCAGTGCATGCTGAAGATGTGCCCAAGACCGCAGTGACTACACCATTTGGCCTCTTTGAGTACTTATATATGCCATTTGGCCTTCGCAATGCTGGCCAAACATTTCAGCATTTCATACACCAAGTACTGTCTGGCCTCGATTTCTGCATCCCATATTTTGATGATATCCTGGTTGCATCTACAGATGCGGAAGAACATTTTAAACATCTGCGTCAGATTTTCACTCGCCTTAAAGATCATGGATTAAAACTAAATCCATCCAAATGTGTACTTGGTCAACCGTCAGTTTCCTTTCTTGGATGTCTTATCACCCAGAACGGAGTTAAACCTTTACCGGAAAGAGTCAAAGCAATTAACGACCTACCTCAGCCCCAAACCATTTCTGAACTGAAGCGTTTTCTAACAATGTTAAATTTCTACCGACGCTTTCTGCCAAATGCTGCAAAAACACAAGCCTGCCTACATGAGTTTCTGAAGAATAGCAAAAAAAAACGATCAACGAGCTGTCCCTTGGACTGAATCTGCATCTGCAGCATTCGTGCAATGCAAACACGATCTGGCAAATGCAGCCACACTTTCTTATCACTCACCTAGTGATCAGCTCTCTATAATGGTAGATGCATCTGACACGGCCATAGGAGCAGTGCTTCAAGCCCATACCACTAAAGGACTTTCCCCAATGGCATTCTTTTCCAGAAAACTCACTACTGCAGAAAGGAAATACAGCACATATGACAGAGAGCTACTTGCTGTGTACTGTGCTGTTAAATACTTCCGGCACAACTTGGAAGGACACGACTTCATCATTTTCACCGATCATCGACCATTAACCTTCGCTTTTAGGAAAAACTCTGACTCATGTTCTCCTCGTCAGCTTCGACATCTGGATTTCATCGCCCAGTTTAGTACAGATATCAGATATGTCTCTGGTACTGATAATTGTGTCGCTGATGCCTTGTCTCGGGTAAACAATATCAACCTCACTACCCCAGATTTCTCTGAAATTGCAAAAGCTCAATTGCATGATGAGGAACTCAAGAACCTAATCTCAAATCCACAAACCTCCCTTCAGTTACAACCGCTGCACATTGATCCAACGCTTAAAATTTACTGTGACATAGAGAACAATAGAATACGTCCCTATATTCCTGTCAATTTTAGACGTGAAGTGTTTAATGCCTTGCACAATTTGGCACATCCTGGAATCCGTGCCACCAAAAAGCTGATCGAAGACAGATTTGTCTGGCCAGCAATGAATCAAGACATCACAGAATGGACTCGTTCATGTATTAGATGTCAACGGTGTAAAGTATCCCGTCACACTCACAGCCCCATTCAACAATCTAACCTTCCAGCAAGACGCTTTGATCATGTGCACTTAGACTTGGTTGGCCCATTGCCTCCTTCAAATGGTTACACTTACCTCCTCACTTGTATTGATCGGTACACAAGATGGCCTGAAGCCATTCCTATTGAAAATATATCCGCTGAAACTGTAGCTCGAGCATTCATCTCCCAGTGGCTTTCAAGATTTGGCATGCCTACCACCATCACTACTGACCAAGGCCGACAATTTCAATGTCACTTGTTCGCATCCCTCACCTCTCTTCTTGGCATTCGCCATATTCGCACAACACCATACCATCCATCTGGAAATGGGATGGTGGAACGCTTTCACCGATCTCTCAAACAAGGTCTGAAGTGCCACAGTAGCACACACTGGACAGAAGCCTTACCCCTAGTCTTGCTTGGTCTTCGCACAGCATTCAAAGAAGACATTGGTAGCACTTGTGCTGAAATGTTATATGGTGCAACCCTCCGTCTGCCAGGTGAATTCTTTCACCCAGAATCTACTCCAGTTATCGACCCTCCAACATTCCTTCAACGTTTACGTGAGACCATGAGCAATATCTCGCCAACCCCAGCATCTTCGCATAACCAGCCAAGCTATTTTGTACATCCTGCGCTTGAGACATCTTCGCACGTATTCGTGCGCAACGATGCAATTAAGCCAACTTTAACACCTTCATATGATGGTCCATTCAAAGTTGTCAAACGAACAACGAAACATTTCACCATCATCTGCAATGGCAAACAATCAGTGATTGGAATCGATCGTCTCAAACCAGCATTTCTAATGCAAGATCCAACAACTTCCTCATCAACATCACTCCCGGAAGAAAGCTTACATCCCGTTAAAGAGCAACCTAAAACTACCAGATCTGGAAGAAAGGTTAAATTTAACCCAAAGTACTTATAACGTACCGATGGTACTTGGGGGGGGAGTACTGTGGCGTTCCGACAGATACTTCAACTTCTATTCATGAGATGGCGCCACGTGTAAAATCCAGTTCTTAATCGGAGCAGCAAAGCGACATCTTTACTCACTCAGACTTCAGATCTTTAGCAAACTGCTATTTGGTTAGCTGTACATTGATGCAGATAATGTGCATTATAATTCACAGAAAGCAATTTTAATCAATTTGTAACTTATTATTTGCAGGTGAAATTCTAGGCTGGACTAGATATAACTGGACTAATAATTGAGCTCTAGAAAGGCTTTTTGCATCCAAGTTAGATGCATGAGCAACAAGCAGCCATATACTTTGAATGATATAGTTTTCTTAGTTAATGTCGGACAAGTGTACGCAACGCAGACAAGTGTACGCAACGCTAACTGTGTTCCGAGCTCTGTGTTGATCTCTGCAATGTAATTTAAATTGTAATTTAGTATGTAATATATTTTTTGTTATAGGAGATTGTCTATTCTTATTTTCTTTAATTATATCATGCATTAAGCACACACGACCACCAAATCCACATTGATCTATTTTCACTTAAAAATAGAAGGAACAAACAATTCTACACTCGAGACAAACAAAAAAATATATCATCTCAATAAACTGCATTTTAAATCAAACAATGAAATAACATTAAAAAGGAAATACATCTTATCGCATCTACGCACTATATAAAGGAAATATTCACTTAGTACCTTATTTAGAAATTTCTGTGTCTTCAGTCTGTGGCACACAAAATTCCTTAACAGCATCCAAAAACTTTCCTAAAACCATGTTTGCTTTCTAATGGGATGCCTTATATGGAGAGCATTTGAACCTTTCTTTCGACAAACCCATTCAAAGTCAATCTTTACATTCGACCATAAGCATTTCCTTTGTACTTAAAATTCCATTGAATTACACCCAACAAAGTTTCTTTTCTTCTGTCTTCAACTACTTAAAAAAAAAAAAAAAAAAAAAAAAAAAAAAAAAAAAAAACCACTTCCGCTCTCTCATTCTATACCACCAAACACCCAGTTTACCATCGGCAGCCATTTTATGATGCAAAGCACACAATATGCAGCATACTTCCTAACTGACATCCAATGCAGAAATAAGCCCTTACAAATATTTTCTCATCAGTCAAATTCACAGTAATCATGCAACCAATCACATCATAATACTGTTTCCATAACATTCAACTACTCTCGTTACCATAAATGAAACAACAGTTTGGCGATAAATATACAGTAACTTGGTGATAATCCAAAAGGCACCATAAAATATAGATTAACCCCTGATTTGCTGCTAGATAGTCTAACAAAAGAATAATTTAATGTCACTAGATTATCTGGTACTAGAGACTACCTAGAACTAGAAAAACTGATGTTCAGTTATAATAATTCTGACTTTCTAAGTACTTCAGAGTTTAGTACATCAGATCTTTAGCAAACTGCTATTTGGTTAGCTGTACATTGATGCAGATAATGTGCATTATAATTCACAGAAAGCAATTTTAATCAATTTGTAACTTATTATTTGCAGGTGAAATTCTAGGCTGGACTAGATATAACTGGACTAATAATTGAGCTCTAGAAAGGCTTTTTGCATCCAAGTTAGATGCATGAGCAACAAGCAGCCATATACTTTGAATGATATAGTTTTCTTAGTTAATGCCTCATTTAATATGCAGAGTCTAGCTCAGTCTTTAATTAATATTAACCCCAAATAACTTAGATGCAACTCACTTGATGCCTCTGCTAGCTGAAATTTGTCAGTGATTGAAGCAAGAAGTTCATGTTTCTGTACAAGAAGATTGGATTTGCTCACAGTGGTGCAGACCCTCCACAAGCAAAACCATTTATCAGTTTTCAATAACTTTCTTTGAACTTGCGTGATGATGTGGGCCAGATGTAGTGACTCATTATAGCAGGATCACCAGCTTAACATGCAAGCATATAATCTTCTGTCAGTTTTGAAAAGTCTGTAACATACTATAAATAGTGTACAGAACCTAAACTAGATCTTTGTTAGACATCTGTTATGATGAATCTTACAGTGAAATAAACAGAAATTTGTCTAATGGTGAAAGTACAGTTAGTATTTAAACAAAGAAACGAGTTAAAGAATATAACTTTTTAGTTAATGGTTATATGAATCAGTTAATATGTTTTAAACACTTAAGCTAGACACAATCAAATATTTTCACCATATTTAGCATAAACAATGTAAAGCATCTTTCATCATGAATAGCAATTAATATAACTTTTACAGTTCTGTCAAGCTGCTTGATAGTAGAAGGCTTCTTTCTAAATCAATGTTATTCTTCCAGATGCACAGTTAGGCATAATCAATTAGAATTTAATTAATTCATTTTTGAATAAAAATGTAAATGCAATTATAACACACTTTTATAATATTACTTTAATTGCAATTAATTTAATTACAGTGTAACTGTAGATATGCCAAAATCATAATCACAGCTATATTACACCTGTACATATAATTATAATTAAATCTGTCGGTACTTGTGATTTATTACAGCTCAAACAGCAGGTATGGTATCTACTTAAAAAATAAATTTTATCTTGGCAATATAATATTTGTAAGTAAAACCACAACTTAGGATTGGATGAATGAGAACAGAAATAATATTGAAGCAGCCCACAGCAAGTGCTGCCACTATGCAAAATTTGTGCAGCGAATAATAGTGACCTAACTGTGGAAAATTTTAATTCTCTGATTTAATTCGAATTATACTGAAAATAGAATTACATTGCAGATATACAAAGGTACATTTACAATGTAACTAAAAAATAATTGCATCACAGTAATACAGTTATAATGTAATCGTAATTATATAGTCTAATCATAATTTAAAATGTAATTATAATTGCAACTGGTGTTACATTTTTACCAATTATGTCCAGTAGTATGAGATGGAATTCAATCGTCAGAGAATGAATTACTCTGATAGTTTACCATACCTGTGATGAAACTAACAGACCTGTAATCTTCTAGCTCTGTACAGCTTTTTCCAAGTTTCAGAAGTAGGAAAATGCTATAATTCTTCCATGCTTTAGTTAAATATGCATCTGAAGTAAGCATTAAAGATGTTACCAGATTGATTACTATATCTGGCAATACATTGTTATCAAATTATTAGTAATTACATCATGTTACAGGACTTTCTTTAATTTATTTTGGAGTAGCAAGCTGAATAAAATTATTCACACTACAAGCACAGAACCTATTCACCTCTTTCAGCTTTAGCAGTGAATTCTTGGTTTAAGACAGGGTTTCTAAAACTGTGGGTTGAGACTCCTTTAGGGGTCGCGGGACCTGCAGCAGGGGATAGCTTAAAATTTTAGTAGTTACAGACAAAGAAAAAAATGAAAATGTTTCGACGCATTCTTTTTATAATATAAACGTTCATTTTCCTTGCTTTGCACATGATGCTGTCATTTCATCTGTTACTTATTAAAAATTTTAACATTGTTCTATGTCTTAAAATTAGAAATTAAAGTTAATGACTTAAAACTGCAATAGTATATTACAGTACAGGGTAAAAACTAACAGTTTCACTCATGCGTGTGTCGGATTTGTGCAATACTTATGGGGTCCCACAAATTTTTTGTAAATATTATGGGGTCCTGGGGGTCACGAAAAAATCTCAGTGATAAAAAGGGGTTGCAACCGAAAAAAAGTTTAAGAAACCCTGGTCTAAGAGATATGAATTAACTGAGAACTATATTTCTTGGAAATCTGTAAAAATATTCACCTCATCTCGATTTCAGCATATATAGAAACTGAACATTTAAATGGGTTTGCTGCATTCTGGCTTCATTTTAAGCATTTTATTCAAGTTCCCTAGAAAAATCATACTATGCATTTAGACTAGAAATATTTGCCTCCTAATTATCTTTTCTACTCACAGCAATTTCTTTCTTTTGTTTTTAATTTAAACAATTAATTTGCTTTTTTACTTTTGGATCCCAGGTTAGTTGTTATTCTGTGGGCCAGATTAACTATTAAGAATATGTTTAAGGCATCAAGGATAAAGGAACACCACCTTAGGTATTCAGGAAAGGTGGCACCAAACTATTTTCATTACTTGTTTTACCATGGAATGCAGGATGCAGCTGAACAAAAAGTGAGATCGAGGAGTAATGAAGGAAAAACTGATGTAAACACATGTGGGGGCACCAAAATCTTTTAAGTGCTTAGGGTCTCTAAAGGTCTTAATCTGGCCTTGCATTGAATTCATGGTTTTCATTTTTAATTACAATATTTAGGTTTGTTTAATTTATACATAATTTTTTAATCTGAATTACAAATACACTTTTTCCATAAAAAGTTAACTTTGTGGAACACAGTTTTGCTGTACATGCTATGCATTAATGGTGGCAAGGGCTTACTGGATAGAAGAAAATTCAGATAAATACCAAAATTTGAATAGAAATATTTTTTATTCATAAAGTAAAACTAAATAGTGAACAGGTAAATAAAAGGCAGGCTGTAATTCTCTTCCCTGAAACAATAAAATTCCCCTGGACTAAGAACTCCTGGTCAAACAGAATAATTACTTATGTTAATTATCAGCAACTGAATACAAAACTAGGCTTCTATGCACAGATTAGCAAATGAAATATGCAAGTTAGGCAATCGGTAATGAGCCATAGAATGGATGCACATTAGAATTCAGTTATGTAGTGAGATTTAAAATTAATGTGTGATTTTTACAATATGTGAAAAGTGTCAGTATGCATTAGTTACGACTTAATGGCATAATTTACATGAAGGGCAAAAGTGGTTATTAATTGGCAGATTGGTAGAGTAAAGGATGGTAAAACACAAATGGATGTTACCCAAGGGCACACTGAATACTTTTCCAAGTTTCACATAAAAAACCCATAACTCTTTTTTAAGCAGTCAGCCTAGTCAAGCATAGTAGAGTAGCAACTGCATATGGAGACCATTTTTTGCCACTATCAGCTCAAAGAAACATGAAAGTGATGAAAAGATAGTTGTTTTCGGCTTTCGGGCTGTCACAGGTACTCTTATCAGCCATTTGTCTGCTGTACAAAGGCTTCCAAGATTGGACTTGAAGCAAGAAACCAATGATTTGTGTTTCACTCATTCCCTCTTCAAAGGGAGTCAATTTAAGTTAGTGTCTTCATCATATTCAATAAGACCAAGCAGAATCGACTGAGTACTTGTTGTACTTTACTGGCTTTACACATGCGCATAAAGCCAGTAAAGCATTTACACATGCGCGTTTCCGATAGTGAAGAAAGTGACAGAGAGGTTATTGAAAATGAAAAAATTTCGATTGACAAGTTAGTCGGTATTCTCGACGCAGCAATTACAGGATTTGAAGAGTGGGACTTTGTAACTGAATAAGAAATTATGTCTGTTTATAGAAGAGAGAATTAAAGAGAAAGTATTAGCACAAAAAATGAAGCAACTTAAACAACTTATATTGAAAAAAATGTTTAATAAAATAAACAAATAAATACTTAAGTTTTTTTTTTTTTTTTTTTTTTTTTTTTTTTTTTTTTTTTTTTGTGTGTGTGTGTGTGTGTGTCTGTGTGTGTAATTTTGATACCCTTTAGATCATAATTGCTCTTTATTTCATAAATTACGGTTTCATATTTTTAATTGTATAATTTCTGCATGCCATCTTACCAGATTTAAATTGATTATCTATAATCCAGAATCGCCGAAGTCCCGTCAAGTCTAGATTACGGACTTAAACGGTTTCACAGTCTGTGGTAAAATCATCAAAAATAGCATATCAAGCTGCATATATTGATGAAGGCTCTGTAACTAATCACAGATATGTGAGCAAGGTCTTTGGGTACAGTATAATATAATGTTGTTTGAGGGTGTAGTTACCTTGATTTTTTTGTTAACAATGCTCCTCCACATCCAGATCTCTGGTGTCTTGGAAACAGATGATATCATTTGAATCGATAAGCCAGTTTACTCACTAAACTTGAATTTGACTGAGCATGTGCGAGATCCCTTAGGCCGTCAAATGGCAATTCACCAAAAGGACATGAAAAACACACTTTATGATTCCCTAAAACTTGATCAACAATTTGATAAAGACTATAAAATCAAGATATGAGGTTTGCATTTCAGTCAGTATGGTGACCATACACCATATTAAAGAAAGATTTCCTGTGAAAGAGGGGAAATAATTTGTATACATCTTTTTTAAATTTTCATAAACTTGACTTAAAAATTCAGTACTTTGACTGACAAATGTGGTTATTTATGTTAATGCTTCTGTATAATTTTTTATAATTTTTCAATAAGATTTATTTATTTCTTTATTTATGTGTCAGTATCCTTTCATTTTGATGATCAGTGTGCATGCCTGCCTCCCAAGTTAATAATACCATTACTAGTCACACTTCTTACTTTAATTTTTATGTTTGGAATGACCGATTTAAGATTTATGTACACATATAAAAAAAAATTTTTAAATGTTGCATGTTTCTGAAATTAGATCAAAATTATTCTCCATCCTAAAATTAGCTGAAAGTTAAAAAAAAAAAAAAAAAAAAAAAAAAAAAGCATAGAAGTTATTTATTATTAAAAAAACACATATATTTTTTTAACTATTAAAATCAAACACATACCATAAGTTTCAGCTTCTTTTTGGCAAAATGCTCCAGAAATTGATGTAATAAAGCTAGATTCCATGTAAACATCATTTATACTTGCATCTAAAGCATGTACTTCTCTTTTTTTACGTTTAACATGTGAAGTTTGTTCAAGACTGTGCTTTTTATTCTGATGTTCCATATTTGCAAACTAAATAAACAATCTAATGAAAATAAAAAGTACAAAGTTTAATGTAAATATATTTAATAATGAATTATTTTAAATATGATCAATAATTGAATGCAAATTATACAAATATCTTTACAAAGAATTATAATAATTTTCCTTAAATTCATGAATAAAATATAGCAATAATGAACAATAAATTTGATAAACTGATCAAATCTCAGAATAATTAAAATTATTTCAAAATGATTAAAGTAAAAAAAAAAAAAATCTTAAAGCTTTCAGATTTTATAGTACACTCAGAGAAGTTTTTTTCATTTACACATACATACACGTTTTGAGAGCATTTGGGTTAAAAATATTTAAAAACAGCCTACCTTTAGAATTTCTGATAGACAGTCTCACACTGTGGAGATAAAAATGTTTTATTCCATACAGTGCTGCCATTTTTGAAATCAGTGAATTTGTTAATTTATTAAAGTTTTACAAAATATGAAATAGATAATAAAACAAATTCAAAATTCGAGCTTCCAAGTGTCCATATTTGGGTGGAGGACTACTTTACTCAAAATTTGACAGCTCTAGATGCCATTGTTTTGTCACAATGCAAAAAACATACATATACTCATGCAGATTCCTCATTACTTAATATTTTTAAATATAATACAGAGCGATAATATTTGGTGGCAACAATTTGAAAAGTGATTCAATGCTTTTAGTGATTCACGCAAAATGCCATTTCAAAGAATAATGACCCTTCTGGGCTTTAAAAAAAAAATTATTTCGTAAAACATTTGACACTTTTAAATCTTCTTTAAATAATAAATTTTTAATTCTTACTGAAATTGAAAAACAATGTATTGTGTACTACACACATTCTGCTAAGTGATAATTTTATCATTTTATCCTGCGCTAACTTCTAGCAGTCCTTCTAGCAGCAAAATGGGCCCTTCAAAAAATTAAAAAGGTTTTTGTATATGTTTTTATACATAAATGCCTGGCTTAACATGGGATTTAAAAAGAAAAAAAAAAAAAAAGAGGAGATTTTCCACTGGAAATAAAATTAAAAAATTGGGTTCCATAAAGTTTCATTTTATTACAATAATTTTAGATAACTTTAACATCTGATTTGAAAAATGTGAGGGAAAACCATAATTTTAGTCGGAAATTACGAAATTTACAAAAAATACTTTATTCAAAAAAGAAAACTGATAGAAGGAATGTAAAATATTTAAATTCAGACCCAGAAAACGTTTATATTTTACATTTGGATGTCCTGCTCAAGTTATTCTCGAACTGCATCAATCTTCAATAAAAAGGAACTGAGAAAAATATGGTATTAGCTGTGCAGTTCAAGCTAAGAAAATTATTTTTCTGCAACAATGTGGAGCTGAATAAATGTAGTGCAATCTTCTACCACTGAAATATTATGTTTGCGAATAAATAGGGACATGCATAAATCTTTTTTGGTGTAAATTATCCTATTAAATTTTCTGCATCTGATGAATAAATGAAAAAGCATGCAAATGCGTTTATACCTTTTAAATGCTCGATTGCATACTTCTGACAAAAGCACGTGCTTATATTTACACTTCTTACAGTTTTTCAATTCGTTCACTTCACTTCAATCAGGAAAATTCCTTAGCAGTGGTTTATGACGCGCGGAATATTAAGCAAGTGTAAACATCCCTGTTTACTTTTTGTCTCTTTCTCGGTTTAGAGGAGCCTTATCTCTAGTATACTGCCACAAGAAAGAGTTCTAGAAACTTCTAAGAGCTCATAGGAACTCAATACTGAAACAATATTTTTAATTTAACGGTTATATACGTAGGTACACTTGACACAAAATCTAAATGAAAAAAAAAAAAAAAAAAAAACACTTGAGTAAAACTGCGAAGCTATCTGCTGTAACCACGCTGTTAACGAAATATTTATTACACTGAGATTAATTACATAGCATCATAAACAGAAAGGTTAAACATGAACAGTCGGTCACAAAAGTATTCGAACACCGGTACCCTATCAGAAAATGACAAGATGGCGTTTTTTTTTTCTCTTTCTCTCTGTGTGTCGTGTTATTCCATCCTAGGTTTTCTTCTCCCCCCCCATCTTGGAAAAAACTGGAAAAAATTGGTCACGATCTCTTTTTGAATGGGGAGATGCCATTTTGAGAAAAAGCTGACGACCCTATCTTGGATAATGAACATGACCGCTCTACACACCCTTTCTCTCTCTCTTTCTCTCTCTCTTTGAATTGGGAAGCCATTTTGGGAAAAAGCAGACGACCCTATCTTGGAGAATGGAAATGAACGCCTCTCCCTCTCTCTTTGAAATGGGAAGCCATTTTGGGACCCTCTATTCTTGGGGAGGGAGAAAACTGAAGTCTGCATTTCGCTGTCTCTGAATGCGGAAAGCCCTTTTGGGAAAAGCGGACCCTCTTCTTCTGATCTTGGAGAACTGGAAATGAACGCTCTACACGATCTCTCTTTGAATTCAGAAGGTATTTTGGGACCTTCTAATGTTGGAAAACTGAAATGAACGCTCTACGCTTTCTCTCTCTCTCTCTCTCTCTCCCTTTGACATGAGTAGACATTTTGGAGGATTCTCCACGACCATCCTAACCTTGGAAAACTGAAATGAACGCTCTACACCTTCTCTCTCTCTCTCTTTTTCTCTCTCTTTCTCTGAAATGGGTAGCCATTTGAAAACTCCCTAACTTTGGAAAAAAACAGAAATGAACGCTCTACACCATCTCTCTTTGAAAATGGGGGGTGTCATTTTGAGACCTCCCTCCCCTAAACTTGAAAAAAAAAACTGAAATGAACGCTCTACACTTTCTCTCTTTGGACATGGGTAGCCCTTTGGGGACCCTCTCCTCTTGGTAGGAAAAAAAAGAACTGAAGTGAAGGCTCTACACAATCTCTCTTGGAATGGGATCCATATTTCGGGAAACGTGGATCACCTCATGCTGGAAAACTGAAGTGAACCACCAAGATTGGACTCTATATAATATTTTTTTTTAATTGACATCATGACCCTCCTCCAATTTGTTATTAAAAAAATTGTTTTTTTTTGTTTTGGTTTTTATCCCATTTCCGATGTGATTTCAGAAATGCAATTCCATAACAGTTCAATTTCATTCGAGGTTAAATGATCTAAACAGTCTTTGACGCACCCATCCGTATGATTATTTTCTTCTCCTTCCTGTTGCATCAAATTTTGTAAGTCCATATAATCATTCCATACGGGAAGGGCTGGATCCTCACAAGGCTGTCTTGAAACACTTGGAGTCTCTTTTGGATGAGTGGAGGGATCTAGGATGTCTGGACCCGGCTGTGATTCTACCTCCATGATTTCTGGACCCGTTGGAACTTGTGAACCCGGCTGAAATTCTACCTCTACGATTTCTGGACCCGTTGGAACTGTGAACCCGGCTGTGATTCTACCTCCATGATTTCTGGACCCGTTGGAACTTGTAGACCCGGCTGATATTCTACCTCTACGATGTCGAGACTTTTTGAAGCTTTTCGGGCCATGACGGTTTGATCCAGCTCCTCTTATCATCTAAGGAAGGGATGGGTAAAGGTGGCGGAGGGTTTTCTTCTTTTTCTTGAAACACCATCGGCGATTGGAAAGAAATCTCCTTTTACAATTGTTTCCAAAGCGAGTACGAGCACCGATCGACGAGAAAGAGACTCTTCTGGGTTGTGACGATGAGATATTGCGTTTTCGGGGGAACGACATAGTTTTGAAAAGGTCTTAGAATATATTTCTTATATTTCATCCTGTCGCTGACTTTAAAACTTCTTTCCTTCAGATTGGGGGACGATGATTCGTAATAGGCGAGAGGAGCGGCTGTGGTTTGAACAATATGAACTTCGTCCTCAGCCGTCGTTCTCACTCCAAACGTAAAATATCGTTTCGTGAGAAAAATATTCTTCCACCGAAAACTCGTGCGCGGATCCGTATATCGCCGGTCTGTTTGAATGGGCCGTCTCAAAGCTCGATCCATCCGATTCCAAGAGAAGGGAGATTCCTCTTTCGTTTGTTGCGATTCGAATAAATTTCTGTATATATTCTGAACGAGCAGGTTGGAGGATTCGACATCTTGGTTGAAAGAAACGATCGCTTGATGAGGTGGTAAATGCGGAATAAATGTCGCACAATGACACGCCAAAAAAATTTTCAAGTTGGAGATTTGCTTTAGCGTCTTCAAATCCTCCCCGTTCGAAATCCGTTGAGTTGGAAAAACGTCTAATAGCGACATGGCTCCCAATGGAAAAGAAATGATCTCGCCCAGTACTCTCGTCTTTTTATATATATATATATATAGACACACACAGACACACATAGAGGCTCTATGACGGCCGTTCTATTTGTTTTTTTTTGTTTCTCTCTCTCTCTTCTTTCCAAGAAATCTTATCTCCATGACCTCTTTTTCTTTTCTTAAAAAGATGAATGTGTGTGGGAATGAGGAAAAGAAAGTAATAATTTAATAAACAAAAAATTATCCAACCATGACCTTCTTTTTTTTTTCAAAGTCACCCTTTCCAATCCAAGGAAGTCCAGAGATAGAGGAAGCAGGGGGAGAGGAGGAAGGAAGTGAAGGTCACACTCTCTTTCTCTCTATAAATAAAAGGGGAGAGCCCCAAAGTCGTATTTTTGTCCAAGTGGATCATGAGGAGGCATCCCCAGCTCACTACGTGTATTCCTTTCAAATATAAATATGTTGATCTTTCCTTTTATATCATCCAAGGAGTCGTTTACTTGAAAGCCTCCGATTTTTCAAAATGTGCGGGTTATCATACCGTGGGGAGTTGTCAAAAGATGCGGGACGAATTTTTGTCCGACGAAAACGTGTTGATGGCTCGTGACATTCCACCTTTGGATGCACAAATTTTGTTAATGAAACGAGCCAAATATTTTTACACGTCCCACTTTCTAACCGTCTCGCAAATGAATAGGATTATGGATCGTCTTGAGAAGACTAAAGGGATTCTCGTTCATTTTAGTGAATGGTTGCACAAATGTCTGCACGAACCTCTCTCGATCGAGAAGACTGGGAAGAATACCTATTATATTCTTCTCGAGGACTCTCCTCCTTCGTCTCATCTTAAGGAGGCCACGACTTTTGAAAAAATCCTCGAGCAAGAAAAAATAGAATGGTGGAACAACTACCCCATCCCTCTCCCCGAGCATCAAGAGGAGCCTGTTCAGAAGAAAAAGAAAAAACCTTTCCAAAAGCCTATCCTCATCCTCTTCGATAATGATGGGGATGAGGAGAAGCCTGTTCAGATTCCTCTCCGTTTGTCAAAACCCGTCGAGGATGAAAAACCTCTCCCTTTCTCAAGACCCCTCGAGAAGGAGGGACCTCTTCCTTTATCAAACCCCCTCGAAGATGAAAAACCTCTCCATATATCAAGACCCCTCGAAAATGAGGGACCTCTCGATTTGTCAAAACCCCTCGAGGATAAGGGAACCAAAACTTCTCTCTCTTTCTCAAGACTCCTCGAAGAGCAGAGATCTCTCCCTTTCGAAGAGGAGGGACCTCTCAATTTGTCAAGACCCCTCGAGAATAAGGGAACCGAAAATCCTCTCCATGTCTCAAGACAGGACCCCCCTCTATCTCTTGAGGATCCGAGGGAAACGATTCCTATTGAAAAACCATCTATCGACGATCCTCAGAAAAGGTCTTCGGAGGAGACTAGACTTCCATGTAGAAAACGAATCTGCCACAATCAACATCATCATAATAATAATAATAATAATAATAATAATAATAATAATAATAATAATAATAATAATAATAATAATATACCCCCTTCTCAACAACAGAATCTTACAACATTTGCAGATAAATGCATTCAAACCAATCCCTTTATAGTAACCCTTTTGATTGGAGAACCCGTGCATTAGCCTCGAAAAATAAAATGAGATTCTAGACTGTTTCTATGACCAGAATGTTAAGCCAATAGATAGGTCTAGCTCAGAATTTTTCTTTTTAAAAGAAAATAAATAAATAACCCAAAGACTATTCGTAAATATAAATGGTAAAGTCTCGAGTCGGCTGGAAAAAAATTTTCAGAGCTGAGAAAAATTCTCCAACTCAGAAAAAAAAAAAAAAACTTTTTGTTAATTTTTATCATGTCTTAGACATGATAAAAATTAACGACCCCCTTCCCTTTTAGTCTGGGAATGTTGTCTCACTCTTTTGAAAAACAAATCGTGATTCATTCATGGAATGATTGCCATTAGAGAAAGGATGAGTCATGGTCTATTTTTAGAAAGGGTGAGACATCCTTCCCAGACAAAAAGGGAGGGTCATTAATTTTTATCATGTCTAAAGACATGATAAAAATTAACCAAAAGTTTTTTTTTTATTAGAGAATTTTATTTCAGCTCTGAGAAATTTTTTTTTCTCCCAGCCGATTCGAGACTTTACCATTTTTTTTAAGAATGATTTCTCCCTGATCTATTATTTCAAAATTCCAAGTTTCGCTTCAGAACCATCTGTGCTGTTGAAGAAGTAACGTGATATATGTATTTTTTTAATGAGTTCTGTCAAGATTGAATTGTGCAGGATCGACCTGGCGAATTTCTTCTCTGTGTCTTTAAATAATAATGATACCGAACCGCTTTTTGTAGAGCGCAATGGAAAAAACCTTTTGTATGGTTAGGACAATTCATGTGTTCGATCCCATTGTATTTGAGAATCTCTTGCGTCGATCCCGAAATGCAATAAATGGATCTTTGCAACCATTTCTCTAAAAACTGCCGTTTCATTTCTCCTCGTACCCAAATCATGGAAAAGGGTTCCGTCAACATCGTTAACACCCATGGAAATAACTGTACGGAATTTCTCCTTCGTACCACGACAAGCCGTGATAATAATCACTCGCCCACACAGCGGTTCGTTTTTCTTTCTCGGTGAGCATTTGCCATGGAAACGGGGGTTTAAAAACAAATACCCCTCGAGAAGTACCGTCCAATGTGACGTAAGCCAATTCTTTCACAATAAAGGCTCCTTGAGAATCGTAGAAACCTTCAAAGTCGAGCACGAGTTCCATGTTTTTTATTTCATTTTCTTTCCAAGGTGACCTTTATTATTATTATTATTATGATGGATGTGTATTGAGATACGCACGATATTATTCAAAAAACAAATATATATATACGAATGTGACCTTTCCCAGAATTCATACCACCTGTCACGTGCAACCTTCTCTCTCTATAAAAGAGGAGACGGCGAGAGAACGCTATCTATTTTTTCCTTCAGGACACACATCGAGAGAGAGAGAGAATTTTGTTTTCTTTTTTTCCTCAATTGAAGAAGATGGACATTTTGAGTGCCAAACCTCTCAAAGATTCCTACATTGTTCTGGACATGGAATACTTTCACTGTTATGATCCAAAGACGGGAGATATATGTTTCATCTTGAAAGAACTGGGCTACATCACTTGCGATTTAACCTTATGCGGATCCATGATTTTTCTCCCTCCTGTCCATTACGATGACTTATCGTCCCGTAATCAAGCTGTGGTCAACCAGACTACAAATAACCGACACGGCCTGCAATGGACCGAGGGTCGTCTTTCCTACGAGCATCTTCCTACGATCCTGAAAATACTGACCGAAAATGTGGAGGCGATCTACGTCAATGGATACGATAAAGCCGAATTTTTCAGCAAGCTCTGCCAGCGATCCGTTTACGAGTTTTACATGCCAGGGAAAACCGAATGGCGGAACAAGTCGAAATGCACGCGACACCAATATTTCCAAAAGATGATTCATTGTGCCGAGAACAAGGTGAGAAATTTTCGATACCATTTGATGGAGGGTAGTTACGTTTTCCGGAAATTACATTGTTACCCCTCCGAGAGCAAAGCTGTCGAAGATGAAGAGGAGGCGGAAGAATCTCCCCAGGAGAACTCGTGCGACGATGAGGAGGAGGAGGAGGAGGATGAACGTTCTAATAATAATAATAAATGTCTAAGTTGGGATGCTTTAGAGACCCAAGAATATTGGTCTCAACCCTTATCTCACCTAGACCTGAAAGAGGATCCTCAAGTGTACTCTTTGTGGTCCTCTTCTAAAATTTGGTCTTGGAGAGAACCCTTGAATGTTCATGAATGAAATGGTATGTAAATCCCTAGAGAAAAAAAATAAAAAAGAAAGTTCCTTTTTTTTGTAATATGTTGATTTCTTTCCAATCCCATTTCTTTTCCATAACTCCACCCCAATCGACGAGAAGAAGAAAAATTTTCCAAGTTACGCAAGACGAATCTTCCAAGTTACACAAAAGACGTAGAAAGATTTCACAAGGATTTATAAATCACACGCTCCCACATGATATATGTATAGAGAGAAAAAGACCCTCTGTTCTCTAGCCAATACGTCAAGACTTCCCTAAACTAAGAGAGACCATGAGTACCGAGGAAACCTTAGCAGAGCAAGTGGAAAGACTTTCAAAGAGATTAGAAGAGTTAAGACGGGATAGATTTACAGTTCCGCCGACTAAAGAGGAAACTATCATCGATTTCAACAAACCGCTGTACTTTCATCCCCTACCCCAAAGAATGAGACGAGTGGACTCGCCGTTGAACAGTTCCAATGAGAAACAAAATGTCACTTATTTGAATAGCCAATTTCAACACATGAATATTTCATAAGTATTTTTTTGTTTTTTCCCTAAAGCGTAGGGAGATCGGATCAGTAGTTTTTCCCTTTTCATCGTCGAAAAAGACTGGGAGGAAAAATCTTTCTGATCTCTTTCAGAAAAATGTTTCAGCCTTAAAAAAAAAAAAAAAAAAAAAAAAAAAAAAAAAAAAAAAAAAAAACCTTTTTGTTAATTTTTATCATGTCTTAGACATGATAAAAATTAACTCTACCCCCCTTTTGTCTGGGAATGTTGTCTCACACTTTCTAAAAATAGACCATCACTCCTCCTTTCCTAAAGAATAGAATTCCAAGAATGGGATCTGGTCTATTTTTAGAAACGGTGAGACCCTATTCCCAGACAAAAGGAGTCTTAGAGTTAATTTTTATCATGTCTAAAGTTCAGGGTCCATCCATCTTCTTATGTGAAACGGTGACCCTGACGAGATCGAGATAAACATGTCCTGTGAGTTGTTTTGTAATCTTGACGCGATCCAAGAAAGATTTTTTATTTTTTTTTGAAATAGGCGGGGGGGGAGAGAAAATGTTCTCACGACCCTCAGATATCTTTTCCTAAATATATTTTTTATCAAAGTGTTTCTTTCATTCCGATCCTTTTAAGAGGTTGGAATGACCCTGACATTTAGATGGGGTCGCGATCCCGACAGATGTCGCGCGAGTATAAAAGTGTGTGTTCTCCGCAAGATTTCTTCAGAGAACAGAAGAAGACGTGAACTGAGCTGGTAAGTCCCTTTGGTCCTATGAATATGGTTATCTATAAAATCGATTTGATTCTTAGTTTTTTTTTAATAATCATAATAATCATAACTTCATTTAAAAAGAACTCTCTTCTTAACCCTTTGAAAAGAAAAATGTCTCTTTCAAGACGACGACTCTAAAACGTTTTATTGTTTTTTTTTCCTTTCTAGATCTTCCCTGTTATACATATATACCTTTTCGATTCTTTTTTTGCTCCTGTTTGTGGAAGACATCACCGTATTCATCGCCATGGCGTGTTCGGAAAACTTTATCGTGCTCGATCTAGAGGGTTTCCAGTCCTACAACCACAAGAAGGGTGAATTTACCTACGTTTCAAAAGAATTGGGTTATGCGACAAAAGATTTTTTGACCGTGGGATCGTTGACGTTTGCTCCTCCTCAACCCTTCCACCAACTGAGTGAAAAAAACCAAAAGACGAATGCCTGGCTGACGAGAAACTGGCACGGACTTCGTTGGAACGAGGGTCATATTCCCTACAACCATTTAGGACGCATTCTCCAATCGCTCACTCACAGCTTCTCCACGATTTATGTGGTGGGATGCCAGAGAGCTAAATTCTTTGCTAAAGCCTTGGATTATCAAAAACCCGTGACGGAAATTTATGTGCCAGATGGAATCATTTGGAAGTATCGGGGAAAATGTGCCCGACATCATCAAAGGAGGAAATATTTCCATTGTGCCGAAAACATTGTGCCGAAAACATTGTTTTTTAAGGCAAAAAACAACAGTGCGCAACTATCGATGGCATATTACGGAAGGAGATTTTCATATCAATCACGTCTATCCAGACGGAACGGAGAAAGAGGAGAGGATTCAGGAGGAAGCAGACAATCCTCTGCAAGCTTTTGATAAGGCCTACGATCAGTTAGAGAAGGATCCGTCCCCAAAAGCGTACGATAACCTCATCCAGAAATGGGATAATCTGTCCTGTTTCCAAGTGATGGAACATCCGGATGAGCATACGCCTTTAAACTTGATGGGCTCTTCTACTTCTTCTTTGTCGTCAACTTCCTCCAATAACTCGAGGAAGACGGAGGGTTGGGGAGACATACCTGAAAATATTCCCCATTACGATCCAGCAGCCTGTTGGGACGAAACTTCCAAAGAATCTCATGAGACCCCCAAAATATCTTCAGAGGATCAAAAGACAAAATCCACTGAGTGTTGGGACGATGAACGGACGACTCATGCTCCAAAATCCACTAAGACTATGTCCACTGAGTGTTGGGACAATGAACGGACGACTCATGCTCCAAAATCTACTGAGACTATGTCCACTGAATGTTGGGACAATGAACTGACGACCCATGCTCCAAAATCTACTGAGACTATGTCCACTGAGTGTTGGGACGATGAAACCGAAAAGACGACAGAGAATTGGGATGACCGTTCTCAAAAGTATTTGAATTGATATATACATAAACTAAGGAGGAAAAATAAAGAAAAGATTTTTAGAAATAAGTAGGGAAAGGTTCTCCGCTTTCCCTATATTTATGGAAATGGACTAAGAAGAGAGAAAGACGAATCAGGAAACCAAAAAAATGGGTCTTGGAAGGAATGAGTGCAAATGCATTCGATTCCTTCCGAGACCCATTTTTTGGGTCCCTCTCTCATCCAATCTTGGAAAAGAATTTTGTCCTATTTTTCTAGGTCCATTCAAAAAGAAATGAATCTATCCATAAATTTTCTTAAAAGAAAAAAACAAAAAGATCCTTTACCTCTTGACGGTCCAAAGTCGAGAATCTTGGAAAACGTCATCCACTCTCCATCCAGTCAAGCTTCTCTGTAGAAAATCTAGTAGGTGCATCTGCATTCTTGACACCCGGCAGTTATTATTGGACGCGAAACGTCGAATGCTGAAATAGTTAACAGTGAGCCCATTCTTAAAGAAACGGGGATGTTTTATTCATCCAGTCGAGCGCGGAAAAATTTCTGAGAGACGGAGAAAAATTTCTCTGGTTGAAAAAAAAAAAAAAAAAAAAAAATTCCCCCCTTTTAGTCTGAAAATTGATGTCTTCAATTTTTCAAAAATTGAAGACATCAATTTTCAAATTTTCAGACTATAAAGGGGGGTAATTTATTTTTCTAATTGCATCCAATGTAAGATCCAACTCACGGTTTGTGTTTTCAAAAAATTGAAGACATCAATTGAAGACATCAATTTTTAGACTAAAAGGGGGGTATTTTTTTTTTTTTAATATATCTAACTTTGAGCCACAGAAATTCTTTCCGGCTCTCAGAAACTTTTCCCAGCCGACTCGATGTGAATAAAACTTTACTGTTTTTTAAGAATGTTATTTAATGGATCGATTTCAACCTATCGAGTTTCGCTTGAGTTCCGGCCGTGCTGTGGGCCCACCTGGATACAAGTTTTCCCCTTTTGGAATAGAATAAAACTTTACTGTTTTTTAAGAATGTTATTTAATGGATCGATTTCAACCTATCGAGTTTCGCTTGAATTTTAGATGTGAATAAAACTTTACTGTTTTTTAAGAATGTTATTTAATGGATCGATTTCAACCTATCGAGTTTCGCTTGAGTTCTATGGAAATTTCCGGTTATGTTTTTACCACCAATCCTCAAATTCCATATCACAGATTATGTTCTTACTGCATTAATATAATATTAACAAGACATAGTGCACAATAAAAATTAAGCTTTATTTAGGAACTTCGCGCACACTGCCCGACAGCCTGCCTGTTTCGCTCTGCTCGCTACTCGTAAGAAATTTCTCTTTCTAGGGTTGCCACACTTATCGGAGGGCGCAAGGCGCGCTCCTTATCGCCATCACCACAGAGTTTCCCCCCAGTTCCTTTAATGACTATTCAAAGGAACGACATAGGTTATGAAATTATCTTAGAGGATCCGTACTGTCGGGTATTTTTTACATGATTACAAAATTAGAATATAAAATTAGAAAAGATCAAAATGCAATTCAATATATAACAAGGTATTGACACATATAATAAACATGAAATAACAAGAAATATGTTAAGATATGAATTTTAAAAAAGTGTTTTAAATTGTTATGTAAGAAGCAAGTTTCTTAGGGAAGTGAACATATCTTCCCGATCTGGTGACAGTTTGTGTCTTAGAGAGTTCGTTTGCAGATTTATTCTGCTGAACTGTCTTTCAGTCTTTATTTGTTTTCAGTTCAGGCAAATTAGAGTCCGAAAGCAAATAGGCTGGTTTCACACGGTCTATAGACACAGTAGATTTCAGATCGTTAGCATCAATTGTGAAAGTTTTGTCTGTTCTAGAAAGGACTTTATGCGGACCTGTGTATGGTTGGCACAGAGGTGGCTTTATTCGATCGACACGTAAGTATACATGCGTACACGACTTTAAGGTAGCACTTACGTAACATTTTTCTTGGCAATGTGCAGATGTTGCTATTGGATTCAATTGTTGCATTCTATGCCTAAGATTCGTGATAAATTGTGTGTCATACGGAGATATCTTAGATGACGTTATCATATCACTAGGCAGCTTGAGAGTTGTGCCATACACCAGTTCAGCACAAGATGACTGTAGATCTTCCTTTACGGCTGTCCGAATACCAAGCATAACAACTGGTAGTGTTTCAGTCCAGTTATTGGTCTCGTGAGCCTTGAGAGAAGATTTTAAATGTCGATGAAATCGTTCAACAATGCCGTTGGACATTGGATGATAGGCTGTTGTTGTGATTCTGTTCGTACCCAAAATGCGCGTGAATTCTGCAAAAAGTGCGGATCTCATTTGAGAACCTTGGTCTGTTGTTATGATCGATGGGCAGCCAAAACGAGATATCCAACAGTTGAAGATGGCTCTGCAAATGGTTTCCGTTTTCATATCCGGGATGGGAATGGCTTCAGGCCATCTGGAGAATCTATCTATTAGAGTCGAAAGGTACGCGTTGCCTTCTGATGGAGGTAACGGTCCGACGATATCCATATGGATTTCTGAAAAACGTGCATCAGGAAGAGAGAATGTGCCCAGTGGTGCTTTAGTATGCCTAGTAATTTTCGATTTTTGGCAAGATTCACAGGATTTCACCCAATTTTTGATATGACGTTTCATATCGGGCCATACATAACGAGAACAAATAAGCTTCGTAGTAGCTGCAATTCCTGGATATGACAGATTATGCAGATGATTAAAGATGAGTCTGCGAAAGGAATTCGGAACAAATGGACGAGGAATGTCTGTTGATATGTCACAAAGAATATTACCATCAGAATATTGGCACGGTTTAAATTCCAGTTTCAAAGATGATGTGTTGTTTTTGAGAAGGTTTTGTACCTCCGGATCATGCCGTTGAGCTTCCGAAAATTTTTTTAAATCCAAAAATGGAGATTTTGTTATGGAATCAATTTCGATTCTTGAAAGAGCGTCAGCAACGACGTTTTTTGAACCTTGCACATGCCTAATATCAGTAGAGTACTGAGAAATAAAATCTAAATGGCGCAATTGTCGAGGTGAACATTTATGAGGGTTCTGTTTAAAAGCGTATATTAACGGTTTTTGATTCGTATAAATTATAAAATTTCTGCCCTCTAACATGTGTCGGAATTTCTTAATTGCAGAATAAATAGAAAATAATTCCCTATCGTACGCGGACCATTTCTGTTGACTTTTATTGAGTTTCATAGAGAAAAATGCTATAGGTTCCCATGTTTGTTGAGACAACTGCATAAGTGTGCCGCCGATTGCGACGTCTGAGGCATCTACCCAGATGCTTAGCTGGGCTCCGGGAATAGGGTGTCTCAAAAGGGTAGCCTGAGCAATGGCATTTTTGGCAGCAATAAAGGCTTGTTCAGCATTCTCGTTCCAATTTAATTGTGGGGATGAATCCTGAACACGAGAACGAGATTTCTTTTTATTAATATAGCCTTCTAACAATTTTATTAAAGGAGAAAGAATATGTGCTGCTTTAGGTATGAAACATCTATAAAAGTTAAACATGCCTAAAAATCGGCGAAGCTGAGTGAGAGTGGTAGGTTGAGGAAAATCTAAAATACATTTGACTTTGTCAGGAAGAGGTTCAATTCCGTTTTCACTAAGGTGAAAACCTAAGAAATCAATAGATGTTTGACCAAAGGTGCATTTTGAAACATTTATGCAAAGTCCATATTCCTGAAGTTTGGAAAATAAAGCTTTCAAATGCCTGCAATGTTCCTCAGAATCTTTAGAGGCTATGAGCAAGTCATCGACAAAAGCGTAAACGCCTTCTAAATCCCGCGTGACTTCATCTATAAAACGTTGAAAAGTCGCGGATGCATTGCATAAGCCGAATTGCATACGGATACTTTCGAATAAACCGAATGGTGTGCATATGGCGGTTTTGTGGATGTCGGCTGGGTTAATTGGTATTTGATGGTATGCCTTAATCAGGTCGACATGACTAAAAATTTTAGTACCGTGCAATGCAGCAGTAAAATCGGCTAAACATGGAATAGGGTATTTGTCTTTTATTGTTTGAGCGTTCAATGCTCGATAATCTCCTACAGGTCTCCATTCCAGACTTCCCTTTTTTGGAATCATGTGAAGTGGGGATGCATAATTGCTGCTCGAAGGTCTCAAATGCCCCAATTGCATCATAGTTTGAAATTCTTGTTTTGCTATTTTTAAGCGATTTGGAGCTAACCGACGAGGTTTTGCAACCACAGGTGGACCTTTAGTTATGATATAATGAACGGTGTTGTGTTTAACAGGTTGGTTAGGATCTGGTAATCTAGTAACTGAAGGAAATTCTTTTAAAATTTTGTGATATGGTGTATCATTAAATACAGTTTTTACTGAATAAATGCTTGCATTTTTCACGCAACCGACGGTTTTAAAATGCGTTTTTAAATCTTTGAGACATTTGTTTCTGAGATCAGGCACCAATTCAAAGAAATGGAGAAAATCTGCTCCAAGAATGGGTGTACTAACATTTGCTATAAGAAAAGTCCATGTAAACTGTCGTCTTAATTTGAAATCCAAAGAAAGTGTTTTTTGACCATAAACATGAATAGTAGAAGAATTAACAGCGAAAAGTGTTTGTTGGGACGAATTCCGTTTTTGAGAATTATTTGCTGGAAGTAAGGACACGTCAGAGCCGGTATCGACCAAGAATGAAAGGTTTGTTCTACGGTCACGAACGAACAGGCGACGTGAAACTTGAGGCAAAGAATAAATCGCCTCTATTCTTTGCTGGTTTCGTTTCCCTGCCATGAACAAGGTTTTGTACATTTGTCATCTCTACACTTTTTCCCAAAACGTCTATGATAACAGCAAATAGAATAATCTCTCCTTTTGGAATTGCTTCTTTCCTTATTGCGATCTCCGCGATTTGGCGAGCGACCACGAGAAAGAGAAATGCGATCAATACGTTTGTTTAATTTTTCTATTTGTTTAAATAATTTATCCTCAAGAGACTGATCGACTGTGCGAGAAACGGCACAAGTCCCTGGGGTTGGATTTACTTCTAAAATTCTGTCGGCAATTTCTGCAGCTTTATCTACAGTTAAATTGGAAACCGCTGCCAAAATAGACTGAACAGTCGAAGGCAAACGTTGAAGGAATAATTCTAACATTAAGTTATCAGGAACATTTAAAGATTCTGCTCGACGTTTCATATTTCTAAGCAAATCGGAAGGTTTTCGAGAACCTAATTCTTCTCCAGATAATAATTGGCGAATTTCTTGCTGAGAAGATTCTCCTGAACGATTTATTAACTCAGTTTTAAGCTTTGCATATGGATCAATAGGGTCTGGTTTCATAAGTAAATCCCGTACTAGTGATGCGATATCTGGAGGAAGATGAGAAACTACATAATTATATTTAGTAATGGATTCTGTGATAGGTTTGGGGGTGGCAAGAGCAAAAGTACTTTCACACATAATAAACCATAAAGATGGGTCTGATTGGTTATAAACCGGAATTTGGACGGCATAAACATCAGACATTGTGCAAGGTTTTTAAGCCAAAATAAAAGGCAAAATTTAACTAAAGAAAATGAAATTAAATGATAAGTAGAAAACGTAATTATAAAATGATCTATAATTACTACTCATCTGTGATCCGGAGGATGAAAACCGATGTAATCCATTACTTCTGGTTTGGAGATCTTGAGTGATGGCTTGTAGTCAAAACCGAAAGTGCTTTAGAACTGTTCATACGATTTAACACAGTCCAGGTTACCATTATAGTGATTTCCGGTTATGTTTTTACCACCAATCCTCAAATTCCATATCACAGATTATGTTCTTACTGCATTAATATAATATTAACAAGACATAGTGCACAATAAAAATTAAGCTTTATTTAGGAACTTCGCGCACACTGCCCGACAGCCTGCCTGTTTCGCTCTGCTCGCTACTCGTAAGAAATTTCTCTTCTAGGGTTGCCACACTTATCGGAGGGCGCAAGGCGCGCTCCTTATCGCCATCACCACAGTTCCGGCCGTGCTGTGGGCCCACCTGGATACAAGTTTTCCCCTTTTGGAATAGAATTTCCGTCAAGGTAGGCTACTTTTCCTCATTTTGCATTTTTCATGCCATTTCATTTGTATTACAATATACTGAATACGGGCGTTCGAACTGATTTCTAGGCTATTTTTATACAAATGGAGCTCGATCCAAGAAAGAAATGATGTTTTTTTTTTTTATTTTGTGGACTGCCAATTTGTATTGGAACATACTGAAAACGGGTCTTTGAGTCGGTTTTCAGTATATTTCAATACAAATAGAGCTCGATCCAAGAAAGAAATGATGTCTTTTTTTTTATTTTGTGGACTGCCAATTTGTATTGGAATATACTGAAAACGGTGGTTTGAGTCGGTTTTCAGTATATTTCAATACAAATACAGCTCGATCCAAGAAAGAAATGATGTCTTTTTTTTTATTTTGTGGACTGCCCTATTTGTATTGAAATATACTGAAAACGGGTGTTTGAGTCGGTTTTCAGTATATTTCAATACAAATGAAGCTCGATGCAAAAAAGAAATGATGTCCTTTTTTTATTTTGTGGACTGCCCTATTTGTATTGGAATATACTGAAAACGGTTGTTTGAGTCGGTTTTCAGTATATTTCAATACAAATAGAGCTCGATCCAAGAAAGAAATGATGTCTTTTTTTTATTTTGTGGACTGCCAATTTGTATTGGAATATACTGAAAAGGGGTGTTTGAGTCGGTTTTCAGTATATTTCAATACAAATGGAGCTCGATCCAAGAATGAAATGATGTCTTTTTTTTATTTTGTGGACAACCAATTTTGTATTGGAATATACTGAAAACGGGCGTTCACGTCGGTTTTCAGTATATTTCAATAAAAATGGAGCTCGATCCAAGAATGAAATGATGTCTTTTTTTTATTTTGTGGACTGCCCTATTTGTATTGGAATATACTGAAAACGGGCGTTCATGTCGGTTTTCAGTATATTCCAATACAAATGGAGCTCGATCCAAGAATGAAATGATGTCTTTTTTTATTTTGTGGACAACCAATTTTGTATTGGAATATACTGAAAACGGGCGTTCATGTCGGTTTTCAGTATATTCCAATACAAATGGAGCTCGATCCAAGGAAAAAATGATGTCTTTTTTTATGTTGTGGACAGCCAATTTTGTATTGGAATATACTGAAAACGGGCGTTCACGTCGGTTTTCAGTATAGTCCAATACAAGTGGAGCTCGATCCAAGAAAAAAATGATGTCTTTTTTAATTTTGTGGACAACCAATTTTGTATTGGAATATGCTGAAAACGGGAATTCACGTCGGTTTTCAGTATATTCCAATACAAGTGGAGCTCGATCCAAGAAAAAAATGATGTCTTTTTTAATTTTGTGGACAGCCAATTTTGTATTGGAATATACTGAAAACGGGCGTTCGAGTCCTTTTTCCGACTATTTCTATACACATTCCACTATATTAAAATGACATCATGGTTGAGTCCAAACAGAGTCGTCCCCGGACAGAGTCGTCTCCGGACAAAGTCGTCCCCGGACAATTTTATACCGAAGTTGTATAGAAATATACTTAAAATGGGCTTGCAGGGGGGGCGCTTTCTAGTATATTCCTATATACGTTCGGTTGCATTCAGAAACATAAAGATTGTCTTTTTGAATGGACAGGATGACTATGGAAACCGGATCTCTCTCTCTCTCTCTCTCCCAAGATTGGATGAGAGAGTGCCTCCTATTTGTATTGTAATATACTGAAAACGGGCTTTCGAGTCAATTTCTAGACTATTTCTATACAAATGGAGCTCTATTCACGAAAAAAATTATTTCTTTTTTATTTTGCGGACAGCCCTATTTGTATTGCAATATACTGAAAACAGGCGTTCGAGTCGGTTTCTAAACTCTTCCTATACAAATTCCACCATCTATATAGAAATGATATAGAAATGATGTCATCGTTGAGTCCAAACAAAGTCGTCCCCGGACCATCTTGATGACCGAATATGTATAGAAATAGTCTGAAAATGGGCTTGAGGGCCGGTTTCTGGACGATTCCTCTACAAATTCGGCCGCATCCAGAAAAACAAAAATACATAATTTCTTTTTGGGTGGACAGGAGATGATAATTTCTTTTTTTCTCTCTCTCTCTCTCTCCCAAGATTGGAGGAGAGAGTGGCCCAAAAAAATGGGTCTTGGAAGGAATCGAATGCATTTTGAAATGCACTCATTCCTTCCAAGACCCATTTTTTTGGTCTCCTGATTCAACTCTCCAGTCTATGGAATAGGGAAAGCGGAGAACGTTTCCCCTTCTTTAAGCGACTGGAGACCATAGCGCATCATCATCATCATCATCATCATCACCATCATCCTCTTTCTGATACTTTTCAACGAAGGCTTGATGTCTCTGGATGATTTTGGGGAGATGATGGATCCCGAATTGAGTGATGAAAAAGAGAGGACTCTTTTTCCTTTCTTGTTCGTCTTGCACAGTCTCTCGGAGGGTGATATACGTTTCCCCGTCCTCCTCAATTTTCGTCAGAGGTCTCATGAATATTTTACACATCCAAGGGAAGAGCGACTTGTTATGCAAGGATTTCGAAGCGACGAAGGCTGCTTCATTCGAAGTGAGGACAATCTGGTTCGGATGACCCCATTCTTTGGAGTAGTTGTCCAAATCGCCTAGTCGAAGAAAATGGTGTCGATTAGGAAAAAAGACTTGGAGAACACTCGTCGTATGCGAGACGTTCGTAGGTAAGAGAGTCAAGATGTCTTTGGCATTCCAGTACAGGAATCCTAGATCCACATACGCGTGCACGTAATAGTCATCGTTATATTCCAGTTTGAGCAGCATGGCTTTTGTATTTTTTTCCGTTCTCAAGGCGAAACACTCGTCTGATATGAACAAGAGCTCGCTGGCGATCCGTTTATATAGACTCCTCAGAGAGAGAGGGAGAGGGGAGGAGGAACAAGGTTGATGAATTCTAAAATAAAAAAAATGATAAAACATGAGTGTTTGTGAAGGTCATAGAGAGATGATTATAAAGTTGTTTTATTTTTTATTTTCTCAAAAGAAAAAACCAAAAGGGTCCCATTCCATACGACATAACCTTTGAGAAGGTGACGGGGTCATGTGTCTACAAAGTTGATAAACTTTAGAATAAAAAAAAGCTTTCATCACGTAGCTCTCGAGAAGAAAATGACAGGGGTCTCTAGGAGAAGGTCATAGGTAGTATACAAAGGATGGTTGTTTTTTTTTCTTTCGTTCCTCTCAATCCCATGACCTTTGAAAAGGTGACGGGGTGTCCTTTAGGAAAAAAAATAGAAGGTCATAGAGAGAGAGTTAGACAAAGTTGATTTTTTTTTCTAGAAGTCAACCGTCACGTCGCCCATCACGTGGTCTTCTCGTATATATAGAGAGGCGAGTGGAAGACAGACTCTATTTCCCAGAGAGAGAGAGAGAGACTGCTGTGCGTAGCCGTATTTCTACTCAAGATGATGATCCGCGTCTTATATAATGAGTTTGTGAGCATTCGCTGTTATGTGGATGACGGAAGATTATTTTGGAACGCTACGGACATTTTGCCTCTGATTCATACTTCCAGTAAAAGAACCAGAGACATTCTCTCCGTGTTTTTCGACGAACACCACGTCTTCAGGAAAATAAAAGATCTTGAAAGTCTCGGTAGTTCTCAAGCGGAATATGTCCTCTCCAGCGAAGAAATGTTACATCTGGCCGAAAAGAATCCTAAAAATAATCAGCTTCTGGCCTGGGTGTATAGCATTTTAACTCAGCCGCTGGTTCGAGTTGTACCCAATCAACCCGTTTACCGACTGCTCTATCCGGGGGAGAGATTGCCCTTCATCACCCTCTTTAATCTGGGAGTGCGCTACATACCGCCTCATCCAGGCATGACGGACTCTTCTACTTACCCTAAACAATATGCCAGCGCTTATTGCCAGACAGACCCCCGTCAAGAAAAGGTCGCCGAGATTCAAACGGATCCTCTGGTGGTCTCTTTAAATGTCACTAAAGTCATCACCTTCTAAAAAAAACAACCACCACCACCCAAAAAAAAATTTGCTCCTCCTCCAAATTTTTTTTTTATCTTCTCGAACGAAAAAAAAGAAACTTTTCCATCTAGCCTCTTTCTTTCAATCCCTCTTAAGAGAGAGAGAGGGAGGAGAAAAGAAAGAGAGTTCTGAGGAGGTAAAAGAAATGGGTCTGGAAGGAAACGGGTGCATTGCGAGAAAAAGAGGGTCCTCTTTTCTTTTCTCGAAATGCACTCTTTTTCTTCCAGACCCATTTTTTTTCATCACTTCTTCAAGCCAATCTTGGAAAAAGGGGGGACACAATAAATTGTGCGTAAAGTCCATTTCGATCAAGACTGGATTTTTTTTGAAAAGAAAACATAATGTTATATATAGATAGCTAAATCTTTATCATGATATTCTTTAAGAATTTCTTAGCCATTTGTCAAAAAAGGGGACTATAATTGAAGAATTTATGAATTTGGGAACATGTCACCCATGCCAAATCTAAAATCTTGGAAGTGGATACTGGAAAGCCCCGCTCTGATTATAATTCTGAGTTCTAGCATGGGACATTTTTTAGATCAATAAGCTAAACCATTTTTCTAGTCTCATATTCTCTCGAGACTAGGATTTCAGATTTGGGTAGAGAGAGACACTGTTCTGAACAGAAACGTGGAATGCTTTTAGCTTTTATAGAAAAGTGAAGAGTTGAAAGTGAAAGTCGAAAAACGAAATGGGATCAGCTAGGAAAAATTTCTCAGAGCTCAGAAAAAAATTCTGAGATGTAAAAAAAAAAAAAAAAAAAAAAAAAAACTTTTTGTTAATTTTTATTATGTCTTCTAGACATGATAAAAATTAACTCACCCCCCCCCTTTTGTCTGGGAATGTTGTCTCCCACTTTCTAAAAATAGACCATGACTCATCCTTTTAAAGAATAGAATCCAAGAAAAGACTGGGTTCTGGTCTATTTTTAGAAACGGTGAGACAACATACCCAGACAAAAGGGGGGTGAGTTAATTTTTATCATGTCTAGAAGACATGATAAAAATTAACAATTTTTTTTTTTTTTTTTTTTTTTTTTTTTTTACATCTCAGAATTTTTTTCTGAGCTCTGAAAATATTTTGCCAGCCGATCTCATTTCGTTTTTCGACTTTCACTTTCAAGTCTTCTCTTTTCTATAAAAGCATTCCACGTTTCTGTTCAGAACACTGTGGGCTGTTGAAAAGGCAACACGCCTCCCTCTCTACCCTAATCGGGAATCCTGATCCAGGTGTCCCCCCCTTCACGCTACCCATCTTCACCCATTTCTAAAGAATCTCAGAGAAAACTAAAAGCGAGATTGCAAAAAAAGAAATAGCCTCCAGTGAACACAATTCCAACGACAGTGGATAGCTTTTTGCGGTCCTTCCAGATATATTACCGGTGACCGATAGGTTGTTCAGGGTCTACAGCACAGACTCAATGTACCCCTTTTTGTCTGGGAATGTTGTCTCACAATTTCTAAAAATAGACCAGAACCCATTCTTTTCTTGGAATTCTATTCTTTAGAAAGAATGAGTCATGGTCTATTTTTAGAAACGGTGAGACAACATTCCTAGACAAAAGGGATTAGTTAATTTTTATCATGTCTAGAAGACATGATAAAAATTAACAAAAAGTATTTATAGTATATTATATAATATTTTATATAATATATATATTATATAATATATATATTATATAATATATATATTATATATTTTTTCTTTTTTTTTTCTGACTCAGAATTTTTTTCTCGGCTCTCAGAAATTTTTCCCAACCGATCCCATTTTGCTTTTAGACTTTCACTTTCAATTCTTCTGTTTTCTATAAAAGTATTCCACGTTTTTGTTCAGAATAATGTGGGCTGTTGAAAAGGCAATATGTCTGGTCATCAAGATGGTCCGGGGACGACTTTGTTTGGACTCAACGATGACATCATTTCTATATAGATGTTGGAATTTGTATAGGAAGAGTTTAGAAACCGACTCGAACGCCTGTTTTCAGTATATTGCAATACAAATAGGGCTGTCCACACAATAAAAAAGAAATAATTTTTTTCGTAAATAGAGCTCCATTTGTATAGAAATAGTCTAGAAATTGACTCGAAAGCCCGTTTTCAGTATATTACAATACAAATAGGAGGCACTCTCTCATCCAATCTTGGGAGAGAGAGAGATCCGGTTTCCATAGTCATCCTGTCCATTCAAAAAGACATTCTTTTTGTTTCTGAATGCAACCGAATGTATATAGGAATATACTAGAAAGCGCCCCACCCTCCAAGCCCATTTTAAGTATATTTCTATACAAATTCGGTATAAAATTGTCCGGGGACGACTTTGTCCGGAGACGACTCTGTCCGGGGACGACTCTGTTTGGACTCAACCATGACGTCATTTTAATATAGTGGAATGTGTATAGAAATAGTCGGAAAAAGGACTCGAACGCCCGTTTTCAGTATATTCCAATACAAAATTGGCTGTCCACAACATAAAAAAAGACATCATTTTTTTTTCTTGGATAGAGCTCCATTTGTATTGGAATATACTGAAAACCGACATGAACGCCCGTTTTCAGTATATTCCAATACAAATAGGGCAGTCCACAAAATAAAAGAAAGACATCATTTTTTTCTTGGATCGAGCTCCATTTGTATTGGAATATACTGAAAACCGACATGAACGCCCGTTTTCAGTATATTCCAATACAAAATTGGTTGTCCACAAAATAAAAAAAAGACATCATTTCATTCTTGGATCGAGCTCCACTTGTATTGGAATATACTGAAAACCGACGTGAACGCCCGTTTTCAGTATATTCCAATACAAAATTGGTTGTCCACAAAATAAAAAAAAAGACATCATTTCATTCTTGGATCGAGCTCCATTTGTATTGAAATATACTGAAAACCGACTCAAACACCCCTTTTCAGTATATTCCAATACAAATTGGCAGTCCACAAAATAAAAAAAAGAGATCATTTCTTTCTTGGATCGAGCTCTATTTGTATTGAAATATACTGAAAACCGACTCAAACAACCGTTTTCAGTATATTCCAATACAAATTGGCAGTCCACAAAATAAAAAAAAAAGACATCATTTCTTTCTTGGATCGACCTCTATTTGTACTGAAATATACTGAAAAGCGACTCAAACAACCGTTTTCAGTATATTCCAATACAAATTGGCAGTCCACAAAATAAAAAAAAAAGACATCATTTCTTTTTTGCATCGAGCTTCATTTGTATTGAAATATACTGAAAACCGACTCAAACACCTGTTTTCAGTATATTTCAATACAAATAGGGCAGTCCACAAAATAAAAAAAAAGACATCATTTCTTTCTTGGATCGAGCTCCATTTGTATAGAAATAGCCTAGAAATCAGTTCGAACGCCCGTATTCAGTATATTGTAATACAAATGAAATGACATGAAAAATGCAAAAAGAGGAAAAGTAGCCTACCTTGACGGAAATTCTATTTCAAAAGGGGAAAACTTGTATCCTGGTGGGCCCACAGCACGGCCGGAACTCAAGCGAAACTCGATAGGTTGAAATCGATCCATTAAATATCATTCTTAAAAAACAGTAAAGTTTTATTCACATCTAAAACTCAAGCGAAACTCGATAGGTTGAAATCGATCCATTAAATAACATTCTTAAAAAACAGTAAAGTTTTATTCTATTCCAAAAGGGGAAAACTTGTATCCAGGTGGGCCCACAGCACGGCCGGAACTCAAGCGAAACTCGATAGGTTGAAATCGATCCATTAAATAACATTCTTAAAAAACAGTTAAGTTTTATTCACATCAAGTCGGCTGGGAAAAGTTTCTGAGAGCCGGAAAAAATTTCTGTGACTCAAAGTTAGATATAAAAAAAAAAAAAAAATACCCCCTTTTAGTCTAAAAATTGATGTCTTCAATTGATGTCTTCAATTTTTGAAAACACAAACCGTGAGTTGCATCTTACATTGGATGCAATTAGAAAAATAAATTACCCCCCTTTATAGTCTGAAAATTTGAAAATTGATGTCTTCAATTTTTGAAAAATTGAAGACATCAATTTTCAGACTAAAAGGGGGTATTTTTTTTTTTTTTTTTTTTCAACCAGAGAAATTTTTCTCCGTCTCTCAGAAATTTTTCCGCGCTCGACTGGATGAATAAAACATCCCCGTTTCTTTAAGAATGGGCTCACTGTTAACTATTTCAGCATTCGACGTTTCGCGTCCAATAATAACTGCCGGGTGTCAAGAATGCAGATGCACCTACTAGATTTTCTACAGAGAAGCTTGACTGGATGGAGAGTGGATGACGTTTTCCAAGATTCTCGACTTTGGACCGTCAAGAGGTAAAGGATCTTTTTGTTTTTTTCTTTTAAGAAAATTTATGGATAGCTTCATTTCTTTTTGAATGGACCTAGAAAAATAGGACAAAATTCTTTTCCAAGATTGGATGAGAGAGGGACCCAAAAAAATGGGTCTCGGAAGGAATCGAATGCATTTGCACTCATTCCTTCCAAGACCCATTTTTTTGGTCTCCTGATTCGTCTTTCTCTCTTCTTAGTCCATTTCCATAAATATAGGGAAAGCGGAGAACCTTTCCCTACTTATTTCTAAAAATCTTTTCTTTATTTTTCCTCCTTAGTTTATGTATATATCAATTCAAATACTTTTGAGAACGGTCATCCCAATTCTCTGTCGTCTTTTCGGTTTCATCGTCCCAACACTCAGTGGACATAGTCTCAGTAGATTTTGGAACATGGGTCGTCAGTTCATTGTCCCAACATTCAGTGGACATAGTCTCAGTAGATTTTGGAGCATGAGTTGTCCGTTCATTGTCCCAACACTCAGTGGACATAGTCTTAGTGGATTTTGGAGCATGAGTCGTCCGTTCATCGTCCCAACACTCAGTGGATTTTGTCTTTTGATCCTCTGAAGATATTTTGGGGGTCTCATGAGATTCTTTGGAAGGTTCGTCCCAACAGGCTGCTGGATCGTAATGGGGAATATTTTCAGGTATGTCTCCCCAACCCTCCGTCTTCCTCGAGTTATTGGAGGAAGTTGACGACAAAGAAGTAGAAGAGCCCATCAAGTTTAAAGGCGTATGCTCATCCGGATGTTCCATCACTTGGAAACAGGACAGATTATCCCATTTCTGGATGAGGTTATCGTACGCTTTTCGGGACGGATCCTTCTCTAACTGATCGTAGGCCTTATCAAAAGCTTGCAGAGGATTGTCTGCTTCCTTCTGAATCCTCTCCTCTTTCTCCGTTCCGTCTGGATAGACGTGATTGATATGAAAATCTCCTTCCGTAATATGCCATCGATAGTTGCGCACTTTGTTTTCGGCACAATGGAAATATTTCCTCCTTTGATGATGTCGGGCACATTTTTCCCGATACTTCCAAATGATTCCATCTGGCACATAAATTTCCGTCACGGGTTTTTGATAATCCAAGGCTTTAGCAAAGAATTTAGCTCTCTGGCATCCCACCACATAAATCGTGGAGAAGCTGTGAGTGAGCGATTGGAGAATGCGTCCTAAATGGTTGTAGGGAATATGACCCTCGTTCCAACGAAGTCCGTGCCGGTTTCTCGTCAGCCAGGCATTCGTCTTTTGGTTTTTTTCACTCAGTTGGTGGAAGGGTTGAGGAGGAGCAAACGTCAACGATCCCACGGTCAAAAAATCTTTTGTCGCATAGCCCAATTCTTTTAAAACGTAGGTAAATTCACCCTTCTTGTGGTTGTAGGACTGGAAACCCTCTAGATCGAGCACGATAAAGTTTTCTGAACACGCCATGGCGATGAATACGGTGATGTCTTCCACAAACAGGAGCAAAAAAAGAATCGAAAAGTTATATATGTATAACAGGGAAGATCTAGAAAGGAAAAAAAACAATAAAACGTTTTAGAGTCGTCGTCTTGAAAGAGACATTTTTCTTTTCAAAGGGTTAAGAAGAGAGTTCTTTTTAAATGAAGTTATGATTATAATGATTATTAAAAAAAAACTAAGAATCAAATCGATTTTATAGATAACCATATTCATAGGACCAAAGGGACTTACCTAAGGCTCCTATATACCAGGCTGAATCATCAGGCATTCACGATCCCAAGTGGGAGATTTAATGGCGGCTGTGTAGTTACGGTGCAACAATTTTTTGTGTTTTTTTGTGTAAAATGGGCGGATGTGCAGCTATTAATTGTTCAAATCATTCACGGAAAGGTCATACATTGGTAAAATTTCCTAAAAATGAAGAAAGAAGAAAAATATGGGTAAATAATTGCCGAAGAGACAATTGGAAACCTGGTCCAGGCGCTGAACTTTGCTTAGTAAGTATAATGTTAATTACGCCTTCATTTAGAGTTTATATCTTCTCTGATGTTTATAATGTGCAAGTAAAGTGAAATTCTTGTGTACAATAACCTGAGTATCTGCTAATTTCTGTAATAATAGCTATAATTAAATTAGTCTAGGGTTAATGTACCCGTCGCCAAACATCGCCAATGTGGATGTTTTGAATGTGGAAAAGAAATTTCTCTTCTAATATAAAGCGCAGATTTTGTTTTCCTGTGCTAATTGTGGAATTTATACTAATGTAACATGAAAATCATTAGCATATTGAAATTTATTAAAAAATAAATAATAATTTGGAAACTCAAGATAAAATCTGAATGTTTGCTAAAGATATATGTAACATTATACTATAGTTGCAATATCGTTGGAATGATATATAATTTTTTTCTTTATTTTATAATCACTGTTGTTAAAAAGTTAGATGAGTTGTTTATGCACGGTGCCCACTACTGTTTCTTGGTTAAAATAACTTCCAGAATTTTGACATTGACATTTTGACATTAAGTCAATAGAATAAATTGAATAGTATGAGACAAAATATATATAATGTGACTTCAATAATTGCACGTACCATATATTTATAATCACAGTATTATACAATTTGGCAATTTTAAAAAGATAATAAGAGTAAAGATTTAGAAATGAATGCAGAACATTCAAATAAGCACAGAAAACTTGTGAAACTGCATGTGTACATTTCAAAAATAATTGTAGTGTTTTTAATGCATGTGTAGTGTTTTTAATGCATGTGTAGTGTTTAATGCATGCATAACAATCAAATAAATCTGCCTGTAATGATGAATTTCAAAGGCCAAGCCAAAATCCTTTCATGAATTTGATACTTCTAAAGAATGTGATCTCCTCAAATTAAATCCTCATGACATTGATAAACAATTATTACTGATCTGTGTTACAAAACAGATTTTTATACATGATAAATAATATTTTCTGAAGCGTTATTTTGTGTTGTCATCTCTAAATAAAAAACATCTAACTGATCTAATCTGAACGTAGTTCAGAAAGCTACTGAACTACGTTCTAGAGTTTTTAATAACTTTAATTGGATATGTCTGTGCCGATGTAATTTAAAAAATAGTCGTTTAAACTGGCCTTGATGCTTTTTAAAATGCATGTTGGCACTGTGCTCCGAAATTAGGGCTATGTTTTGAATGATTAGAGAATTAAAAATTAAATATTTCAATTAGAGCAATAAACATTACTACAATTATAACAAGAATCATAGTCTGCTCTAATTATAAATGTATTTATCGGCCTAGTATCTTAAAAGTTGGGTGTAGTGAACTCTTATTTTCTTATCTATTGTAAGAGCACTATAGCAAGAAATATAAAGTTTTATTTTAGTTGTTTTTAATGTTATAGCAAAACACTACTTCATTTAATTTTTGGATAATGTTCTAAAGAACACCTTAAATTATAGGCAAAAAATAAATATTGGATAATTAAATTCTGTCCAAGCTTACAAGATGCTGCTGCTGATATGTTAGACATGGCTTGTTTATTGTTTCACTTTTTTATAATACTGGGCCTAATTTAATTACTTGCATATTTATTTATTGCCTATACTTACTTACAGTTCATGCTTGCTGTCTTTGGCACAACCTCACTGTGTGGTTTGTTTTTTGTACTTTTATTTATTTTGTGTACTTTTTTTTATTACTTTATGTATTTACAGGATCATTTTGAGGAATCTCAATTTGAGTCACTATGCAAAGATAGAAAAAAACTAAGAAAAACTGCAGTACCAACACTCTTTAGCATTCCAAATCCACCACCATCTGTAACTGACAAGAGGATAAGAGAAGTAAGATGTCCTAAGCCAAATACTGAAGTGGTAAATTATTTAATATTCTCCAAAAAAATTGTTGAAAAAATCATTGTTATTACAAATATATTAATTCATCCAACCATTGTTTAAAAAAATAATCACAGCATAACATGTTTACTATTTCTTTTTGAATTTAGGAAACTCTACCTGCTTCAAATGAAGAGTTGTTAAAAAAAATAGAATTCCTTGAGCAACAGCTTCAAGAAAAAGATGCAAAATTGACATCATTTTTGTCCGATGAGCAAGTAGGAGCCCTTGCTGTGCAGTCAAAAAGGAACTAATCAGAAAAGTCCATTATAAAAGGACTGAAGATGCGATTTGCTTTGGGCAAACATGATATAATTACCTCAGAAGTACTGGATATCCAGCACCATCGTACAGTACCTTGAACAGGAGGATTAGGGAAATAAAAATAAATTTCGGCATTTTAGAAAATTTGTTTTTTTTCCTCAAGACAAAAGTTCATTCATTGGATGCTCTTGATAGGAACTGCTGCCTTTTAGTTGACGAAATGGAAATAGCTTCATATCAAGATTTTGATACATCGTCTAAGTCATTCATTGGAAATGTTACGTTAGGAAAACCTGCAGTTGCTAAGCATTACACTATTGTAATGCTTAGAGGCCTTAAAACATCATGGAAACAGATTGTTGCCAATGAATTAACAGGGCCTTCAACATCAGGTTCTGACATGAAAGATCTAATTCATAGAACTGTAGTAGCAGCTACAGAAATAGGTTTAACTGTAAGAGCCTCTGTTTCAGATATGGGAAGCAATAACAGAGCAATGTGGTCGTCATTGGATGTATCTGTCTCTAGGACAGATAGGAAGACAAATTACAATATTGGAGGACCTGATGTTTTCATTCACAGTATTGCAGATGTACCACATCTCATTAAAAACATGAGAAATGCATTTCTTTCAAGTATTATGATATTACCAGAGGAATTTCGCCAGCAGCATGCCTTGCCATCGAGGATAGTATCTTCAGTGTATGTGAAACGACTCTGGTCAAGTGAGATAGAATCAGATGCTGCCCTGAGATCTCTACATCACTTGAACAGAGTTCATCTCTTCCCAACACACTTTTCCTCGATGAATGTGGCATCTGCTGTGCAATTGTTTTCTGTAAAAACAGCTGCTGCTATTGAAAAAGCAGTTATTTTACACCAAGTTGCAAAAGAAGCATTAACTTCTGCATGGTGGCTGAGACTTGTAGCAGAATGGTTTACAATTATGACTGCAAGGCATCCAAAAAAAGGCATCACTATCAAAAATCAAGATGAGAAATTTAATATTTTATTGAAATTCATTCATGTGACTGAAACTGTTCAGTTTGGAAAAGCATGGAAGCCATTTCAAACTGGCGTTATTATGAGCACATTGAGTGTTGTGAAACTCTCAAAAGAATTATTTTCCGAGGGGTTTACATTTTTCTTACCAGGCAGGTTGACACAAGATGCGCTGGAAAATGCCTTTTCACAGATTAGACAAAAGTCGGGTGCAAAGCCTACTGCTTTGCAAGCCAAGACAGCACTGAAATTAGTGTGCCTATCACAGTTCATTTCGGATATCAATAATCCAAATTATTGTTCTGAAAGTGACCACAGCCTCTTTGATGCTTCTGAATTAGAGGTTGCTATCAGAAAGGAGGTCTTGCATCCTATCTCCAATTCTGTAGTGCCATCTACCTCTTCTGCAGTGGCAGTGAAACGTCGCTTGCCCCCAGCTGTGGAAGAAAATGATATACATTACATCGCAGGAGCCATATATAATAAGTTGTTGAAAAAAAAAAAGCATATGTGAAAATTGTAAAACAGCTATGACCATTTCAGAGGACATGCTGGAACCTGACATACCCGAGCATCGCACAATTCTTACAAAACACAGCAATAAAGGTGGACTGAAGGTCATCTCTTCAGGAATGTATCGAATATGTAGGGAAGCTGAACGAGAATTTCAAAAATGTAAAGATGTACTCCTTCGTTTACAATCAGCCATCACAAAAGAATTAGTTGAAAGAATAATTGATAAATGTACGCATGTGGCCATGCCAGAATGCTGTAATCTTAAGAAAGTAATTATTGATAATTTTTTTATTACTAGATGCAAAGGCCTTACACAGCATCTTATCAACAAAAGAGCCCATAACATTTCATATTCATCAGCATCGGCCAATAAGAAACAAAAAGTAAAATAATTTTAGAAGGTATGTATGTTTTATATTAAATAATTTATGTGTTTTATGTAATATGTATTACTTTTTCCTAGGCTACGAGTATATAAATTTCTGTGTTTGATGTTATATATGTTACTTTCTGCTAGGCTATGAGTATATTATTATGGTATTATTTTCTTGTTTCTAATATATAGAAATATAGCATATTTTCCAGTATAAAATTTCAGTTAAGTTTTACTTAAAAGTATGGGAAAGCAGATTTGTTTCATGCATGATCTTTATAATACTGGTATGAAATAAATGAATTTTAATCTGTAAACAATTTTTTGTTAATATTGAAATGTGTTTCTTTGGATACATTTTTAGGCACTTGTGGATCATGTCAGACAACATGCAATAGAGAAAAGTTGTCCGTGTGCATAAATTTTCCCATTGTGTTACTTCATTTTATCTAAATTTCAAGGATAATTCTTTTCATTTTTATATGGCATGTTATCAGTATAAAGGCTAGTGAAAATAAATTGGTATGTGTATCTGTTTTTGAAGTGTAATGCTTAAATAAAAAGATGGTGTGTGTTTCTTCATTTAAACAAAATTTCAAGGATAGTATTTTTCAGCATTGTACTGTTTGTTATTTCTCAATGTAAAGGGTAACAAGGGGAAAAAAACTGGTATGGTACATCTGTTTTTCAAGCATGATAATTTTATTTATTTCTTTAGTGATGCATATAGTATATAGAGAGAAGGTATTTGGTCCAACTGAAGTTATAATAAATCTAATTTTACTAGATCTCTTTCTCCCCTCAGGTGTAGAAAATTTTCAAATGCAGAAAGTTTATTTGCAGAATTAATTCATTTCTGATAAACTTATTATCATTAATTTTTTATATAACATGTTATTAAGTTACACATTTGACTACTGTGTAATAAACTTGTATTTAGGGCAAAAAATTAACTATTTTGCAGCTGGTGACTAATATCATATGCTTCTAAGAATATTACTTTTAACTTTTTTCATAATTTTTGTATTTCAGGAACATGAAACTGTTATTTTGATATACTTAAATAATAAAAGTGTGTATCTGAATCAATTAATGGATACAAATATTTTACAGTTATTTTTAGAAGATATTTGCCATATCGCTTCTAATAATTCATAAAGTATGTTAAAATATAGGTAAATAATTTGGTGCAGAATTCAAATTTAGGGTTTGAAATATAGTGAATCATGAGACTAAATGATTTTTATTGTCATGATTTGCCTGGGCTTAAGAATGTACTTTTCGCCCGGTGGAAATTGTCATCAAACTGTCCTGAACAGGCTTTTTGTTGATAATAACTTCCAGGCTTATCAGTACCTCCATTTGAGTGGAGGGTATACAAATATAGTACCCAATTTAAATTACATTGTGATTATAATAATATTGTGGTATTAAATAAGTGATTATAATTACAATTTAGATAATTGCATTGTAATTATATTACATTGTATCTGTGAACTCTTAATTTCATTACTTTATGCAATTATGTTGTAAGTGCATAATCTAATTGCAATAATATAATCTATTCACAATTACAAAATAATTATAAATGCAGTTACATCTTAAATAGAGGCCATTTTAATACTTTTAAATTTTTGCAAGATAACTTCCCATTAAGGTTCATTTGGAGGAAACTATGCAAATACTAAAAAAGAAATTATGCTAAATTTACATATTTTGTACAGTAGTTTCTTGTTATAATGCTGTTCAATATATCTTCAATACTTTTGTAAATTTAACGACATTCATTGCAATCACTGTGGTGCTTTAAAAAGAAGTTTCTTAGTTATGCTTTCTAATAAGAATGTGTTAAAAATTAAGTATTATGTATAATAACTAGCAATTAAAAAACCTTGACTGCATGAAAATGCTGTTGCTGTGTAAAATAGAAAATAAGCTTATGAAAGATAGAAATAAGCTATTTTATGACTATTAGAAATTTTGAATATTAGAAAATAAGCTATTTTATGCTTTGAAATGAATTACGTGGGGTTAAGTCGTCCTTTTACAATTTAAGAATGTGGTTAACACACATTCTTAAATTGGACAGGTTTTATCTAAATTATTAGTATAAAATATATAAACTATGAATTATTTTGTAACATAACTCAAATTACAAAATTCATTCTATATACGTTCAAATTTATTATCTTTTATGGAATAACTGTTTTTTAATTTAGGTAAAAATTGGATTTTTAGAAGTATTACAAATACAATGCAACACAAAGGTGATCTGATTGGAGAGGAAGGACTTTTTATTACGGTTTCTAGTTCGTATTTATATTACATTTGGTGAAAATCATCCAAAACACAGAATGCTGTACTTTCTTCTTATATATATGTTATGAAATATTTCACACATTTAAAAGAAAGTGTTTCTTCAGAGTCTTGCACAATTATTTCCATATACCTCAGACTAAAATGACAACATATTCTTAAATTATTTTTTTAGTATGAATTTAGTGTTTTTATGGAAATTTTTGTTAAAATGTCATTAAGATAAATTTATTTGCACACTACGCTTTAACTATTTCCCCATTTGACACTATTGAAAGTTTTTATTCATATCTTATTTATTTTAGTCTGCTAATAAAACTGAAACATCTAAAGAATAAGTTATTTTGAATATGTTTACAAAATATACGCGAAATTTTTATTTAAGTGAAAACGTCTATATACTATTCGAGAATTAATAAATTATCCGAAAAGTTTATGTCCGCTGAATGCCGCGCGTCTATAAAATAAATCTTTAAAAAAAAACAGCAGACATTCAGCCAGCGTGTGCGATAAACGCGCCAAAATTGCTAGCGCGGTCCCTCCCTCGCCAAGAGAGAAAAGTTAGTGATTCAGCCTGGTTTAGAGGAGACTTAGACTTACCAGCTCAGTTCACGTCTTCTTCTGTTCTCTGAAGAAATCTTGCGGAGGACACACACTTTTATACTCGCGCGACATCTGTCGGGATCGCGACCCCATCTAAATGTCAGGGTCATTCCAACCTCTTAAAAGGATCGGAATGAAAGAAACACTTTGATAAAAAATATATTTATGAAAAGATATCTGAGGGTCGTGAGAACATTTTCTCTCCCCCCCCCGCCTATTTCAAAAAAAAAAATAAAAAGTCTTTCTTGGATCGCGTCAAGATTACAAAACAACTCACAGGACTTGTTTATCTCGATCTCGTCAGGGTCACCGTTTCACATAAGAAGATGGATGGACCCTGAACTTTAGACATGATAAAAATTAACTCTAAGACTCCTTTTGTCTGGGAATAGGGTCTCACCGTTTCTAAAAATAGACCAGATCCCATTCTTGGAATTCTATTCTTTAGGAAAGGAGGAGTGATGGTATATTTTTAGAAAGTGTGAGACAACATTCCCAGACAAAAGGGGGGTAGAGTTAATTTTTATCATGTCTAAGACATGATAAAACTTAACAAAAAGTTTTTTTTTGTTTTTTTTTTTTTTTTTTTTTAAGGCTGAAAAAATTTTCTGAAAGAGATCAGAAAGATTTTTCCTCCCAGTCTTTTTCGACGTTGAAAAGGGAAAAACTACTGATCCGATCTCCCTACGCTTTAGGGAAAAAACAAAAAAATACTTATGAAATATTCATGTGTTGAAATTGGCTATTCAAATAAGTGACATTTTGTTTCTCATTGGAACCGTTCAACGGCGAGTCCACTCGTCTCATTCTTTGGGGTAGGGGATGAAAGTACAGCGGTTTGTTGAAATCGATGATAGTTTCCACTTTAGTCGGCGGAACTGTAAATCTATCCCGTCTTAACTCTTCTAATCTCTTTGAAAGTCTTTCCACTTGCTCTGCTAAGGTTTCTTCGGTACTCATGATCTCTCTTAGTTTAGGGAAGTCTTGACGTATTGGCTAGAGAACAGAGGGTCTTTTTCTCTCTATACATATATCATGTGGGAGCGTGTGATTTATAAATCCTTGTGAAATCTCTCTACGTCTTGTGTAACTTGGAAGATTCGTCTTGCGTAACTTGGAAAATTTTTCTTCTTCTCGTCGATTGGGGTGGAGTTATGGAAAAGAAATGGGATTGGAAAGAAATCAACATATTACAAAAAAAGGAACTTTCTTTTTTATTTTTTTTCTCTAGGGATTTACATACCATTTCATTCATGAACATTCAAGGGTTCTCTCCAAGACCAAATTTTAGAAGAGGACCACAAAGAGTACACTTGAGGATCCTCTTTCAGGTCTAGGTGAGATAAGGGTTGAGACCAATATTCTTGGGTCTCTAAAGCATCCCAACTTAGACATTTATTATTATTATTAGAAAGTTCATCCTCCTCCTCCTCCTCCTCCTCATCGTCGCACGAGTTCTCCTGGGGAGATTCTTCCGCCTCCTCTTCGTCTTCGACAGCTTTGCTCTCGGAGGGGTAACAATGTAATTTCCGGAAAACGTAACTACCCTCCATCAAATGGTATCGAAAATTTCTCACCTTGTTCTCGGCACAATGAATCATCTTTTGGAAATATTGGTGTCGCGTGCATTTCGACTTGTTCCGCCATTCGGTTTTCCCTGGGATGTAAAACTCGTAAACGGATCGCTGGCACAGCTTGCTGAAAAATTCGGCTTTATCGTATCCATTGACGTAGATCGCCTTCACATTTTCGGTCAGTATTTTCAGGATCGTAGGAAGACGCTCGTAGGAAAGACGACCCTCGGTCCATTGCAGGCCGTGTCGGTTATTTGTAGTCTGGTTGACCACAGCTTGATTACGGGACGATAAGTCATCGTACTGGACAGGAGGGAGAAAAATCATGGATCCGCATAAGGTTAAATCGCAAGTGATGTAGCCCAGTTCTTTCAAGATGAAACATATATCTCCCGTCTTTGGATCATAACAGTGAAAGTATTCCATGTACAGAACAATGTAGGAATCTTTGAGAGGTTTGGCACTCAAAATGTCCATCTTCTTCAAATGAGGAAAAAAAGAAAACAAAATTCTCTCTCTCTCTCTCTCGCTGTGTGTCCTGAAGGAAAAAATGGATAGCGTTCTTTCGCCGTCTCCTCTTTTATGGAGAGAGAAGGTTGCACGTGACAGGTCGTATGAATTCTGGGAAAGGTCACATTCGTATATATATTTGTTTTTTGAATAATATCGTGCGTATCTCAATACACATCCATCATAATAATAATAATAAAGGTCACCTTGGAAAGAAAATGAAATAAAAAACATGGAACTCGTGCTCGACTTTGAAGGTTTCTACGATTCTCAAGGAGCCTTTATTGTGAAAGAATTGGCTTACGTCACATTGGACGGTACTTCTCGAGGGGTATTTGTTTTTAAACCCCCGTTTCCATGGCAAATGCTCACCGAGAAAGAAAAACGAACCGCTGTGTGGGCGAGTGATTATTATCACGGCTTGTCGTGGTACGAAGGAGAAATTCCGTACAGTTTTTTTCCATGGGTGTTAACGATGTTGACGGAACCCTTTTCCATGATTTGGGTACGAGGAGAAATGAAACGGCAGTTTTTAGAGAAATGGTTGCAAAGATCCATTTATTGCATTTCGGGATCGACGCAAGAGATTCTCAAATACAATGGGATCGAACACATGAATTGTCCTAACCATACAAAAGGTTTTTTCCATTGCGCTCTACAAAAAGCGGTTCGGTATCATTATTATTTAAAGACACAGAGAAGAAATTCGCCAGGTCGATCCTGCACAATTCAATCTTGACAGAACTCATTAAAAAAATACATATATCACGTTACTTCTTCAACAGCACAGATGGTTCTGAAGCGAAACTTGGAATTTTGAAATAATAGATCAGGGAGAAATCATTCTTAAAAAAAATGGTAAAGTCTCGAATCGGCTGGGAGAAAAAAAAATTTCTCAGAGCTGAAATAAAATTCTCTAATAAAAAAAAAACTTTTGGTTAATTTTTATCATGTCTTTAGACATGATAAAAATTAATGACCCTCCCTTTTTGTCTGGGAAGGATGTCTCACCCTTTCTAAAAATAGACCATGACTCATCCTTTCTCTAATGGCAATCATTCCATGAATGAATCACGATTTGTTTTTCAAAAGAGTGAGACAACATTCCCAGACTAAAAGGGAAGGGGGTCGTTAATTTTTATCATGTCTAAGACATGATAAAAATTAACAAAAAGTTTTTTTTTTTTTTTCTGAGTTGGAGAATTTTTCTCAGCTCTGAAAATTTTTTTCCAGCCGACTCGAGACTTTACCATTTATATTTACGAATAGTCTTTGGGTTATTTATTTATTTTCTTTTAAAAAGAAAAATTCTGAGCTAGACCTATCTATTGGCTTAACATTCTGGTCATAGAAACAGTCTAGAATCTCATTTTATTTTTCGAGGCTAATGCACGGGTTCTCCAATCAAAAGGGTTACTATAAAGGGATTGGTTTGAATGCATTTATCTGCAAATGTTGTAAGATTCTGTTGTTGAGAAGGGGGTATATTATTATTATTATTATTATTATTATTATTATTATTATTATTATTATTATTATTATTATTATTATTATGATGATGATGATGATGTTGATTGTGGCAGATTCGTTTTCTACATGGAAGTCTAGTCTCCTCCGAAGACCTTTTCTGAGGATCGTCGATAGATGGTTTTTCAATAGGAATCGTTTCCCTCGGATCCTCAAGAGATAGAGGGGGGTCCTGTCTTGAGACATGGAGAGGATTTTCGGTTCCCTTATTCTCGAGGGGTCTTGACAAATTGAGAGGTCCCTCCTCTTCGAAAGGGAGAGATCTCTGCTCTTCGAGGAGTCTTGAGAAAGAGAGAGAAGTTTTGGTTCCCTTATCCTCGAGGGGTTTTGACAAATCGAGAGGTCCCTCATTTTCGAGGGGTCTTGATATATGGAGAGGTTTTTCATCTTCGAGGGGGTTTGATAAAGGAAGAGGTCCCTCCTTCTCGAGGGGTCTTGAGAAAGGGAGAGGTTTTTCATCCTCGACGGGTTTTGACAAACGGAGAGGAATCTGAACAGGCTTCTCCTCATCCTCATCATTATCGAGGAGGATGAGGATAGGCTTTTGGAAAGGTTTTTTCTTTTTCTTCTGAACAGGCTCCTCTTGATGCTCGGGGAGAGGGATGGGGTAGTTGTTCCACCATTCTATTTTTTCTTGCTCGAGGATTTTTTCAAAAGTCGTGGCCTCCTTAAGATGAGACGAAGGAGGAGAGTCCTCGAGAAGAATATAATAGGTATTCTTCCCAGTCTTCTCGATCGAGAGAGGTTCGTGCAGACATTTGTGCAACCATTCACTAAAATGAACGAGAATCCCTTTTGTCTTCTCAAGACGATCCATAATCCTATTCATTTGCGAGACGGTTAGAAAGTGGGACGTGTAAAAATATTTGGCTCGTTTCATTAACAAAATTTGTGCATCCAAAGGTGGAATGTCACGAGCCATCAACACGTTTTCGTCGGACAAAAATTCGTCCCGCATCTTTTGACAACTCCCCACGGTATGATAACCCGCACATTTTGAAAAATCGGAGGCTTTCAAGTAAACGACTCCTTGGATGATATAAAAGGAAAGATCAACATATTTATATTTGAAAGGAATACACGTAGTGAGCTGGGGATGCCTCCTCATGATCCACTTGGACAAAAATACGACTTTGGGGCTCTCCCCTTTTATTTATAGAGAGAAAGAGAGTGTGACCTTCACTTCCTTCCTCCTCTCCCCCTGCTTCCTCTATCTCTGGACTTCCTTGGATTGGAAAGGGTGACTTTGAAAAAAAAAAGAAGGTCATGGTTGGATAATTTTTTGTTTATTAAATTATTACTTTCACTTCCTCATTCCCACACACATTCATCTTTTTAAGAAAAGAAAAAGAGGTCATGGAGATAAGATTTCTTGGAAAGAAGAGAGAGAGAGAAACAAAAAAAAAAAACAAATAAAACGGCCGTCATAGAGCCTCTATGTGTGTCTGTGTGTGTCTATATATATATATATATAAAAAGACGAGAGTACTGGGCGAGATCATTTCTTTTCCATTGGGAGCCATGTCGCTATTAGACGTTTTTCCAACTCAACGGATTTCGAACGGGGAGGATTTGAAGACGCTAAAGCAAATCTCCAACTTGAAAATTTTTTTGGCGTGTCATTGTGCGACATTTATTCCGCATTTACCACCTCATCAAGCGATCCTTTCTTTCAACCAAGATGTCGAATCCTCCAACCTGCTCGTTCAGAATATATACAGAAATTTATTCGAATCGCAACAAACGAAAGAGGAATCTCCCTTCTCTTGGAATCGGATGGATCGAGCTTTGAGACGGCCCATTCAAACAGACCGGCGATATACGGATCCGCGCACGAGTTTTCGGTGGAAGAATATTTTTCTCACGAAACGATATTTTACGTTTGGAGTGAGAACGACGGCTGAGGACGAAGTTCATATTGTTCAAACCACAGCCGCTTCTCTCGCCTATTACGAATCATCGTCCCCCAATCTGAAGGAAAGAAGTTTTAAAGTCAGCGACAGGATGAAATATAAGAAATATATTCTAAGACCTTTTCAAAACTATGTCGTTCCCCCGAAAACGCAATATCTCATCGTCACAACCCAGAAGAGTCTCTTTCTCGTCGATCGGTGCTCGTACTCGCTTTGGAAACAATTGTAAAAGGAGATTTCTTTCCAATCGCCGATGGTGTTTCAAGAAAAAGAAGAAAACCCTCCGCCACCTTTACCCATCCCTTCCTTAGATGATAAGAGGAGCTGGACCAAACCGTCATGGCCCGAAACAAAATCGACCCGGCAACGGAATGAAATTGAAGTCATCACAATTGAAGATGAGGAGGAAGAAAAAAAATTACCTCTTAAAAAACGGTCGACTTACCGGAACCTACCTGGCGTGCAAGATCCGCTTCAGAACCCAGAAGCTTCTTCTTCTTCTTCTTCCCCGACTTGTTCAAACAGGCAGCCTCTTTCGGACTCCTCACAGACAGAACCTCTTCCAGTATCCTCCTCCTCTTCTTCTTCTTCTTCTCTAACCTGTCCCGACATCGTAGAGGTAGAATGTCAGACGGGTCCACAAGCTTCAAAAAGTCCCGACATCGTAGAGGTAGAATGTCAGCCGGGTCTACAAGTTCCAACGGGTCCAGAAATCATGGAGGTAGAATCACAGCCGGGTTCACAAGTTCCAACGGGTCCAGAAATCGTAGAGGTAGAATTTCAGCCGGGTTCACAAGTTCCAACGGGTCCAGAAATCATGGAGGTAGAATCACAGCCGGGTCCAGACATCCTAGATCCCTCCACTCATCCAAAAGAGACTCCAAGTGTTTCAAGACAGCCTTGTGAGGATCCAGCCCTTCCCGTATGGAATGATTATATGGACTTACAAAATTTGATGCAACAGGAAGGAGAAGAAAATAATCATACGGATGGGTGCGTCAAAGACTGTTTAGATCATTTAACCTCGAATGAAATTGAACTGTTATGGAATTGCATTTCTGAAATCACATCGGAAATGGGATAAAAACCAAAACAAAAAAAAAATTTTTTTAATAACAAATTGGAGGAGGGTCATGATGTCAATTAAAAAAAAATATTATATAGAGTCCAATCTTGGTGGTTCACTTCAGTTTTCCAGCATGAGGTGATCCACGTTTCCCGAAATATGGATCCCATTCCAAGAGAGATTGTGTAGAGCCTTCACTTCAGTTCTTTTTTTTCCTACCAAGAGGAGAGGGTCCCCAAAGGGCTACCCATGTCCAAAGAGAGAAAGTGTAGAGCGTTCATTTCAGTTTTTTTTTTCAAGTTTAGGGGAGGGAGGTCTCAAAATGACACCCCCATTTTCAAAGAGAGATGGTGTAGAGCGTTCATTTCTGTTTTTTTCCAAAGTTAGGGAGTTTTCAAATGGCTACCCATTTCAGAGAAAGAGAGAGAAAGAGAGAGAGAGAGAGAAGGTGTAGAGCGTTCATTTCAGTTTTCCAAGGTTAGGATGGTGGTGGAGAATCCTCCAAAATGGCTACTCATGTCAAAGAGAGAGAGAGAGAGAGAAAGCGTAGAGCGTTCATTTCAGTTTTCCAACATTAGAAGGTCCCAAAATACCTTCTGAATTCAAAGAGAGATTGTGTAGAGCGTTCATTTCCAGTTCTCCAAGATCAGAAGAAGAGGGTCCGCTTTTCCCAAAAGGGCTTTCCGCATTCAGAGACAGCGAAATGCAGACTTCAGTTTTCTCCCTCCCCAAGAATAGAGGGTCCCAAAATGGCTTCCCATTTCAAAGAGAGAGGGAGAGGCGTTCATTTCCATTCTCCAAGATAGGGTCGTCTGCTTTTTCCCAAAATGGCTTCCCAATTCAAAGAGAGAGAGAGAGAGAAAGGGTGTGTAGAGCGGTCATGTTCATTCTCCAAGATAGGGTCGCCAGCTTTTTCTCAAAATGGCATCTCCCCATTCAAAAAGAGATCGTGACCAATTTTTTCCAGTTTTTTCCAAGATGGGCGGGAGAAGAAAACCTAGGATGGAATAACACGACACACAGAGAGAAAGAGAAAAAAAAGCCATCTTGTCATTTTCTGATAGGGTACCGGTGTTCGAATACTTTTGTGACCGACTGTCTGATTATACTGGGAGAACCATGAAATCGGAAAAGCGATGGGTTTCACAGTTAACGATGCAATCGAAGACAGACTGGGAAAGAGAGATCCTTTTTTTTAGCTGAGAAGCAGATTACCCTGGAAATCCGTGACTCTGACTATATAATTTCTCCATAGACTCTTTGAACGGTATTCAGGAGACATCCTCCATGAGGGAAAAAAATCTCCCCTCCCCCTTCTAAATCGACTGGAAAGAGAATGAGGTGGAAGAGATCCATCCACGAGAGATCATACTCTTGAACGTCAGACAAATATGAAGTCGAATAGCTTAAACAAAAAATGCTTGAAAAGTCATCGAGTCTCGAAAATCTAGGCCTCTCTCTCTCTCTCTGAAGGAAATGAGAAAATGGGAATCTGCGTTTTTCTTCCTCAACGGCTGACATTCATCTGAAGTGACACTCGAAATGTTTAAATAGATAAACGAGAGTCCATTCTTAAAAAAATGACGCTGTGTCGTCAATTGGAGAATCGAGTCGGCTGGGAAAATATTTTGAGAGCCAGGAAAAAAAATTTTCTAACTCTGAAAAAAGAAAAAAAAAAAAAAACTTTTTGTTAATTTTTATCATGTCTTTAGACATGATAAAAATTAACTACCTTCCCCTTTTGTCTCGGAATGTTGTCTCACCGTTTCTAAAAATAGACCATCACTCATCCTTTCTAAAAAGAATAAAATTCCAAGAATGGGTTCTGGTCTATTTTTAGAAACGGAGAGACAACATTCCCAGAGAAAAGGAGGGTAGAGTTAATTTTTATCATGTCTACAAGACATGATAAAAATTAACCAAAAGTTTTTTTTTTTTTTTTTTTTTTTTTTTTTTTTTTTTTTTAAGAGTTAGAGAATTTTTTTTCCCGGCTCTCAAAATTTTTTCCCAGCCGACTCGATTATCCATTGACAAGACAGCGCCATTTTTTTAAGAATAAACTATTTAAGCATTCCCAGTTTGGCTTTAGATGAGTGTCAGCCGTTGAAGAAGAAGCATCCTGTCACTTGGGAGAGACATATTTTGAGGAGTCAACATGTTGTGTGGACCGTTGAGATAGATTTTTCTCTTCCCATTGTGTCGACATTGTTGAGCGTTTTGTGAAGCTTTGAAAGAATGGAGGGGTTTTGATGGAGAATATTTCTTTTTATTGAATTTTTAAAAAAAGATTTAAGAGTGACATTTTATAACAGGTTTTACATGGAAAGAAGGTTTTTCTTCTAGTTTGACGATTTCTTTTTCTTGGGAGATGTTTCTATTGGAAAGATGGAAGGAAAGACGATTCCCACATTGAAGAAGGTTCATGAGAAACTCGTACGGATCTTGGTTCTCTTTTCGAGCCGATATATCATACGGAATCCGGGACATGTTTTGCAATCGCTCCAGTTCCTCCTCGTATTTTTGCTCGCTTGCTCATGCGGGGACGAAACTGGTCCAGAATATACAATCCCTGGGGTTGAGTCACTCGAGAAAAAGCGACAAAATCTGAATGCTGAATCGATTTGCTGAAATCGATTGAAAGGTCCGTGCATGTAAATTGCGATCGACGGAAAGGTGGCTCCTTGGGCCTTTATGAGCCGTAATCGCTTCGGCTAACATCAAAGGAAACTGTTCGCGATAAAATGCGAGTCTTTTCGTCGAACAGGTGTCAATATGAATGGAGACGCGATCGATAGGAGCTAGACTATTCGAAAATTGCAGCCAGACACGCGTCACAACTCCGTCTTCGTCCTGGTCTATTTGGTGTAGTGTTCCAATCGCTCCATTCATCCATCCTTTGGATCTGTCGAGCGTTTTAGTCAATTGATATCTCGCTCCTCTTTGTAAATGGAGGACGGATTCGAGATTCGCCATCTGAGATCGATGTAAATGTCGACTCCGTTTCATCATCCTCTTCCGTAATTTTTCGCTCTCGGAGTAAATCACGTCTCGAGCCAGACACGAACAGTACGTCCCTCGGGATTGGAGACGTTTCATATTATATTTCTCTGCATCCTTGCTCGAAAAACAGAGAATAATAGCTTCGCGAGGAATTTCGTCGAAACTGCGAGCGCGGGACTGGAAAAATACCACATCGTCCGGTTCTAAAAAGTGATTTCTCGTTAAACGATCGAGTCTCTCCTCGTAATCCAGAGAGAATCGCATACATTCGACTAGTTCATAGTAGAGCGTGGATTGAGGCGTCCACCACCCTTCAGAATAAAAAATGGGCGTGTCGCGAATCGGTTGGAGCTGCTGCAAATCTCCGAATTTAATCATATGCACATTCCCAAACGGCTTATCCGGCACATGACACAATTGTCGAAGTTGCTGGTCGAGGCGCGAAAATAAATTGGATCCGATCGTGGAAACGTCATCCAAAATCACCATCCGTAAAGGAGCATACAGGGGTCTGTAATAGTCTAAAGTCTCTTGGGTCAGAGGTCGAACAAAAGTCCCGTTCATTTGAAGACGCAGGGCATGATGCAAAGTATCTCCCGTAATGTAGACCGCTCCTTGAGCACTGATTGCGAGTTTGAGAACCGAGCACGCTTCGCTAAAAAGAGGCGTTCGAATCAGAGTTTGGTATAAAGCTTGGATCAGGAAAGATTTACCCGTTCCGGCAGATCCTTGCACAATAATATCCAGAGGAGGGGGACGTTTCGATTCAGGTAACGCGTAATAGGTGTACAAACGGACGAGAACGTAGATCAGGAAATTGTATTGCTCTTTATTACATTGTCGAATACATTTTTGATAGGCTTCTTCGGACCACATATCCTTATACTGCAAATTCGTATAGCTTTCCCACTGCTTGGGAGGAAGATGTTTCTTTCGCGGTCGGGAGTTCTTTTTAAGAACAGCATAACGTTCCCTTTGAAGTATTCGTTCTCGCTCTCGATTAGCTGAATTGCTTCGCCAGCGTCGTTTCTGTTCACGCATTCTTTCCCTAAGACGTTCTCTACTGGATAGGCTCATCGTGACACCACTCAAAAAGGTGAAGTGTGTGTATGAAAATCACTTGCTTTAATTTATATATATATATACTTTTTGAGGAGGAGGAGGGGGGTGTGTGTGAAATGACCTCGTCTCGAAACGAACCAATAGCACTTCGAGAAGACTTGGAACGAGATAGGTTTCTTAGAGAGAGAGGGACACAAAAAATATATAAAAAATCAGAATGATTTATCCGTCGACCTCTGGGCTAAAAGTAAACAAACAAAATTTGAAAAGGTCAAGGTGAACTAACTGAATTCATCTTAGAAATCAGATAGGAAAAAAATGAGGGTACCCATGTTTCCTCTTCAACAACATAGACTCATCTAAAACGAAACTCGGAATGCTTACACAAATAAACAAGAATCCATTCTTAAATAAAAATGGGGACGTCTTGTCGATCGAGTCGGCTGGAAAAAATTTCTGTTACTCAAAAAAAAAAAAAAAAAAACTTTTGGTTAATTTTTATCATGTTTTCTAGACATGATAAAAATTAATGAACCCCCTTTTTGTCTGGGAAGGATGTCTCACTCTTTCTAAAAATAGACCATCACCCACCCTTTCTAATGGGAACCATTCCAAGAATGAGTCATGGTTTGTTTTTTCGAATTTTCGAATGGGTGAGACATCCTTCCCAGACAAAAAGAGGGGACAGTTAATTTTTATCATGTCTATAAGACATGATAAAAATTAACCAAAAGTTTTTTTTTTTTTTTTTTCCTCAGAAATTTTTTTTAGAGCTCTGAGAATTTTTTTTCTAGCCGACTTGGATGGACAAGACATCTCCGGATTCTTTCTGGAATGGACTCTATTATCTATTTAAACATTTCGAGTTCCGAGTTTCGCTTCAGTTGAGTGTGAGTCGTTCAAGAAGAAGAAACCATCCTGTGAGTGGAGAGAGAGAACTATTCCTTTTTCCATTCACCCGTTGTGTTGAACCGTTCAGATATTTGCTTTTATTATTATTTTTTTTCCTAACCCACCCGTCTTTAAACAATGGAATAGTTTGAAAGGGTCAACCCATTTTATAGATATCAACCTCATACCCTCATCTCAACGGGTCTCGAGTGGGAGGAAGGAAGGAGCAGGCGACGAGAACTAAGCATGTCTGTTTATCGAGTAGACGCATTGGGGAAAGAACGATACCCGACCGACCCCCAACATTCTCATTACGAATTATACGTCACGGATCCTGAAGGAAATCCTATCTTGGCTCGAGACGAAAGCGGTCATGAGTATTACGCGGTAGATTTAAACGGAAACCAATACATTTTAGCTCCTCGACGGTATGCCCGAACGGCTTTTGGACGAGAATACTACCCGAAATTTCAAAATGGGGACGAGTATTCGCTTTATACGTCTGTTTTATTCCCTTATGCCAAAGACGAATCGGGGCATGAAATGTATCCTAAAAAGGCGGATGGAGTCGAATATTGTTTAACGGCCGGCGATCGAATTCGTTATGCTCGCGATGCTTGGGGAAACGAGTTTTATCCTCGAAGAGCGGATCAGCAAACGGAATACCTCTATGAAGAAGTGGGATATGCGAAAAGAGCCGACGGATCCGAAACGTATCCTAAATTTTCTATCTACACTTCTGGTTAAGATCTCTCTCTCTCTCTCTGTCTCAAAAGAGAAGAAAATAATAAAGAGTGTGTTACTGCAATGGAGCATTCTGACGCGGAACCTGTTTCGTATTCCATTTGGTGTGTGAAATGCCGAGCCAAGACCGATACGGTCGACGTCCACTATCGCATGTCGAAAAATCGACGGCCGATGGTCACGGGAAAATGTCAGGCGTGTGGAACCAAGAAACAACAGTTTATTACAAATGCTTCCGTTCCACCTGGAATTCAGTTCCTGGATGAGGAGGAAGAAAAAGGAAAATGTTCCGAGTAAGAAGAAACAAGTATATTCAAATCAAAAATTGAAAAAAGATGGATCTTACTATTATCTGCTCTCCTAAAGCGGGTGGTTCTCCTTTACACTTTGGTATACAGACGGATTCGCATAATCCGGTTCCAAGACTCGTGAATTTTCCTCAACCGGCAACTCCACCCTAAGATACTTCTTCTTTGAATGAGTTTTCTAGCATTCTGAAAGAATATCTAAACGTCGTGAAAGAATTGATTCTTCCCCTGCATCGAAATGTTGAAGAAAAGAGCTCTGAATGTGGAAGCAAGGACACGGATCCAAAGCCAAACTCGGAGGGTTGAAAGGGATAGGTGAAAGTCCATTATTTAAAAAAAAACAATGGTCATGTCATGTCTTGTCGATCGAGTCGGCTAGAAAAAATTCTCTAGATGAGATTAAAAAAAAAACTTTTGGTTAATTTTTATCATGTCTTAAGACATGATAAAAATTAACTCTCTCTTCTTTTTTGTCTGGGAAGGATGTCTCACCCTTTCTAAAAATAGACCATCACTCACCCTTTCTCAAGGCAATTATTCCAAGAATGAGTCATGATCTATTTTTAGAAACGGTGAGACAACCTTCCTTGACAAAAAGGAGGGACAGTTAATTTTTATCATGTCTAGAAGACATGATAAAAATTAACCAAAAGTGTTCTTTTTTTTTTCATCACATAGAAAATAATTTCCAGAGCTCTGAGAATTTTTTTCCCAGTCGACTCGATGATCCAAACAACAAGACATCCAAAATTGTTTCTAGAAGAAACTCTCGCTTCTCTATTTAAACTCCTCGCGTTTCCAACTTCAGATCCGTGTGTGCTGTGCACTCAACCTAGATACGCGCTTCTCCTCCCTCCTGGAAAGAGCCTTTTTTTTCTTAGCTCTTAGCATTTTTTCTCAGCTTCATTTCCATTCTCCAGGTTTCTGTCTCCTCCTTTCCGTTAACACTGCAACATTTCTAAATTTCTCATCACTCGGAGTTTGGAAATCTGTCATCAAAAAAACATGACATAGCTCTGCTTTCAAGGAGTCGGTTTAGATTCGTCAGGATCATGGCTGATTTTCCATGACGGCTCTCCAACCGCAATATTAGAGTTTGAAAGGAATAAGGTAAAAAGGTGAAGTGTGTGTATGAAAATCACTTCCTTTAATTTATATATATATACTTTTTGAGGAGGAGGAGGGGGGTGTGTGTGAAATGACCTCGTCTCGAAACGAACCAATAGCACTTCGAGAAGACTTGGAACGAGATAGGTTTCTTAGAGAGAGAGGGACACAAAAAATATATAAAAAATCAGAATGATTTATCCGTCGACCTCTGGGCTAAAAGTAAACAAACAAAATTTGAAAAGGTCAAGGTGAACTCACTGAATTCATCTTAGAAATCAGATAGGAAAAAAAATGAGGGTACCCATGTTTCCTCTTCAACAACATAGACTCATCTAAAACGAAACTCGGAATGCTTACACAAATAAACAAGAATCCATTCTTAAATAAAAAAATGGGGACGTCTTGTCGATCGAGTCGGCTGGAAAAAATTTCTGTTACTCAAAAAAAAAAAAAAAAAAAAAACTTTTGGTTAATTTTTATCATGTCTTCTAGACATGATAAAAATTAATGAACCCCCTTTTTGTCCGGGAAGGATGTCTCACTCTTTCTAAAAATAGACCATCACTCACCCTTTCTAATGGGAACCATTCCAAGAATGAGTCATGGTTTGTTTTTTCGAATTTTCGAATGGGTGAGACATCCTTCCCAGACAAAAAGAGGGGACAGTTAATTTTTATCATGTCTATAAGACATGATAAAAATTATTCCGTTGGATTCCTAGATATCCAACGAAATTCCCAGATATCCAACGAAACGATTCGTTGGATTCCTAGATATCCAACGAAACGTAAAAAGAGCGACGAAGATCTAAAAAAGCTACGACCCTTTCCAGAAGGGGAGGGAGCAATGGATATTCAGGTGAGTCCACAGCATGAACTGCACGAAAATGAAACGACTGCCGCAGATAACAGAATGTTCGAGATGTCTCTCGTCGATCAAGTCAGCTGGTAAAATTTTCTAAGAGCTGAGAAAAATGTTCGCATACCTTCACAGAAATTCTTTCCAGGAGGGAGAAGTGTGTATCCAGGTCGAATTCACAGCACAGACTGAACTGAAGTTGGAAACACGAGTGGTTTAAATAGAGAAGGGAGAGTTCCTTCTAGAAACAATTTGGATCTGTCTTGTTTGGATCATCGAGTCGGCTGGGAAAAAATTCTCAGAGCTCTGGAAAAAATTTCTGAGTGATGAAAAAAAAAAAAAAAAAAACTTTTTGTTAATTTTTATTATGTCTTCTAGACATGATAAAAATTAACTCTCTCTTCTTTTTGTCTGGGAAGGATGTCTCACCGTTTCGAAAAACAAACCGTGACTCATTCTTGGAATAATTGCCATGAGAAGGATGAGTTTTGGTTTCGTTTTCGAAACGGAGAGACATCCTTCCTTGACAAAAAGAGGGGACAGTTAATTTTTATCATGTCTATAAGACATGATAAAAATTAACAAAAAGTTTTTTTTTTTTATTACTCAGAAATTTTTTCCAGAGCTCTGAGAATTTTTTCTCCCCCCCAACCAACTCAATGGACTAGACGATGAGTTTTTAAGAATGGACGTTTTGTTATTTATGCAGATATTCCGAGTTTCGCGTCAGGTAAATGCGCGCTCACCTTAGAGTGGATTTTTTTCAAACAGGTCTAGAGATTGGATAACCCATCAAGAATTCTTCGACAGGTTTTTGGAAAAAGAAATAGTCATGAAGTGAGTATTGATTTTGATATTTTCTTTTCAACCTTGGGTCAGTTTCTAGTACATTCCTATACTAATTCCATTGTATTTAAAAAAAATGTCAGCACGGACTGATCTGACCCGAAACGCTTGCCCATCTAGTTGGCTGGAGGGAGGGGAAAAAAAAGAAATTTGTTGTGAAGGATATGTCAGTTTTTTTATAAAAATAGATTTCTAAGAAAAGAATGAACCTTTGTTGGAAATCTATTTTTAGAAACATGTCTAGACAACATGTTGAGAAGAAAAAAATTCTTTTTTTTTCTGAGAGCGAAATGATTTTTTTCTTTCCACCCAATTTTCTTTCTTTGGGAGGAAGGAAGAACTTCCCTTCCCCCCGCCTTTTTTCCTCTAGTATTTATATAGATTCGAGTTTTTCTGCCTACAGGGTTCATTCTCGTTCTTCCTTCCCAACCAAGCAAAACTAAAATGTCGACCGATGCCGTTGCAGTTCTACCTACCCTGGTGGAAATCACGCCCGTCTGTCATCTCGAACGAGCTCATCAATGGGAACCTCTCTCCCGTTTCGAGGAATGGTTTCGGGACCCGGAGCGTATGGAACAAATCGTCCAAGAAACCATGTGCTATTTATCCTGTTACGATGGAAAAATCCTGCATTATTTTTCGTCCATCGAAGCTTTCAAGCACTTTGCTTTCCAATCGATGATGGAGGCAGGAACCTTTCGCTTACATGCTTATCTGCGATGGGAAAATGTGATCGCCGTCGATGCTGGAACCTTTCTAAAACTGTTTTACGTTTCACCCGAGTGGGTTCATATTCTTCAAACCGGAGAAGCTTCTATCCGTCTTTATGGATGGGAAATGGAATCAGAAGCCGACGGGTATCGTATGATTCCCTATCGACTGCGAGCTCGCTCCGTGTACATTATTCACGGACCTCTTTACTACCAACTCCGATTTCATGACAAGACGGTGTTTGCCGTAGACGCCCTCTCCAGGAAGAAAATGGAGCCTTTACGAGCGTTGCATCCTGAACAGCATTTCCAATTCCCTGCTCGCGAGGAAGAGAGGAGAAGGAAAAGATCCAGAAGGAGGAGACACCTAAAGAGGTACTAAAAAGAAGTCGGAAGGTAGAAGCATTTTTTTTCATTAACGGAAAAAAAACAGTGGATCATTCTTTGTATATTTCTTGGAAAAAAAAGAAAAGACTAATAGTCATAATAGAGGGAGTTAGGAGGGACCCTATCTATATATAGCTCTCTATATAAATCGGAAGCGTCAACAGGACGGTCCACCCAAAACAATCTACCTTATCTTTCTCAGAGCAGAGTGGAAGAAAGGCCAAGATGCGTGGACTCATTGGAAGCAAAAATTCGAGTGGTTTAAATAGATAAGTGAGAAAAGATTTTGAGAGGTGTTGTTTTATGGATGGAGCTGGCTGGGAAAAAAATTGGCAAAGCTCAGAGAAAAATTTCTGAATTAAAAAAAAAAAAACTTTTTGTTAATTTTTATCATGTCTTATAGACATGATAAAAATTAACTCTCTCTTCTTTTTGTCTGGAAATGATGTCTCACCGTTTCGAAAAATAGACCATCACTCATCATCCTTTCTAAAATAATAGAATTTCAAGAATGGGATATGTTCTATTTTTCGAAACGGTGAGACATCATTCCCAGACAAAAAGAAGAGAGAGTTAATTTTTATCATGTCTATAAGACATGATAAAAATTAACCAAAAGTTTTTTTTTTTTTTTTTTTTTTTTTTTTATAACTCAAAATTTTTTTCCAGAGCGCTGAGAAATTTTTCCCAGTCGACTCACTCATCCAAACAAGACATCTAAAATTGTTTCTAGAAGGAGCTCTTATTTTTTTCTATTTAAGAAACTCGAGTTTCGGCTTCCCATCAGTCTGTACTGTGCATTCAACCTGGATACCCATTTTTTGGAGGTAGGGGGGGAAACTTTCACAGTTTTTTTTCTGAAACTCTCTATGGATCAGAGAATCTCACACATATCCTCCTCCGTGGATCGAAATGGACTGACCGCCACATCTGTTTTAGATAATAGTTTTGAATTTTCCACCTCCTCCCCAAGATTGGACTATCTCAATATTTTTTTAAAAGAAAACAAAATTATTTTTTATGATTATTCTACAATTTTTAGTTTTTCTTTCCCCCCCCACTCTTTAAGAAGAATAAAAACATAAAGCACATTGAAACAGTTCCGATAAATTTTGAAACTGAAAGTCCATCACCTTGTTCTCCACGGGACTAAAATAAGTTTCCCCGGTCTGAGAATCTTCTTGGATTTGAAGAGGTTCTCTCATCACACTCTGAAGCCAGGTTGAAAAGAGGAGAGCGTCTGGACCCAAATCGTTGAACAGTCTTTCCAGGGAATCGAAGGTGATAAAAGGGGTATGGCGGAGAATCCGGCTGGGGCGGTCCGACGTATCGATCCAGAGATCCGTCGTTAAGGATCGGTAAGGGCGAAAAGGGGCTCGAGAGATCCATTGCTGAATAGTCCGTTGACTTTTCGGACTCATCCAAGTCCCTTGCTGGGAAAGGCAAGTCACGAGTTCCGATCCTCGAAAATAGAGCGTGCCCGACCCCAAGTAAAACGTGAGGGGAATTGTCTTGGCGAAAGGGAAACGAATCGCGAGGGAAAAAGACTCTCGCCGTAACCACTCCATGGCGTTTGGTTTTCTCTCTCCCTCTCTCTTTCTCCTGAGGATGAGATGAAAAAAAAAGAAAAGACAACTTTTCTCTCGGTTTCTTTTACATTTAAAAAAAGAATAGATAGGGTGGATTCTTCAAGTGGGAAATGCGGGGTGGTTAAGGGATCTTATTCCATTTTTTTACTTTTCTAAATAACAAATAGAATCGGGTGGATTCCATTTATCTCCGTCTAAAAAATATAGCAACACTTGATCCTACCCGTCCTTTTTCATTTCCTGTTGACGTGTTAGATACTTTAGAGCCTCTTCGATTTTAATTAAGTAACCCCGATAGACCATCCGATCATCAATACTCCCGATATTGCGTTCGAGAGCCATTCTATAAGCTGCTTGAGATTGGAAAGGAGAATAATTATCAAAGTAGGTATTACGGCGTAAATGTTTAGGATGTTCGACTATAAAAAATATTGTGTATAAATGCATTGATCTAATCCCGTAAATTCTAGTTTGATTAAGGGATACTGAGCCACGTCCGAGGGTTGGTAGGCGAATCGGTAGCCGGACTCTTCTTCAAATTCCTGATACGCGACTCTGAACCATTTGAATCGAGGGTCGTCATCTTTCTTGAAGCGTCTTTTATCCATTTGTCCATGCGGGAAATCCCATTCATCTTCATAAGCTAATTTAGCCTTATACCAATCATAATCGTCTTGTAAATTGGGATGGAGAGTCGGATAAATATGGTTTTCAAATTCATCTTGAAGCACCGATATTTTTTCCAAATCGAAGGGTGGTTCGATACGTTTATTTTTTAAAAGCTGAATTAAATAATTTTGAAAACAGTATGGCATTTTTCGATGAATCATCACCACCTGTCCTGATGAGGTCTTTACCACTAAACCATATGAAGTAGAGTATTTGTTTCTCTGGATCATCTGAAAAAAGGAAAAAGAGAGAAAAATTCCTTGATTACCTATCCACTCAATGAATACATTTATGAACAGCAAATTTCACTAATTGTTGGAGTGCTAGCATGGCCATAAATCGATGACAAGATTTAGATCGACAAGATGGACATTGCTGTGGCTGACGATGTTGAGGTTTGTAAATAACAGTCCATAAAAACTTGAGATGTACCTTTTGATGAATTTTTTCTCGAGTGGGTTCATTCGCCACGTAGAGTTTTTCAATATGAAGTCGTTCCAGATCCGCATTCAATTGCCGAATAAATTCCTTCGTATGTGTTTTCAGGTCTCTGGCTATAAACCGGACGCAGTTCGTAAGAGTATATCCATCAGAGGTGACAGCCAACACACCAACAATTTTTTGGTGGAGCTTGGTCTGTGAGGACTTCTTCTTTCTAGAGCGCTGATGAGTGGATGACGAGGGAGGAGAAGACAGTATTTCCAAAGAATGAGTTGGAGAAGGAGAAGACTTTTTCGGTACTCTAAAAAAGGGTGAAAATGGTCCATAAAAAGTGGGTTCCGTATCTGGAATATCCTCAAAGGGATCTTCTTCACATGAAATGACTAAGTTATCCGTTGCCATGTGTTCGCTATCTTTTTACGAAACAGAATGAACTCCGATTTCTTTTTCAACCATTTATATACTAAGAGAGGGAGAGGGGGGAAATAAAAGTAGGTAGAGGTATCGAGACATCGTAAATATTTTTGATTGAGAGCTGGGAGAAAAAATTCTTTAACCTTAATAATAAAAAAAAAAAAAAAAAAAAAAAAAAAAAAAAAAACTTTTTGTTAATTTTTATCATGTTTTTTAGACATGATAAAAATTAACTCTACCCTCCTTTTCGTTTTGAATGATGTCAATATGTTGTCTAGACATGTTTGTAAACAATAGACTTCAAGGAAAGTATGATTCATTCTTAGAAATCTATTTTTAGGAAAGGTGAGACATCATTCAAAACAAAAAGGAGGGTAGAGTTAATTTTTATCATGTCTAAAGACATGATAAAAATTAACAAATTTTTTTTTTTTTTTTTTTTTTTTTTTTTTTTTTTTTTAAGCCTTTAGAATTTTTTCCACCTGATTCGATTGACAAGAAATCCCAGTTTTTTTTTTAAGAATGGAATTTCTCTTCTATATATTTCAGCATTTCAATTTTTGATTCAGATCCCTCTGTGCTGTTGAAAAAGCCTGCACTTCAACTCTTCTGGAAGCAGTTTAAGCCATGTCTTCTCTCAAGATTCTCTTTAGATCCAGCAAAGATGTGGATTGCGTCTCGTGAAAACAGTTCATTGTTCAAGAAATTCATGGAAAGATGGGGATGTCTTTTTAAATGTACTATTTCTTTTTATTAACTCTTTTCTTATGTTTACGACCTTGACAACTTGTTGCTTTCTCAACTTCAGGTTCTTTGGTCGGCTGTCTAAAATCAGCTCTTACCTCAGTGGACGATGCATCAAATTCCATTGTACTTAATTCTCCATTTCCCGAAAAGACTTCTTTCAACATGTGGATGGCTTCTTTGGTCAATGCTAATGTTTTATCTATCGTTTTATTCTTTTCATTTTCTCTACGTTGGAGGATAGCGGGAGTTAAAAAAGGATTTTGACAACAGGGTTCAAATTCTTTCGTTTTGTCTTTGCGATCATGACGATGTATTTCTATAATCTTGTCATCCGTATTATCGGGGTTTATCCATATTTCCAAATCTAACTCTTTACCTTCAGAATTTTTGGGAGATAGATGAATAAGTACAGGATCCATCGCCATGGTTAAATTATTGCTTCTTCCTTTTTTATTACTCTTCTCCCTCTTCATTTTTTTTCAAAGTTTTTTTATATAATCCACTCTTCAAGTCCCATATTCAACGAATATATTTCTGGCTTTCTTTAAAAGCTTGCAATAGCCACTGAAATCGGTATCGTATCAAGTAGGCCAGAGCTCCAAAGTAAAATAATAGAATTAAACAGACGACATAATAATGAATCTTCAATACGTTGCCCAGTAAAGCAAAAAGAATCGTAGGACCCGCCGTTACCAGTAGTAAATGAATGGCGAACGTTTGTCTCTTCGACCATCCTTCCCCTTTGGGGCTTTCGTCTTCCTTTTCAAACCGACTCAATTCTTGGTCCGTTTGAAAATTTTTCTCGATTCGTTTGAAATGAGATGTCATTCTTGACCTCTCGAAATTTTAGGAACACTTGTTCCATGTACAATGACATAATCGTACGCTGTGTTGCCTCGCAAGACACGTTTTGTGAACCGTAACACCGACTGATTCTCTGGACAATAAATCGGTCGGAATTCAACAGATTGGTCGGTCATACATTCTCGTTTTCCCGTTAACCTATGCTTTTCGTCTATGTGTGTATATTCCAAAACACAGGGGGAAGATAGATCGCCCAGAACTCGATGCACGTAGGGTCCACATTCACAGATGTGTCGTTCGGCGTCCCATCCTACTCCGGGCACGTTCCACAAATCTCGAACGCAGTAATCGACAGAACAGACCCACGGAGATGTTTGAATCATTCGATTACCTCGTCGATCTAAAGAATGGCATTGACACTGGTATCGGAACGATCCATTTTCTAACGTTTCGTAATAATCGGCTACTTCTTGAGCGGGTTGTTGGGTTCGACGATCTATTAAAACATTGAGAGAAGGATCACGGGCTTCTGGATGTTGACAGGGATGGGTAAAAGAGGAACGAGGAGCACAGAGCCATCCCGAGGCCGAAAAAATGGGAATTTCCGAGGAAGAAAGACAAGCGGTCCGGATTCCTTGGGGAATACAATAAGTACCCGGTTCGAGATGATTCCATGTTTTATCAGAAAGAGTGAGTTTTTCGTAAAACGTGGGATTTGTTTCACAGAGCTGAGAACAATCGCAATGGCTATCGGGACACTGAAAGATTTGGAAAGGGCAATACGTCTCGGTTGAAATTTCTGGTAAGGCTAATGATGAGGGAGGAATAGAAGGCATCTGGAGATCGGGTTTATAAAAAAGATTCAAGAGAGTCACTAGAAATACAATGCATAGAATGATCGCGCTCGGGTGTATCATTTTTCTTTCTTTCCTCCTTTATAAATTAGAACCGGTTCCGATCCCTACGAGTTCTCATTATACTGTGATTCGACACTTTTCCAAGGACAAGTCGCTTCTGCAACTGTTTCCTCAAGACGTTTACGTGTTCGTCGATCAAGGTATTTGTTATTTGTACGAGAAAACCAACGAAGAAAAAACCTATATTTCAGCTATCCGGCTCGATACGCTGAGACGGCACGATCTTTTACATTATAAATACATGCTAAAATGGCCTCATACGATTGAAATCGTGTCGTATCCGAATCATCTCACCCATCCGATGTATATTTTAAATTACAGAGCTTGAGGTTCGGTTTTGATGAAAGGAGCCGTATTCTTCACGGCAATATCGTTTTTATTCTCCGTAGTATACCAATGAGCATCGACCTCCCAAATATTTTGAATAGCCTTGCGTTGTGTTTCATAGACGGGATCGTCGAGCGATTTGAGAGGTAATAACGCGTTCGGTTGTAACCGTTGTTCGGCATTCAAACCTTGGTGAACGATCCGTTTCAACATAAACGTAAGAAACAAGCGACGTTTTCCAAAGAAAACCAGCGACTCTTCTGTATGGGTATCCATAGCCGGATGAAAGAGTGTGAAATGGCGTCCTTTTTGGGGATCCATCACGTATTGGATGACGATATGATGATACCAATCGCGTTGCCGCATTTGCGAGAGGAAGTGAAGCCGTTGCAATTGACGAAAATAACGTCGGGTTAGACGATACGAATCCATTCTGACTTACTTTTTTATCGCGCCAAGATCTTTCTTTTTTGTTGACAGGATAAACATTCACGATACAGAGCCGGCATTTCATCCAACGCGCGATCTTGTTTTAAAAAATGTCGATAATTCGGTTTGGAACAACACGCTGCTGCGTCCTTTTTCGGAATTTTTTGCTCTTTCCATAATTGGCACATCTCGTTTATGAATAAAGGCTGGATGCTCGTCATACTTTTATTCGTTTTGGGTTTATACTACTGCTACTTGTATTTCTATAATTTTTCGGTCCCGTCCCCGAAAGTTCCTTCTTCTCCTCGGACGACAACGACGCGTTTCCAATATCAGATCAAGACCTCAAACGACAACGAGGTTTCGTTTCACACCTCCACAGGAAAAACATGGACGTTTCCTCTCCCACTCGAATATTATTTCGCGGAAGGACGGATTTGGGAAAAAGATGAATGTTTTGGACAGCCCGATGATACTCAGCTCCCCGCAACGGGGAAAAACTTCTACCTGTTTTTATTATGATCGCAGAGTTTTGTACCCCGCGAAAAGTCCATGATGTATTATTATTATCGATGTCGGCACGGTCGTGTTCTAGACGTGCTCATGTGTCAAGAAGAACATTCTCCTTCTACCTGCATTCCTGTCAATCCCTGCATCGATCAGCATGACGGATCGGTTTTACCCGATCCAACCAATCGACGTTTTTATTACGAATGCCAGAACGAACAACCGATTCGAATCGCCTGTCCGCCCAAGACATTTTTCTACTACGACGCTTGCACTTCGCGAAAACATTTCGTATCTTACTGTGAAGACGGTCAACATTTTCCGATTGACGAGGTGACGTATATCGAGTGTCGTGGCCATCGACCGAAAATGATTCGATGTTCGCCCGGAGAAAAATATTCGACACATTATCAGCGATGCGTGTCTGATCTCTGCGACGGATTTCCGGATAATACGCAACGACCTCTCCCCATCGTCCAAAAAGGATCTTTTCTGTACTCTCCGGGTTACGCGATTTGTGAAAACGGAATGGTTCGAGACACTATATCCTGTCCTCTTTCCTGGGATACATGGATCGGCGATGCCTTATTCCATTTACCGATGGTGTACGACGAAACGTCCCAAACATGCCAACCGCCTCTTTTCTGTGAAAATGTTCAACCGACCTCGAAAGAAACTGTCGTTCCCGCTCACGAGTATACGAAACATCTCCCGTCCTATCCATTTTCAACATCCTTGGATCGAGCTGTAGCTTACACGTGTGATCCAACCCGAAAACGTACGGTTCTAGAACCAGGCTATCGAGTGTCGGATCAATATACGGTTGAATGGGCTTGTGAGGATAAGTCGTCATCGTCAAAACTCGCGATAGGCGATACGAGCGATCAATATTTTGATTGCGCTCGGAGGGAAATTCAAACGTGTCCTCCAAAAACATTTTTTGACGGAAATGAATGTCGACCGCGCATCCCCGGCGCGTTTCAGTATCGGCATCTCGATGTGTTTAAATTCGATCATTTATCGATCGTTGCGAATTGGATTCGGCCCTGGACGACTCTTGATCATGAACCTCGTGCCTCTTGTGACGAAACCAACGAAGAAGTTTATATTCCCGGCTATAATATTTGTTCTCATCCCGACTGCACGCCGTACCCATTCCTCAAACAATTGAAAACGGCTATTTATTTACCCACTTCTCCTCACATGTGTCTTTTCGAAAAGGGAAAAATTCGAAAAAAACGCGTTCGACGGCAAGGTTTGAAATTTTGGTCGCAGTGATTCGTGAAACAGGTTTCGACTTATAGCGTTCCCGAAACGTGTCGTGAAGGCCATCGCATACGATCGGGACGATTTATTCCCGATTCCGTATTATACGCCACTTGTAATTGGCGTCAACCTTTTGTCTTTTGTCCTTCTTCCTCCACAGAAGGAATTCGAGCCACTCCGTACGGGTATCACGTATGCGTACCCAAAGAAGAAGCCTATGGAGGGATTTTACCGGCTGGATTAACCCTTCGACTTGAAGTTCAAGAGCTGAGTCGTATTATACCGGAACATGGAGCGCGATATAAAATAGATGGACGAGAAGCTGTTTTTGATGCGACGCAGCATCCCGAAGGTATCCCCCTCCTTACCTCAGTCTATGAAATTTGGACCGAGCGCGACATGAAATTGTTTTTTAGAATTCTCGTCACGCATCCTCGTTCAGCTTACTGGGAATACCGAAAATTAAAAGCCCTCCCCGATCCTGACATGACGTTGTTGTACACGGGTGAAATGACCGAAAAGCCCGTCACGACCGATGACTATCCGGTCTCGGCTGACTCGTTGATTCAAATGGAATAAAAAAAATGGATCGTTATTTAGGTCAAGGCATATTGTTTTACTCTACGGTTTATATCAGCATCATCCTAGTCGCAGTCACCCTCTTAACGAACCGGCTCATCTTTTTATTTTTATTAGTCCTCACGTTTGGTCTAGCTGCTCACATGGCTTATTTGACCGTTCATAATTCCGAACATCTCAAAACGACGGGCCAATCCATTGAAGACTGGATTCGAAAGATGTATCAAAAGATAACTGGATAATCGGAGGTGACTCATGTAAATATCAAGATCGGTAAAGGAAAAAAACATGGTTTCGGTTTACACCATAGATGAATTTGGAAAAGAACGATATCCGAAAGATCCTAAAACACCTAAACAGGAGCTGTATTATTTCGATAATGACAATCGACCTATTTTTGCCAAAGACGAGCATGGAAATGAATATTACGCTGTGGAATATCGGGGTCATGAATATATAGCGCTTCCTCGTCGGTACGCCAAATCCAATTCCGGAGACGAGTTTTATCCTAAATTAAACAATGGAGGAGAATACCCGTTAAATTCATTGGATGTAAATGTGAAAACGTATGCTGTCAATGCGAGGGGAGGAGAGATTTATCCTAAATCCAGCATTGGAAAAGAATATTATATACAGGATAGAATTCGGGAAAAGCCAGAGACGAATTACATCCGATATGCACGAGACGAAAATGGAAATGAGTATTACCCGAAAGATCATAAAAACGAGGAATTTCTCTATATCTATCTAAGTTATGCTAAAAAAGCGAATGGTGATGAATTTTATCCGAGAAAGTGGTATTATTGAAAGATCTTCAGGAAAACAGTATCCGCAGCACGAACTCATTTGAAACGAAACTTGGAAAGCTTAAATAGGTAAACGAGAGTCCATTCTTAAAAAATGGTATCTTGTCCATCGAGTCGGCTGGGAAAAAATTTCTCACAACTGAAAAAAAAAAAAAATAAAAATAAAAAAAAAAAAATAAAAAATAAAAAAAAAATAATAATAAAAAAAAAATAAAAAAAAAAAATAAATAAAATAAAAAAAATCTGAAATGTTTCAGATTTTAAATTACGTCCAAAGGGGCGTTTTTTAACATTTTGTGTGTTACCTTTCTTTATTAAATATCATGTTCCTCGCACTTAAACCATAAGATCCAGTGCAACACCAATATCGCAAAATAGTTTTAAAACGAGCATATCTTTAGAATTTCCGATACAGAGACTCACGCGCTGGAGATAAAAATGTTTTTTTCTGCACAACGTTGCCATTGCTCGCTTTGAAATCCTTGAGTTTGTTAATCAAAAATTCGTCAAAGTTTTAAAAAATAGGAAATCGATCATAAAACAAATTTCAAATTTCAAATTTGGTCTTCCACATGCTCATATTCGTTGGAGGATTACGTTATTCAAAATTCGATGACTCTATGTACCGTTATTTTATGACAATGTGAGAAATATACATACATTTACGCAGATTTTCATTATTTAATTTCTTCAAATATAATGCAGGACTCTAACATTTTATGGCAACAGTTTGAAAAGTGAACCGACATTTATCCGTCCGACGCAAAATGCCAAAACGAAACTAATAGCCCTTCGGGATTCAAATCCCTTTGGACTAAAAAAAAAAAACTTTTTGTTAATTTTTATTATGTCTTATAGACATGATAAAAATTAACTGTCCCCTCTGTTTGTCTGGGAAGGATGTCTCACCCATTCGAAAAAACAAACCAGGACTCATTCTTGGAATTCTATTCTTTAGAAAGGAGTGATGGTCTATTTTTAGAAAGTGTGAGACAACATTCCCAGACAAAAGGGGGAGGTAGTTAATTTTTATCATGTCTAAAGACATGATAAAAATAAACCAAAAGTTTTTTTTTTTTTTTTTTTTTTTCATCTAGAAATTTTTTTTCAGGTCTTACAGTTTTTCCCCAGCCGACTTGATCCACAAAACCAGACATGTCAAAATTGTTTCTGGAAGGGATTCTTGCTTATCTATTTAAACTCCAAGTTTCACTTCAGATCACTCTGTGCTGTGAAAGAAGAAACATCTTCTTATAATTTGTAAGTACTAACTGATTTTTAGTTTATTCAGTGGTTAGTTACTCCCCCTCCAAATCATTCGTTTTTTTTTCTCTCCAAAAATCTTCAGCTTTCATTTAGAATGACGATAAAAATAAAACACAAATAGGAAAAAGATGGTCACGCATAAGTAATGCATGTAGGGTTGAAATAGGAAGGTGAATCCTGTTAACAAATAAACAATTATCGTGAAATAAATCCAATTTTTCGGGGTTCTTTCGTCTGTTCGTGATTTTTGGAGAAATGACATTCGCGTTTGGGGTCGATCGGTCATGGGCACTTTATGGATAGCATCTAAATATTCTTGCACTTTCTCGGCAAAGAAGAGGTATCGATCGCTCGCATCTTCTTCTAACACGTCCCATAGAAGATCGGGTGTGATTTCTAGAACATGGTCCGTTTCCGATTGATAAAACTGAACGTCTAATCGCCAGTCGATATCGTAAAGAGTTCGAGCGGTCAGCACTTTATTGAAATGAAACGGATCCAATATATCGAGTACGGCGGACAGAATACTTATACCCGTCAGCACATTGGAAGTAACCGAGAATCCTGTCGCGGCGATTCTGGAAAGTGTTGCGAGCGTACTTAATTGGGTCCGAACGACGGCTTGAAGGATGGCCGATTGAATGGGAAGAGACTGCATACTCAATTTGGTTAAGAGTTTAGGCATCCGTTTTTCAAGGATTTTTTGCGCGGCTTCTAATCCGATATCGATCCCTACATCAATCGCCAATTCATGAACCAAGGACCATTTCACATGTTTCTTGGGCCAGTTTTGTACAAAGTCGGGAAGATAAGGAGGATATGGTGGTAACGTATGATTTTTTTGCAGAGTGGAAATAGATCGATAGATACTGCTTCCCAAGAACAATTCGCCAATATCTTGCCCCGTCGTCGTCACACAATCAGACCCGTTGAAAACAAGACCGTACGCTTCACAATAAGGCTGGTTGAGTCGTAAATGACCCTCGACGAGATTGAGGCCGGCATGATGACGAGGAAGAGAAGGATGATTCGATTGAAAGAAAACTTGTTCGGGCAAGAGAGCTAATAATTTCTTGGCAAGATTTACGGCTACACATTTTCCATTTCGATATTCCGTGTCCATACTCTGCTGCGTGTTGGAATATAAACGATCGCAGGCGGGTTGGCAAGCTAAACTGAAACCCGTTCCGAGTCGAATCCATCGCGGTTCATCTTCCGGGGAACACGATTCTAAATTTTCTTGAAAAGGGAAGCAGGCAATCATGTCACATCCCGTTTGCGTAAAAACAAATTTTTCGACGACGTGACATTGTTCAGGATCGAGGGTTTTAGGTATGTAGTAATCCCGTTTGGAGTCGGCTTTTCTTATTTGGAAGGTGGTATGTTTAAAAATAAAAGCGTACCGACTTTGAAGAGCTTGTTCGTAAATATAGAGTTGAGTCGCTTCTTGAGCATACCGAATAGCGTGATCGAGATCGTAAGAAGTGACAGTATATTCATTTCTATTTTGAAACGAATCCCATTTCATCTTGGAGGAGGGCTTTGTTCCTATATATCGAAAAAATGTTCGATGTTGTTGCTTTTTTAACAACAAAAATAAAAGGATTCTTTTTTTTATATAGTAACAAGTATAAAATGAGATTCAATTCAGTATTTACAGTTGCGTATGGAACATATACAAAAACCAGTTCGAAAAAAAATTTTTTTAATTAAAAAATAAATTGTCTCAACTATAAAATCCTATAAATTTTAGTTTTTACAGTTGCGTATGGAATAGCGATAAAAACCAGTTCTCAAAAAAATTTTTTTAATGAACTATCTTATCTATAAAATCTTGTCAAAATCAGTTTCTACAGTTGAGGATGGAACCTGATGAAAAAATATTTTGGAAAGGATGCTATTCGAAAAACATTTTATCATGGTTAGTAGTTCTTCTTGTAAAGGACAAAAACAAGTTCATTTCGTCTAATATTTGTGCATCTAAAGTATTTAAATCTATTCCAAAAAATATATATATAGTCTCCCACATACCTTCAATGTATTATTGGACTGTCCACTCTTTATATTCCATTAAAGAGCCATGGAAAAAATGTTCCGAGTCTCTAGGGGTTCATTTTGCCTTGTTCACTACTTGTAGTTTCTACATTTTCGTCTTCACACTCTAGTCTTTCGAAGGAAGCTTCTACAGGATCTTCTCCTCCCCTTTCCGATGGAGGTGGACTCTCGGGAGAAATAGGATCTTCTTCCCCCTTTTCCGATGGAGGTGGACTCTTGGGAGAAGGATAACGAACAGGTTGCAAATCGACAATCGAAGGGTCGAAATAATCACTCGAAGCTAAAGTAGGGTCCGACATATTATTTCTGTTTTTCTTCTTGATTCTAGGATCCTCTCTCACATTCTTTCTCTTTTGAGAATTATTTTCTTGTTGATTCTTTTTCGCCTGGTATTGTTCCAATTCTTTCGTCTTCCAGACTTTAATTTCGTAAAATATATTTGAAAATAGATCCTCTCCAAGATACTTTAAATACAATGCACCCCATTCGCTTACTTCATCACTGGTAGAAGGTGTAGTGTTTATTATTTCTTCTATAGTACGTCGAATCACATCCACGTAGAGAAGAGATTCCGATCGTTTGGAAACTTCGTGATATAAACAACGGACGATTCGAGCATGAACTGCTTTAAAATCTAGAGCTTCTTGTTCGTTTAAAGGTGTTTTTTCATCTCCTCCGTACTGTAGATTAAAAACATACTTTTGCAGATCCTCGCCCAGCAATCCGTCTACGGCAAATAATTTATACACTTCTATCTTAGGTATTTCCTGTCGTTTGAATAAGATGTTGGAAAGTCTTATTAGATCGGTCGATCTAGAATAGTCTTTAGATAAAACTTTCTCGATCATATTCCATTCATCTGGCGTGGAGATGGTTTTATTTTGTACCAACTGCTGTTGCACATCCATCCATAAACGCCAAATGGTTTTTAAACAGTATCGATGGACGGGTACAAGAGGTTTCAAATCTTGAATCAAGGTCCACGGAAACATCATCATATTAGCTATTCTTTTTAAAACTCTCAACTGAACGGTGGTTTTAGTCGTAAACAAATTAGATTGACTAAATTCTTCCAGCACGACTTCACCCAACACGTACTTGAGACGATCCTTCAAGGGTAATGTCAAAGGCTCCAGGGTTACAGTGTTTTCCTGATCCATCTTGTCCTCAGTATGAAATGAGAAAATCGTCTCAGCTCCAGCTGTTTATATACTGTGAAACGAAAGGGGGGGAGGTAGAAAGGAGAAGCAAAAGTTGGGTAGTAGGAAAAAATTTAACTTCGCGAAAAAAGAAAAAAAAAAAAAAACTTTTTGTTAATTTTTATCATGTCTTATAGACATGATAAAAATTAACTCTCTCTTCTTTTTGTCTGGGAATGATGTCTCATCCTTTCGAACATATTTCTAAAAATAAATTGCCAAGAAAGAAATGAGTCATGTTCTATTTTTAGAAACATATCGAGACAACAGATTAACATCATTTGAACAAAAGGGGGGATAGTTAATTTTAATCGTGTCTGAAGACATGATTAAAATTAACAAAAAGTTCAGTTGGTTCGATCGATAAAACCAGAAAAAGGACTTTCACTTAACTATTTAAATTACTCGAGTTTCGGTTTCAGATCAGTTTGTGCTTTGGATACCAGCCTCGAAAGATCTTCAGTTAAAGTCTATTATATACACATTTTGGTAAGTGAACTTTATTATTTTGTTGAATTGTTTTTTGGCTTTTGTGAATTGCTTGGATATTGTTTCTTTTTCAACTAGTTGTGTTTAAGCTCTTTTCTTTCTCAAAACAATATGAGCTTGTCGTGGCAATCGATCTCGAGCAGTTGGATGCCGTCGTGAGCAATGACTTAATAGATATCGACAAGCTTTATTGGGAATTTTCTTATTTCGTATGTGGGCCCCACCTTCGGTCACAAACGTAATGGAATGGTTACCATATTTATGAAGCAATCGATTAGGACCCACACGAACGGTTCGAGATCCAAGAACGTATCCTCGACGTTTTCTCATAGGTCTTCTACGAATGGGTCTTTGTGTTCCTCTACGATTCATATTGGAAGGAGAGGAAGAAGAAGATGCAGACGATGAAAAGGAAGCCGAACGACTTCTTCTTACAGGACTTCTTCTTCTAGAATGACGTATTTCTAAACTACGACTACGATTTCTCTGACTTTTTCTTCTTCTTGGACTTGAACTTCTGCTCCTGCTTAGACTTGGACTTCTGCTCCTTCTTGGACTCGGACTGCGTTCTCTTGGACTTCTTCTTGAACTTGGACTCGAACTTCGAGAAGAAGGAGAAACGGACGGTCGAATAATGTAACGTGTGGAGAGGAAATTGAAGTTCGAAATCGTCGGGAAGGTCGACTTGGTTTTGAATTTGTGAAGGTAGAACATCGTCATAATAAATAACTTCGGGTGTTCCAAGAGGTGGAATTTCCTTCGAAACATCATCCTCGTTAGGATCATTCATTCTGACTTTATTTCAATCGAAACACGGATCCGACGACAGGATCTAAGTTATATCGCATAGAAGCTCTATACGCATCTTGAACCGATGTGCAAAGAATATATTCCAAAGGTCCGAATCGTTTCTTTTCTAAAATAATGGGAAGATCGACCGTCCCTGCTCGATAAAAAGGCGTGAGGGAGAGAATTTCATTCAATTGTAACACGTTCCCGTGCTGGAATTCCCTACAACAGAGATAATCGATCCATTTCTGAACGAGTTTCTTATAAGCACGAGCTTCCGCGGACGTTTTAAAACACAATTGCCAGCCTTCAATGCGATCGATATGATTCAGCATGTAATCAAAAGCTGTCCAAAAATGAAATAACAGTGACGACGTATTCCGGAAGGACGTGAGATCGATTAAAATCCATGACATGTTTTCTAAGGGAGTCGGATCGGGATTCTCGGGACTGATCCATCGATCCAGGGTAGGACTAGGACCGATCGAAAGAGCTTTCTTGGACTCTTTAACTTCGGGTAGATCCGTTTTGTAAAGGAACGTCTGTTCCAAATCCATCAGCTGTTTGGTTTTTTCCATATACCTTTCTAAACTTCCCAGGAAATGAAAATAGGATAAATAGGAACACGTATGTTATCGATCGATAAAAATCATGTGGCTCGTTAAAATGACGAGGTGTTGAGCCGTTTTTATGTCGTGGTGTAAAACGGCATGCGGAAAAGGTTCAATGTAGAATAATAAATCGCACGTGTTTGTGCTCAATTCTTCCGGTTTAATCACACGCACATGAGGGGAAGACGGGTACGTATAAAAGGGACAAATGACAAAAATGGTGAGGTGGGATAAATGTTTGGAAATGTAATTGTTGATCACATAGGGTAATCGACTCAGGTTCCCAAACACAATTGTTTTCTTGTGTTGGAGAAGGTACTGAAACAATTCGTCTAAATGATTCATTCTTTGCTCTTCTTTTTCTTTTTCTGAAATAAATGAAAAAAAAATATTTAAAAATAAGGAACCATGAATTCAAAAACGATTATGAAACAAACTGTAGCTTGCATTTCTTGGTTTTTGAATGAAACGTTCGGTCCCTCGATTGCCGATCGGTTCAACCAAGAAATTCAATGTTGGCCCGAGACGTGGAACCGGTTACGCGAATGGTTAGTTCATACGCCGATGCAGAATCCCAAAGACTGTATTTTATCGTTTGCTCAAACTCTGCCTCAGTACGAAACGTTCCAGGCCTCTTTAGAAAATTCGCTCGCTATTCACGAAGAATTTTGGAATAAAGTATTTACTAACTTGAGAGTTGCCCAGTCGCTTTTAGGATCCCCATGAATATTTCGAAGCTAGAACCGTTCGGTATCTTTGCTTTAGCGGGCGGATTACTCTATTCCATTTGCGTGTTGATTGTGCATGAGGAAGAAACTCACTTTAAATTTCATTTCACGGTCTTAACGCTCGTCATTTTTCTAGCGCTCATGGCCATCACATCTTTCAAATATTTAAAATACCGCTATCAATGTGAGAGAATGGAAGATATAATGTCCGCTTTGAAAATTCAATAATAATAATAAGAAGAAAAAAGCACTTCCATCATGAATTTTGTCGAACAGTTATACGAAATGACGTTGGATGAAATGGCCACTTATTTAAGTGAGAAAGATCCTATTTTCCGGAAATTGTTCACTGAATATGTGGAGTATACCAATTTATTACCCGAAGAACAAACTCAAGCCGAAACGCTTTACCGACAATATTTTCCAGAATCGGAGGATACTCTCGACGCGTTTATTGACAATTGGCGACGGTTTAAATTACAGTATCGTTCCGACAATGGCCGACAGGTCGAAGAAGATGTCGAACCGGACGAGGTGGAAGTTCGTCCTCAAAAAGGTGGACCTTGTCCGGGTTTCGTCTTTGATCCGAAGGGGAAACGACTTTACAGTCCGAGAGTCCTGAAACCGTTCAAATCAGATCGCCGGCCAAATGAATTTGATGTGTTCAAGTTTCTCATGTACAAAGAACGTAATCATGAAGTGTATCACCTAAATATTGAACCGAACGCCAATGAGCTGTATTTAGATATGTCTTATGAAGATAGACGCAACATGGACACTCGAGCAGATCAAGCGCTACGGAAAATGGCGAAAATGGTGACCATCTTAAATCAAAATTGCCATTATAAAATATTGGATCTCTATAGCGAAAGACGAATCACATAAACTAAACGCGAAAAGCCAAAGAAACAAAAAATATATTATTAACATACCTGAACAGAAGCTTGTATTCAGGTCATAGCACAGACTGATTTTTTGAAGTGAAACGGGGATGGTTTAAATAAATAAGTGAAAGTTCATTATTGTCAGAAAATGGTGATGTCTGGTCAATCGAGTTGGCTGGGAAAATTTCTGAGAGCTGAGAAAAATATTCTCTAGTAGTAAAAAAAAAAAAAAAAAAAAAAAAAAAAACAACTTTTTGTTAATTTTTATCATGTTTTTAGACATGATAAAAATTAACTCTACCCTCCTTTTCGTTTTGAATGATGTCAACATGTGTCTAAAAATAGATTTCCAAGAAAAGTATGATTCATTCTTAGAGATCTATTTTTAGAAACATGTTGACATCATTCAAAATGAAAAGGAGGGTAGAGTGAATTTTTAAATTTTTATCATGTCTGGAAGACATGATAAAAATTAATAAAAAGTTTTTTTTTTTTTTTTTTTTTTTTTTTTTTTTTTTTTTTTTTAGCTCTTGCGAAATTTTTCTAGCTGACTCTGATCATTCTTGTTCTTCCTTCTTGAGTGGGCAAGATGTCAATAAAAGCAGTTGTTGGTATATTTCTTCTTGGATTGAAGTTACGCCCGTCCATCACCTTGAACGTGTTTATGAATAGGAGTGACTCATCGTTATCTATGAAAATATTTGTCTGAAAGATTTTGGATTCATCTTGGGTAGGTCTTGTCATATTTTTTTTAATTAAATCATTACTTTTTCATAAAAATGCCTCCACCTAGCATCAGAGCAATAATATGTAGCATTATATTTCCGTAAAACATCCAGTTGCGTTGATTAAAATGTTCGGCTCCTGTTTTGGGTGTCGCATCACTGTAAATAGCTGTTGCCAGGTAGCCGAAATTGAGTAACGAGACAAATACAATTCCTAATAAGATAATTACCATGATAGCCTTTGTATCCATCGTGATGTATTTTTGAATCTAGTCTTTATTCTCTTTTCGGTTACACGTAAAGTAATAAACCGACCATTAGTATATTGATCACATTGACAACCGTTGGAGCAATGAGCAACATTTTATTGTTGGCCCAGAAATCGCTCGCCGTCGTTCCTTTGGTCGTGACTTTATTCGGATCAGCAGCATCGTAAACGAAAGCCACACTGCCGTAGGAGAGACGATATACGATGAGGGCCATGATGACCAGTGTTGTCACCAGACATATTAAAATGGTTATGGCGAGAGTCGAACCAAGATTAAAACCAAACATTGTTTTATCCACTAATGATTCCTTTATTATGTGATTTCTTGATGGACTCGTCGATACCATTGAAGAAGATTGAAATGTAAAGGGATCGATTGTCCCGAATAATAGACGAGTAAATTTCGGTACATGAAACATTGGAATAGGTAAAGAAGAAAAAAACAGAGTAGATGAAATATTATCATGATGGAAACGATTCTTGATCGTTCATCAGCTTGGATTCCTTATCAGGAAGAATTTCTAAGAAGTCAATTGTTATTGACGTATCCCAAAAATATTATTTTTACAGCTCAACTCTTAGACGCGCATTTACGATATGTAACGGAACATGTTTATCTCAATTACCCCTCGGCAGAAAAATTCAACGTGGATTCTTTAAATGAGGTGGATTGGGCTCATTCCGTGATTCTGGTGAATCAAGACAGACAATTATTAATCGCTCCTGAACCGGTTAAACAGCTCGTCAACCTTGATCGGCGTTTACGGTACCATGAAGGGGCCGAAACTATATTCCATGGATTTCATTTCTTTCCTAAACTCTTCTATATATTTCAGTTTCGATGGATCGTGTTTCTGGTGTTGGTTGCGTGGTTTATCGAATGGAGAATATACATTCAAAAAAAGAAATTCTTTTAAGAATATGGACCCAAATAAGAAGGTTTTTCCTATGATGGAATATAAGCTTGGATCCAGGCCACAACACTGACTAACGATTTAAATAGTTAAGTGAAAGTTTATTCTGGTTAAAAAAGGGTAACTTCTTGTCCACATCAAACTGGCCATAAAAATAAAAAAAAATAAATAAAAAAATAAATAAATAAACTTTTTGTTAATTTTTATCATGTCTTTAGACATGATAAAAATTAACTTTACCACCCCTCACCCCTTATTTTGGTTTGAATCAGGTGTCAACATGTTTCTAAAATAAATTTCCAAGAACGATATGACTTATTCTTTTGCTTAGAAATCTAATTTTAGAAAGTGTGAGACATCATTCACAACAAAAAAGAAAAAGGGGGTAGAGTTAATTTTTATCATGTCTAAAGACATGATAAAAATTAACAAAAAGTTTTTTTTTTTTTTTTTTTTTTTTTTTTTTTTCAGCTCTTAGAAAATTTTTCCAACTGACATTGTCATGTTTTGTTACTAATGGACTTTCGTATTCCTAAGCTTTTTTTTTCATTGGTTATTTTTCTCCTTTTCTAGGTGTTCCGATCATTTCAAAGTCAGGCGTAGATGCAGTTGCATGATTCGCTGCGATCGCCATTAATATACTTGTCACGTATTTACTGACGGCATACATTTGTTGCGTGAAACGATTATACAAAGGATTGGGGACTTTGAGAGGTTCCTTCTTTGACAATTCGACTTGAATCAAAAACGAAACGCAATGGAGTTCCGTGGATACGTTCGTATCGTCTGCTTGCAGAGTTTCTTGGAATACAGCAAAAGCCCGATTCAAATCGTGATCGGTGACGAGTTTCGTTAAATATGGAGCAATATATTTATCGTGAATGACTTTTCCGATCACGCCATTCAACATGTCAAAGATGGAATTAAACGCCATCAATTTTTTTAACTGAATTTCCGAATGGACGCATGTTTTAGCGATACTGTACATTTTTAAAAATCCTTCGTAGCCTTCTGGAATTTCGGTCGTTGAATCTAGAACGTGTTTACTCATGGGCAGTTTTTCAATGACTTTCCGTAGATAAGAAACGAGATATTTTTCGCGAGCCGTTTCCAATTCTCGATTCATTTGCTGACCAGGATCCGTGTGTTTATTTTGAAGCTCTAATAATAGAGACACGTCCGACTCTTTAATTCGTTTATGGGTAGGTTCTTCTTCCTCCTTCTCCCCCTCTCCATGGTCCATTTCCTTTTCGGATTCTTCATGAGTGCGTTTCATTTTTATTTTGATTATATGTCTCCCTTTCTTTTATTTTGATTTTCTCTCTCTTTCTCTTTAAAAGATATGATTTTTTTCCAACGCTTTCGTGGGTTCTCCTTTAATATCGGGAAAGACGGCTGGATCTAACGTCGCCGCATATGTTTCTACATAAGGAGCTCGAGCAAACGTGACATGCCACATGCCTTCCTCATTCGGTTTCATCTGAATACCGTTCGATTGAAGAAGGTTTGGGAGGGTTTTCAACAGTAAATGGAAAGGATTGAGAACGACATGGCCTGGATAAATTTCGGGAACGCGTCGATCCTCCTCTGAAAAAAGACATACGGGATATCGATACAGGAGCGTGTAGGCGTTCGCGTGTTGACTTAATTTTCCATCCAGTTCTTGCTCGATCAACTGGCAACGCGTGAGCTGGTTTTGTCGAATAATGGTTTCGTAGCACGTTTTGACATGAAAAATAGGATCTTCGTGGCAGTGACGCGTATGCACCGTAAAGGGAAGGTACTTAAAAACATATTGCATCTAGTCAAAAGGCCACGTTTCTTCGATTTGCAGATGGTGTTTCTTGGATTGAACCACGTAATAATTGAAAGGATAGGATAATTGAGTCGGGTCTAAATTCTCAAATTCGATGAACGCGACCGGCGAATAATCAAACATGTAGAAATAGGCAAACAGTTTCACATGATGGATCGGGGAATCGGGTTCGCTTTTAAAAATATTCGCGCAAGTATTATAGCCCTTATCGTTATTTTTCAAATAATAGGGATGATCGAGTCGCACCCCAATATCCCCATACCTCGGATCACACACACAACTTCCAAATTCTGCATGATAAAAAGTATGTTTTAAAGGCTGACCTGTAAAAGCATCGAAGGAACAGGGCTGCTGGAAGTAACCGGGTTTTTGGAAAGACGCGAGATACTTTTCGGAAAATACGGTCGGATCCCATACGTTGTTTTCTTCTTCTTCCTTCGAAAACGCTAATCGTTCGTGAGCGGTTATTTCTTCACACCCGAAACCTTGCAAAAGCGGCTTGTATCCAAAATCGCAAACACATTTACCTTCTTTCAAAGGATCTTTGTCTAAACTTTCTAATCGGCCGTGAGGTCCGCAAGCAATGTCCACGTCACAATTCCCCCCGCGTTCTTTTTGCGTGACGAGATGAGGGTATTTACAAAAACAGGTCGCGAATTTTAATCCTTTTTGATTCACCAGAACTCACTCTCCCGTAGCTGAAGAACAAGTGGCATGGGGAAGGAGTTTGGGAAGACATTCACCCCGAAAACATATTTGATCGTCGTCACAATCGGTTGCGTGAATGCAAGTCGAATAAAGCGTCGTCCGCTGAGGAGGGTGGTAGGAAATGGATTGCCAAGGAGGGGTTGTAGTCGTTTGTGACTCGTTTCGAAACAGGTAGATCATGATCAGGTAAAGATAAAAGACGGGAAGAAATATCCAAAGCGTCATCTTCTTTTTTTCAATAGAGGTTCACAACTTTTATTTTATCGCCTCGATCTTCATGCACCAGACCGGCATTATCTCGTTGGGCCCCTATTTGTTCAAAATATTGCAAAAGTTTATATTTGGTTTGTAGATTCTGGATCGATAATAAATACTTTCGAACACTGTAGACCATATCGTTTCGTTGAGCCTTCACCATTTTGACAGGGTCGTCCATTATTTTTTAAATTACTTGTTTACGCCAAACATTTGATTCAGTGCATCCTCCGTGGAGGTTCCTGGACCCCCTTTAATAACACTTACTTTCCTAGCATTTGGATCCTCTATTGGGTCTTTAGGAAGTCCTCTTGTGTCCATCGGTAATTCTTTCTGTTCCGTTTTCACCTTTTCCGCGATCGAGGTGGCTATTAACTGAAGGAGAAGAGGTTGATTAAAATTGCGGCAAGGAACGATTTTGTTCAAATATTGACTGTACTGAGGATCAATATTATCTTTTCGGTGTATAATGCTGGAAAGCATATGATCGGTAATCACAAAACTGTTACTCAACAGCGATTCCGATAAACCTCGATGAATAAACATATTATGAGGGGTGAGATAGGGAAGTTGATCCATTTCTTTTTGAGCCATCTTGGCAAAAAATCGGTAACGTCGTTTGGATAATAAATGTCGACGATGGATTTTCCATAAATCCATTTCTAAATGCTTTCTTCTTATTTAAAAATGAGTAACGGGTTTGAAGTAATTGGGAATGCCGATAATTTCGGGACACTTCTCTTCCCCTTCTTCCATCTCTTCGACTACAGGGAGGGAAAGAGGAGTTTCGATATCCAGATCGGTCGAGAACAGGACAGATTCTTTAAATAAGATAAATTCGCGAACTAAACCTCCTATCTTGTACGAATTTTCTCCGAACGTGTACCGGTTAGAAATTTGAAGGTTTAGAATACCTAGAAAAGAAGTCGTCGTACCAAACATATTTTCAATCGAACACTGAAAAGTATTTTTAAACCCTCTCCATTAAAGATCCGACTCTTTCGTATACACCACATATTTCTATGAATTTGAAATTTATCTTGGGCTCCTTTACAAGCAGAGCAAAACGCGGGATCGCACCGGTCCATGAAAAAACGACAATTCTCCGCAAATTTGTGTTGCGGATTCTCTTTCATGCTTTCGCCAATTTTAGTTAAAGGAGCACACAGTCGAGTCATGAACGGAGTTCCTGTTTTATTATTCTCCCCCGGTTTCAAATACCAATAACCAGCCACGAGAACATTATAGCAATTTTGTAAACCAATAATGTTTCGGATGTGAACAGTATCTTTTCGAGTTCCTTTGGAAAATTGAACTTTTTGTTGACAATGTGTCTCGTACAGCGGATCGTGATTTAAAACATCTTCCCAGTCGGGACATATTAAGTTGAGAGCACCTTGACGTTCTTTTAATTCGTCGATAGCTTTCTCAAGGATGGGAGAAGAAAGAATATTCTTGATAATCAACGAATAATCCATTCTTACTCAATAGATTTCTTTTTTTCGAACAAAGTAGAATGTAGTATCTTGGTTATTAGACTACTGGCCTTAGGAGATGTTACCTCTTCAGCAGCAAAAACTGATTTGAAGCGAAAATGGGATGACTTAAATAGATAAGCGAGAATTCATTCTAGAAAGAATTTTGCAGTCTTGTTTGGTTGATGAAGTCGAGTGGAAAAAATTTTGTGAGAGCTGGAAGAAAAATATCTAGAGAGTTAAAAAAAAAAAAAAACTCTTTGTTAATTTTTATCATGTCTTTAGACATGATAAAAATTAACACTACCACCCTTTTGTCTCTGAATGATGTCTTACCATTTGTAAAAATAAACTATGACTCATTCTTTTCTTGGAATTTTATTTTTAGAAATGGTGAGTCATGGTGTATTTTAGAAACATGATGCTGAGACATCATTGAAAACAAAAAAGGGGGGGTCATTAATTTTTATCATGTCTAGAAGACAAAAAGTTTTTTTTTTTTTTTTTTTTTTTTTTTTAATGGTTGTAAATTTTTTCTGACATATTTTTTTCAGCCAGATTTTCAACCGACCTTTTCCCAATCATCATGTTTTAAAACTGGATTACTATTGGTTTGTTTAAAAATGACGTCATTGCTTCAAGAACTATATACACATAACTTTCTCGTACTCACTTCTCTATACGGAATGGGGTTCTCAGCTGACATAGCAAAAACCCTATCTCGCTTCATCTACAACTCTCGTTGATGATCTATACAAAATTGGGTAATTTTTTCCACGACTATATACAGTTCTTGATCACGGGGATCTATCTGCTTGTACGGCTTCACGTGAATTCTTAAATCATAGCGCTCGTCCATATTTTCATTGACGTTATCATCGATCCCAATTAAAAGAATGTCGTAATCGTACAAGACTCTGATATGTTCCGAACATTTTGAAATATTATACTTTCGGCACGACTTTTCACATTGCGTGCGGCCAAATATCCGATACGCATATCGTGCAATATCGTGCAATGAACTGTTGATCACTCGCTCGACATAATCATCCGAACCTTTACTCCACAAAATGATATCGATATTGCAAAGACGTAAAAACTGGATCAGGAAATTGGTTTTGGGTCGAATTTGAAATGTTTCTCCTTCAAAGTATCCAAGCGTCTCATCCATATCTAAGACATAGACCACCACCATCTTTCTTTTTTAAAGAAAGAAGAAGATGAGTCGATCCACCACTCATACTATTATTGAACACGTGAAAGAAATTGTTTATTATGCTCCTTCCAAATGTCCTTGGTATTTTGATTATGCCTGTTTTCTCATTTTAAATAATTTCAATCAAAGACGATTCCACTGCCTGTTTACTTCTCACTCGATGCAGTGGAGATCTTACAGTGCCAGCAGCTCTTGTGACTTGCCCGAACATTTTTTCGATTTGATCCTTCTTCATCGACAATTGAGTTCGGAGTATGTGTTACCTTTTGCGACGCATTTCCGAGAACGTTCGGGATATACAATAGGTCTCTTTGAAATGAATCCTGGACTTTATAGTGCTCGCATTCTTCAACCGGAATATTTAGCAGAAACGTTTTACACGTTCATTGTTTTCTTGTGTAGTATTTGTTATCGACTCGGAGGAACGGCTCCCGTTTTAAAATTATGTTCTTTTGTGTACACGGACCATCATCCCGTGCTCGTGGATATTGGAGCTCTGAATGTGGAAAAGAGAGAACGCATCGGTCATCGAGAATTTTTAAACGAGAAGAAATGGCATCGGTTCTTGAAACGACGAACGACTCGAGACATTATTCGGTACGTGAAACTCATGCATCCGGATTATTTTAAGAAGAAATGTCGCGGTCAATGCATTCTCTCCGAGAAAGTCGTCTTCAACGATGTAACGCATCAACTGATTTGTAAAAGTCGACAACGCAGTCTGGCCGATGTTTTAGATACTTTTCAAGAACTCATGCCCCATGAGCCTATTCGTCAACTCATTCGAACGTGGCTTTCTGCGAGATAAACAAGAAGATGGATTATAAACAACTCGTCCTCGATTTATTGAAACAGAAAAAATATCCCATTTTATTGGGTTATGTGGTCATGGATATTTATTACACAGAGGTTTATAAATCAGACGGGAAAGTAAAACGATTCGACTCCCCATGTTTCGAGTTGAATCAAAGATATTTAGAAGAACCCAATCCATATAAACTGGAATTTATCACTTCGAACGAGAGTAGTAAATTGGTTATTCGACGACAAATCGATCCTAAAGATTTTAATATAAATCAATATCCGGAAAAATGTTTTCGTGTTAAACTGTCCAGTCACCATCTTGCTGAATTTGATATGTTTAAATACAAGATGTTCGAAGAACAAATTTATAATTTCATAATGTATCTGAATAGTAACATTCCTGCCATTCGAGAATTTTTGAACTTAACTCACGACGAAAGTACTCGATATTTACCCCAGTCCATACGACTATGGGTGTATGACTATAAAACGGCCAAGATCACTCATCAAATTATGGATCCCGAATATTTTGGACCTCGTTCATCTCTTTTACTGGAAACACGCATGATTCAAGGTTTATTGTCACCGTGCACTTCTAAATCAGTATTATTGTCCCTTCGAGATGATTATGCTTGGAAGAATCATACCGATAAAGCCATTTTACCGTCTTATGTATATGATTACGATCCTTATAATTTATATCATTCGGATCACTGGAAGGCTCTTGTCCCGCTGGCTTTTAATCCGTTAGAAAATCCCATCATTTGTTAATATTCCAGTTGCAGCACGTACTCATCGTCTTCACTCCCGTCACGAACAAAATTGATGTAACGTTTCGTTTGAGGATCCTTGTAGCGACAGACTTGACGAATACCCCGACAAATAGATCCCGGCAAATTTAAATCTCGATCCATTCCTCGAGTCGGTTTTAGAATCAGACCCGATTCGTTTGTCTCGAGGGCTTTTATAAACTTTTGATCGTAGCCAACACGAGCTTTGAGTTTGGACTTTCTCTTTCTCCCTCTTTTTTTGGGTAGAGGAGCCAAGTAATGCCGAATGGGTATATCTATACTCGAAGAGCGACTTCGGGATCGATTTCGGACTCTTGTTAGACTTGGAGATCGACTTCGGACTCTTGTTGGACTTTGAGATCGTGTTCGGACTCTCGTTGGACTTCTCGATCGACTTCTAGAACGTTGACGTTGAGATCGACGCCGCATATTTGGATTTATTTCTACTTTATTACGGTTTAAGAAACGTTTTACATAGTCTTGGACACGAGGTTCTTCACTCATAGCGTCATACCAGTAATTTCCCGGAATGATTATAAATTTATCGTCTCGAAACTTTATAAACTCTTCTGGCCTATAGCGGGGAAAAAATTTTTGTAAATGAGACAAGTCGAATAAAACGTGCCCCAATGAACATGTCCCTGTCAATTCAGAACGACGCATGTTTCGATTTAATTTCTCTTCTAACACTTGAACATACTCAATAGGAACTTTGGAAGGATAAGACATTTTTTTTTTTTGCTTTATATTCCCCAAATGACTTGTCCATAGAAATATAATCGGAAGAAAACTGAATCTCGAACGTGCTGGTGTGTATCATAGTAAGCGTGATCGTATAAATCAAACACATCTAAATGAGCCAAGGCATGTAAAGTAAAAATGAATAATAATTGCCATGTCGTTTCATTACGATAAAATCGAGTTTGATCTACATTGACCTGATTAGCATAATAGGTGTTCATATTGATCGTGCCCCTGTTTTGATCTACCAGCATCTTGTTCGAAGTGGAATAGTTTAAGCAGTAATTGCGATGAATTTTAATAAACTCGAAAAGATTAAAAATAACGTAGACGGGAATTTTTCCTTCCTCGGTTTCGGTTTCATTAATATATAACTGAATAACCTCTTTGGGTCCTCCTGGCTCTTCACAATAATACATGGACATTTCGTAACGGTCCAATCGACGAACTGGATTTTCCAAGATACGATTGAGAATCGAGACCCATCGTTCAAATATGAAATGGAATTTTTTAAAATCGATCGAGGCCCAATCATCCATGATTTTAAAGCATGCCGTACAAGCATCTCGCCAAGTATTAATTTTAGACTGAAGAGCCGTTCGAATGACAAGATCGACGTTCTTCGTGTTGATCAACTCGTCTTTCCATATCCTTATCCTTTGTTTTTTTCCAAAGAAAAAAAGATGGCTGAAATGTATATATTCTTGATGATGTTTGGTCTCTTTCTATTTTTCTTTCCTACTTCTGTCATAGAATCGGATTCCATCCCCATGAACGAATCTATACCGCTTAAAGATTGTCGACGAGAAAAAGTCCAGTGTGTGGATACATGTGATTTTCTTTGCACAAACGGGGAAGAAATGCAATGTGTTCGAGGACTCTGTATGCCCAAACTGAATCCTTACCCGTGTCAAACTGAAAAAGGAGGTATGATTATTCTTACCGAAAAAAATGGATTCTATCAGTGGTCGTGTTACTGTACGGATCCAGCTTTTTACAATGGACCGGATTGTGGAGAATTGGCGAAAGACGTTTGTCAAAATGGTACATTTATCTATAGGGGGTTCAATCAGCATGAATGCATGTGTCAATTTCCACAAGTAAAGGCTATGATTCAAGGAAAACCTCAGTGTGTGCATAGGAATATAGCTCGGTTTTATCGGGATCCGTAATGAACTGGATCATTAAAAAATGTAAGGACCAAATCAATTGAGTAAGTTGAAAAAAAAAATCGTCTGAAAATGTCTCAAATTTTTTGAAAAAACAAACCGTGACTCTATCTTACATTGGGTGTAATTAGAAATTACCCCCCCCCTTTTTGTCCGAAAATGATGTCTCACAATTTCGAAAAATTGAAGACATCAATTTCAGACGAAAAGGGGGATTTTTTTTTAAGTTTACAGAAAATTTTTCCTACCAATTCGATCGACTTGATCCTTGTGGTTTTTTAATTATCCAGACTCTCACTTATCTATTTAAACAATCCGACATTCCCTACAGATCAGTCTGTACTGCTGAAGAGGTAACATCTTTCAACGCAGCTTCTACGTTACGACAAATGCTTCAATAAAGGTAAGAGATTTTTCCTTCTTAATTATTTTTTGTTTTACTAGAAAGAAATGATTATCCTATTTTTTTAACCTATCTAAGTGTTTTGAGTTCTACTTCAGATTACGAAGTGCTTTTGAAGATCCAATCTGGTTATCTTTTTCAATCCATAAAAGTAATGATCCCTATATTTTTTGAAAGTTTTTTAAAGAATAGACTCTTGTGTTACTGATTCCATCTCCTTTTTAGCTTCTTCTTGTATATATTTACGATAACCTGCAATTTTCATAGAACGTTTAATGATGGTAAAGGAAGGACAAAAGGATCGATTCGGAAAATACTTTTGAGAGAATCGTTTTAGTTTTCTTGAGCAACTATCTAATCTTCGAGGGAAAAGTGGGCCGGCAATTACCCAAGCTAGAAATTCATACAAAAACCGATTACGTTGGTCCAATACATTGGATGACACCAGTTTCTTTTCTGCATAATGTCGACGAAGATCTGTTTCGTTCAAAAGTTTTAAAATTTCTTTTGCTTTTAATTCGGTTTCAAGAATGACCAGAATGAATAAAGCCATTTCTTCATATTCGTAGCGATCTATAACTATTTTTCTAAGTCTTTTGAGGTCATCTAATGTAAGAAGAGAACTTTGACACCTTTTAGTATTAGTTTGTTTCGGACGCTCCTTTTTAACACTTAACAAACGATATAGAAACCAAAGTCTATTCTTTACTTGATTAAGCGATTTCTTCTTTTCCTCAGTTAGATATTTTTCATATTTTTTTAAGGCGTCAGCATAATGATCTGGTATACCGTCACCATGCTTACGATACCACTCATAGAATTCATTAAAATAAAGTTCATAATTAATTCGTGTTCCTTCCGAAATATTCATACGTTTAATAATAATTTGACATTCCTCCATTGACGGACATGGTTTGAATACTGTATTATCAGGTTTATGTCTCTGTTTAGGAAGAGCGCTATCCCAACATTTCCATCGTCTCATTCGTTGGTATTCCCGCTCTTTGAATCGAACATTTGGATCTTTTCGCCTTTCTCGAGATCTCAATCGATTTGCTTCTTTTACTTTTTCCTGTGACCAATACCATTTCATATACGCTTTTTTTTTCCTTTTCCTTTCAGACAAAATTGTAGATGCCTCAATATTCATCTTGATTCCCATTAGTTACACTGATTTCATCTCTTTTTTAGCTTCTTCTCGTATATATTTACGATATTTTGCAATTTTCATGGAACGTTTAATGATGGTATAGGAAGGATTAAAGGGTCGATACGGAAAATACTTTCGAAAGAATCGTTTTAATTTTCTTAAGCAACCATCTAATGATCGAGGGAAAAGTGGGCCGGCAATAACCCAAGCCAAAAATTCATACAAAAACCGATTACGTTGATCCCATATATTGGACGATGCCAATTTCTTTTCTGCATAATGTCGTCGAAGATCTGTTTCGTTCAGAAGTTTTAAAATTTCGTTTGCTTTTAAGTCAGTTTCAAGAATGACAAGAATAAATAAAGCCATCTCTTCATATTCATAGCGATCTATAACTATTTTTCTAAGTTTTTTGAGATCATTTAATGTAAGAAGAGGACCTTGACATCTTTTAATATGAATTTGTTTCAAGCGCTCCCTTTTTTCACCGAGCAAACGGTATAAAAACACGATTTTATTTTTTATTTTATTATACGATTTCCTCTTTTCCTCAGTCAGATACTTTTCATATATCTCTAGTGCTCTTTTATAATGATATTTTATACCGTCACCATGTTTTCGATACCAATCATAGAATTCATTAAAATAAAATTCATACTTAGCTCGTGTTCCTTCCGAAATATTCATACGTTTAATAATATTTTGACATTCCTCCATCGACGGACATTGCTTGAATACTGTATTGTCAGGCTTATGTCTATGTTTAGGAAGAGCGTTATCCCAACATTTCCATCGTCTCATTCGTTGGTATTCTTTTTCTTTGAATCGAACGTTTGGATCTTTTCGCCTTTCTCGTTTTCTCCATCGATTTGCTTCTTTTACTCGTTCCAGTGACCAATAATGTTTCAAATATGCTTTTCTTTTTCTTTTCCTTTCAGATAAAGTTGTAGGTTCCTCAGTATCCATCTTGATTCCTACCCTTCATTATTAATTATTATCTATTATTTTTCACTTCGTCTTATATTTTTTAATCTAATCCTTTTTTGGTACCTAAAAAGTAAATTGATTAAAAAAATATAAGGATTCCATAAAACTTTTAAATTTTCCTTGACAGTAAAATAAAAAAGATCCTAAAATCCTTACCTTTTAAATATAGTGTGTCCCATAGGACAAACCGGTTTGTCCTATGGGACACACTAGATTTAAAAGGTAAGGATTTTAGGATCTTTTTTATTTTACTAAAAATTTGATAAAAAGGTTTATACTAGAAGGTTTCAAAATTTTATTAATGATATTAAATTATTATTAATGATTTTTTGAATGGGTGCCAGGATCTGACGCTATTGATAAAGAAATAACTTAATCCATAATATATATGTCTGAAAAACAAATACCATGAAGGGGAAACATAGTTTTCCTAATATTTATCTTGCTGTGTTTCATAAATCATGTAGATGGTCAGACAAATCACTAATGTAATGACAAATAAACAGTAAAGCTGAATAGTATGAATAAAAGGCATAAATGTCTTATAATTAGATCCAAAAACGGATCGGAGAAATGATTCATAACTCATTTTATCTTGTTCATTCCTTTCTCTCTAATTACATACAAGTTCTATCAATATCCTTAATGGATCCAAGATTCTACTTCAACTATAAAATTGACTCATCGTAAGATTTTTTACTTGCAGATACTCGAGGCAGTTTGGTCTGTTTATTAGAATTCCAAATACATTTCCCGCATCTGTTCTAACCAATGGATTCTGGATTTACAACGAGCGGTTTTTATTAGAAGCATAAAAGACTTTCCCATCTATTCTCTAGCCATGGATTTTAGATTTTATTAGACCCCTTAGCGAATGTCAGTTCGGATACTACGCCAACTATAAAATCGGCTCATCGTAAGCTTTTCCACTTGCGGATACTTTCTCAGATGTCTATTTTCTTCTTTTTTTAATCCGACCCTCTCAAAAACAAAGGATAATGAATATTCATAAATACGCTACACTTTACAGCCAATTTCATGGCTTGCATTTAGGAGGATTCAATGTGATTCAAGATACGATTTTTTTCCCTTAGCCCATATGCGGCTTCAACCTTCTGTGATTCGAAAACTCGCTCATTTCGATAAAGTCGTCCCGAGTCAGAAACCACTCGTTCTCGCCCTAGCCGCCTATTGTAAAATGTCGGACTTATCGTGTACCGTTTTTCTTCAACGCAATGCATCATGGATCCTTCTTTTAGAAAACGAACGGGTCATTTTCCCCACGATCCCGAATTCATCCGAATCCTCCCACAATCTTTTCAAACTTTTCGCCACACCATTTTTTGTGAAAGATCCTAAAACGATCGAACGGTATTTACAAAATCCCGTGTTCGAAAACGTGTACCGCTCCCAAAATAATCATACAATTCTCTATTTAGACGAATGGGATATACCGTATCCAGGAGGACATTACTTTGATGACGATAACGGGCCCAGATTACATTTACCAGAAGATGACGGAGGGAAAAGGTATCGTCTTTGTTTTTTGTCCAACCAGGTCCATCACGAGAATGACCTCGTCCATAATTTCATCAACGAATGGAAAGATCGACCGGACGTTTATTACGATCCTCTGAAAACGCGAACGGCTTTTCCGTCTTCCTTTATTGAATTTTTACCGTACGTGAATCCTGAGAAACCCATCCCGTTTCCCATTGAGTACAATAAGAGTACGGCGCTCATTCAAAAACAATGGACGTATCAGCACCATCCTCAATATATTGTCCAAGATATTTTGAATACGTACGATCAGAGAAATTCGCTTGAGAAGGTCGGACTCTTGATCGAATACCCGTTTCAAATCGGGTTCGAAAATGCTACTCGATCGAATCCTAACGGGAAATGCATTGGACTCGTCGTCAACGGTTCTGAACCGGAAACGATTTTATATGTTCGATTACCGTATCAGCGGTACATGGAATATCAAGCCATCCCCACGACCGTGCACTGGATTCCTATTCTTTACGAACCAGAAACCACGTATCCACTCCAACCGGTCGTACTCTGTTCGACGGTCATCGGGTTTGAATACAAAAAGGCTTTCTTATGTTTAAGTTATGTCATGCTCGAATCTCATCCGAAACAACCTGCTAATAGAAACACGGCGTGTCTGTTCCATCCCGTCACAGATGTGAGCGAATTGACGTTTCTCGAGAGTTACGAATACGATTGTCAGCATGCGCTTCACCGAGTTCGATATGCTTCCATTCCTCATGATTTATGGTGTCTGACCAAAATCGAAGAAGAAAAACCAGTTCCACTTGCTAAACCCTATGCTCATCTACCTTACCTGGTTCAATCATGGCTGGAATTTTATCATCAGAATCGTTCCACGGATCCAGAAATCAGGTACGGCAATCTGAAACTCTTTCAATTGGCTCTAACTTTGGCTCGACATAAAATATGCTTTTCGGCCGAAACGGTCGAAACCGAAGAAGAAGAAGGTATCATTGTACCAAGAAATTCATCGTCCCCGATCGTCATTCGCCTACGTCGGGAAGCTCGAAAATTTCTCGATATTGTCCGGTTAAGAATTGAATTTATGGAACGACCAGTTTCCTCTCCATGTGTTCTGTTGTAAAGAGAAAAAAAAACGAAGCAAATATCTGTAGATTGAGAGATGGTGATTCCCTTAGCTCAGCTAGGAACTCAACTCACAAGAAGTGCGAAAGTTATCTACTGATATACACAATTCTTGAAACGATGACGTCATGTTGAAATGTCTTGTGAATCGAGTCGGCTGGAAAAAAATTTCTGAGAGCTATAAAAAAAAAAAAAAAAAAAAAAAAAAAAAAAAAACTTTTTGTTAATTTTTATCATGTCTTTAAGACATGATAAAAATTAACTCTCTCTTCTTTTTGGCTGGGAAGGATGTCTCACCGTTTCGAAAAACAAACCGTGACTCATTCTTGCAATGATTGCCATGAGAAAGGATGAGTTATGATTTGTTTTTTTCAAACGGTGAGACAACCTTCCCAGACAAAAAGAAGAGAGAGTTAATTTTTATCATGTCTTAAGACATGATAAAAATTAACAAAAAGTTTTTTTTTTTTTTTTCATCTACAGAAATTTTTCTGGGCTCTCAGAAATTTTTCCTAGCCGACTCGATTGGCAAGACATCTCAAAATTCTTTCTAGAATAGACTCTCGCTTATCTATTTAAACATTTCAAGTTTTACTTCAGATCGCTCAGGAGGGTTGAAGAAGAAGCATTTCGTAACTTGGAGATCATATTGTATTCTTTTCCATTTCGGAATTGGTCAAGATTCGATTAGGAGCAGCAATCAAGTAATCATACATCTGATTACATCGTAGCAAATAATCGACCGTGATCCAATTGAGTTGAATATTCACAATCAACACTAAAAAATAGAGTATTTCAACGCGAGTTATTTCGTACGTCATATCTCCCCGTTGAGCGAACTGGTCGGCTATCTGATCTATTTCCGTAATGATAGTTAAAAAGTTCAATGGATCCACGACCAATTCTGTATTCCATTGAATTGTAAATGGAAGTACGAGGTTTTGTTCACTCAAAAAATACAAATAGCCGTATTTCTCTTTTTCTCGAAACAGCGTTTGAATATAGTCTCGCACCGCTTCCCGTACTTCTGGATCGCGCACCAGTTCGAGCGTGACGAGGCTCGTGAAGGGCGGAAATTTATGAAATTTGATATATTGAGGTACCACGGTATTCAGTCGAGGACGATATTTATGTTGAAGAAGGTGATCGATAGGAGTCTTTAAGGATTGAAGTGTAACGATATCCATCTTTTCTTATACGAATTTCCAAATAATAAGGCCGATGATGACAAGAACGATTCCCAACAAGATTGGTTTTAGGTACGGTATATTACCCAAAACATCCAAAATACCACTCGTGATGGAACCCGTCACGTCTTGACTGAAATGCGTTAAAGCTTCTCCGATCGTGGGTCGACGGCATTTCAATTCTTGCGTCGGTGTACAATCGTGATATTGACAATCACATAATCGACAACACGTATCCTCTTTCTCGTTGTCGTACCCTTCACACGCATTCCATTGCTGAATAGGAAATCCCGTGCACGATTCGATCCCGTGAACAGGTTCGGGTTGACAACAACTCAATTCTTTAAGTTTACAAACCATGTCCCCTCCGTTGTAGAGAAAACAGCCCGAATTGTCCCGAATGTATTGGTTGACATATTGAGAACCGAGCGCGACGGCCGTCACCGCTCCTGCGGTCAGAAGAGCTTTCTTACTAAACACTTTATCAAAAGCTTTTTGAAGGGGTTTATTCTTCGCGACGACTTTAGCGACCTCCCCTGCTCGTTTGACAGGAATGTCGAATCGTTTAAATTGTTTAGCGACTTTGCCTCCAGACTTGTTAAAAAATCGCATGTCTCTTGACCCTTACCGGATTTTCAGAAACCAAGACAATGAACGAATCCAATTGTATTTTTAGTAATCGAAAAATTCCTTGTGGGTCGGACAATATTTCGGCGTTTCGGAATATTCTCTGCCTGAACCATCTTCGAAATCCTTATGGATTGCAAATTTATTATCATCGAATGGAATCGGAATCGCATACCAAGGTCGTTGGACCTTTCCTGATTGTGAAGGAAAATTTCTCGTTTCCGAAAAATACTGTCATTTTACCGACGCGCGAATTCCTGGATAAACATTTCCGACCCGATTTACACGACGTCCAGTTGGACGATCTCACGTTTAAACTCAACCCGTGCATCGAGCACTATATCAACCACCTGTATTCTCAAGACCCGACCGACTTGAAACGCAATAACGCCATGGATGTGTTTGATCGGCGTTTCCATTACGAACTGCTACGGAATTTAAGTGTTGGCAACACGAACGAAATTGGTTTAGGCGTGAACAATACCACGAAGATGCAAGAAGAAATGATGGTGCATTTCAAGAGCACGCTTCAGCAACGTCTTTGCGGTTTATATCACTATATTAATAATTCAAATGTAGCGACGCTCTTCGACAAGATAAAGGTATGCGACATGGCGAATGGAGGTCTCTTTGTCGACCCTAAAACGGAATTCTCTCCTTTTTACAATTTCCTGCTGGCGCATTGTTTATTCGATTTTCATAAACTACCCAATTTAGACCTCGTTCCCGAAACCGTCATTTCGAATGTCGCGTACAAGAAAGGGGTTGGGTTTTATACGTTAGAAGATATTTGTCACCCTGAACCGATTGTTGTGATGGGAGAAGAAACAGGATCTTCGTATCTCTATCAATCCAAATGCATCACGTATCCCAAAGAAACGGCTTTAAATAAACAATTGACGAGAAAGGATTTGCCCGATAATCTCATTATGAAAAATGCCATGCAGTTTTCTGATACGCGGTTCCTAACTTGCTAAATGCGAAAAGGTTTGGAGAAATAAATTGATTTGGTTGGGGGGTTAAAAAGTCAGTACAGAAAAATTTCTATTATGTAAAAAGGAAAAAAAACAAAATGGCAATATACCTTGACACAGAATCTGTTTTCATCATGTAGAAGCTTGTACACAGACCACAGCATCAAACGATCTGAAATGAAACTCGAATGGCTTAAATAGATAAGTGAGAACACATTCTTGAAAAAAAAAAATGATGGTCTTGTTGATCGAGTCGGCTGGAAAAAATTTTTGAGATCTTAAAAAAAAAAAAAAAAAAAAAAAAAAACTTTTTGTTAATTTTTATCATGTCTTTAGACATGATAAAAATTAACTACCTTGCCCTTTTGTCTGGGAATGTTGTCTCACACTTTCGGAAAATAGAACATGACTCATCCTTTCTAAAAATAGAACTCCAATAAAAGAATGGGTCAAGGTCTATTTTTTAGAGAGTGAGACATCCTTCCCTGACAAAAAGAGGGGACAGTTAATTTTATCATGTCTAAAAGACATGATAAAAATTAACAAAAAGTTGTTTTTTTTTTTTTTTTTTTTTTTTTTAAATCTATATCACGACGAGACCTGAGAGCGTACGGTTTATACGCAAATTTACTAAACTTGTTCTTCATAGAACTGGCAGAAACCTCACCTAAATAGACTGGATCCTCATTGCCTTTTACATCCTCAGCCTCTTTCTTAGGCTTCTCTTTCTTGAATGGTTTGCACAGATCTGAATTGATCTTGCTTTTGATGGGAACCTGGTCTGGATCCACCTTTTCAGTTTTGATTTTCTCTTTATCGAAGGTAGTGGAAATGGTTTCGTTAATAATATTTCTCGAAGAAGGTTCTAAAATATTTAACTGAAACACGGGTTTTTCGATCATATTCAGAGCATCTTCTTGAAAGAGAATCATATCTCTACAAATGCCTCCTACTCTACAATACAAAGCGTCCGTTTCGTAAAAGTACCGCGAATGAATTTTAATATTTAAAATACCAATAAACATATCGTTATTCACAAATTCTTGGTCCAGGGTTTCTTGAAACACGTTTAAAAGGGTCGTTCCATCAAACACTTTGGTTTTGCGTAAACACCATTGATTTTGAGACATCTGAGAATTCAGATCATTTCGTTGACTCATTTGCCGACACGCTTTACAGAGAGAAGGTCTACATTTTTCAATGAAGAACCGACATTGTTCTGAAATCAGCATTTGGGAATGATCGGCGGCCACGGCTTTGGTAATGTCCACCAGAGGAGGACAGAGTTTACATATGAAAGAATGGGCATTCAGATTCCTCTTATAATTAGTAGCGCAGAGAACCCAATATCCCGCTACGAGAATATTATAATGATGATTGAAATCTTTAATATTTTCAATCTGAATATAACCTTTTTCTACGGGATGCTGGAACGGGATCGCTTTAGCTTGAAAATCTTGAAACTGAGGATTGTTGGCTAATATATTTTTCCATTCCCGGCTCACGAGGTTTAACGTTCTCGGGTTATTTTCAACAATTTCGTCAATCCCCGCTTTTAAAATCGGGTGCGCAAGAATACGATCGATTAACTCTGAATATTCCATAGTTCCCCTTTATTATTATTTTATGGACTTCTAAACATCTCGGTCTGTTTCCTCAATTCTTTCGCGTACCGGTCAATGATTTCAATCGTTTGATTCATGCAATAGGTTAAGAATTCATCTTTAATGTAGGCTGTATGCGACCCCTGCCAATCTAATCCTCCTGTCAGAGTTTGTACGTCCCATTTGATGTATTGCAATAAAACATCGGTCCATTCTTTCACAGTCATATTGGATCGAATGCTTCGATCCACGAAATCCAATTTATTCAGCACGGATCTAATATATTCCTCCGACGAAAAAACGGTTTTTCCGTACACGACATCAAATCGTAATCGAAAATAGGACACGTATAATTGATAAAACAGGTCGCTGAGCATTTTGAAATCGGACGATACGGAGGGAGAAGGGGTTGGTTCGGTTTTAATGTGTTCCAATTCGTTTTGCAAGTGGGCTTTTTCGTCCAGACATCGATCTAAAGCGTGTTTGGCCTCTTGTAAATCCAATGACAGACCTCTTACATAGTCTTCGTCACCGTCGATACGTGCTTTCGTTTATATTTCGAAGTATCGGACATTTCTACATCCTGCGGAGCTACGGGAGCTTTAGCCAGTTGGTTTTCTAAAGTTTGGTTTCGAGACCGAGACACTTCCAGTTGGTTTTGTAAATCTTTCACTTCCCGCTGTAATTCCTCCACTTGATCCGTAGGATACGTAATGGCCGGTACAGTAGTGGGTTCTTTCATTTCGGTAATGTGAGGACGTTCCTCCAACTGCCGTCGGTATAGGTCTCGTTCCTGCTCGAAATATAAAATCACCGAATTCGCCAATTCTTCAATGGGATCCGGTATGTTCGGAAACTGGGCTCGAAGCGTGACAATTTGTTTATAAACGAGATCTTGAAATTGTCGATGCTCGTGAATCACGTTTTGGAGTTGATGGACAACGGCTTGCGGCCAATCTTCTCTTTGATCACTAGGGTCATTCTGAAGGATCGTTTTTAGAAACGTGATCAATTTCGTTTTGGCGTAGAGGAGGTACTCATTACATTTCGTATAATTACTTTCGACTTGATCGAGTTTCTGTTTCAAATCGAAAAGTTGTTCTTTGGTTTTACGGAGCTCGACTTCACAATCGTTGCGATTCTCGACCTGTCGAGGCCATTCGATCATGCTCGACGCCAAATTATCGAATTGAACGACCGGTATTTCGGGAAAGTGACCTTTCAGTTGCGCCAATTGCGTTTCGAGGGTCCTCTCTAGATTTTCTTTGAAATGGAATACTTTTTCGAGTTCCGCGAGAATCTGATCGTAATCCGTGGCCCCAAAATACGCATTCCATTTAGTCCGTATCAGAGTTACCAAATTCGTTTTCAGGACCTCCAGTTTCTTTTCCAAAGCGACGCGTTGCGTTTTTCATGTTCTAGACTCTGCTGTAATTTTTTATGTTCTTGGCTACGATCCCGATGGAGTTGAGCTTGGATTTGTTGTAGGACCTCCTTCGCTTCGTTCTGGTTCTCAATCGATTGTTGAAGATCGTGCAATCGTTGCAAGAGGGTCGTGTCTTCCATCATGCTTTTAGAGGAAGAAGGGAGACTGTGAAGAATGGTATGAGCTAAATTGTCGGGCGTTAGCGATTGATTTAAAGCATTCCCGAGAAGTGTTAATTGGTTCAAAAGCTGGGTTTGCCAATTTTGTAAATACTGGATATACGTTTGAATTTGCTGGAAGAAAAACGTTTTCCAATCTTGGTTCACACCTAAAGGTTTCCAAAATGAGGGGGGAAGGATCGTCTGTAAAAACGTCATAAACTGCTTTTCGTGGAACTCCTTCATTTGTTTAGCCATTTCATCTCGAAGAATCGTCTCGATATGAGGATTTTTCTTTTGCAGCGTGTCAAGAACGCGTTGAATACCTTCCTGGAAATGTGTTTCGGACTCGATTTTCCATTTTTGCAGGAGGTCGGTTCGTTCTTTCTGACCCTGCTTCAACTGCTTTTCCAATATCCGTTTTTCGTTTTGACAAAGGGTCAATTGTCCTTTCAGTTCCTCGTTCAATTGCTGGACGTGCTGTTTTTGTTCCGATTGATACGATGTTAAAAACTGGTCGAGGGTTTCTTGTAATTGCTCTAATTTAGATCGCGACGACTCGATCATGAGCTGCTGAGAAGGAGGCGATTCGAGCGGTAAAGTTTCAATGACCGTAGTCGTAGAAGAAGGAGGAAGTTTCAGTTGCTCGATCGTTTCTTGTAAAGCCATTTGCAAAGGGCGGATTAAACTTTCCGTTCGTTGCATCCATTCTTCAAGTCCTGTTTCGTAGCGTTGGTGGAGCATTTGCCATTCGTTCATCAAACGGTTTGGAAACTCGATATTATTATTATTATTCAATTGTTGTTGTTGTTGTTGTTCTACTATTTGCCTCTGCCATTTTATTTTTTCAGACTCGTGCGTTCGAATTTGTGTCTGTAAGGTTTCGCGATCTCGTTTCAATTGCTCCCACTGAGTTTGTAAGGTTTCGTGATTCCGTTTCAGCTGCTCCAACTCAGTCTGCAGGGTTTCTTTCTCCCATGTAAGGCGTTCCAATTGTCGTTGCAAATCCACGACTGAATGCTCTTTTCCGAATCGAGCGGTATTCACATATTGTTCTTTTTCCGCTAGAAAATAACGCATTTCGTTCCGGTGCTCTTGTTGGAGCGTCTCGATTTGTTTCTCAAAAGCTTTCCGATCTGCCTCCAATTGAGTTTCCAAAGAAGCGATTTTGTTTTCCAGGTCCTGCGATTCCATCGGAACAATCTCTTCCAAATGCAAGCCCGAAATGCGAAACAAGAAATCGATGATGCTCGAACTCTTTTTATACAGTTGAGGATAGAGATGGAGTAAAGGTCGACTCAGGAGAAAAGCATCGATCACGTCGTCTCGAAGATTTTGTTTGAGACCATCAACGACATTTAAAGATATAAAAGTGGGGTCGGACTGGTATTGAATAAGACATCGAACCAGTTCTCGTAACATTCTTTTCTTTTTGCTTTTTTTTAAATCATTAAAAGGTAGGCTACTTTGTTCAAATCGAGCAACATATATTGATATTTTTCTTCGGAGCGGGACGATAACCAAATCATGACTTCTTTCAAGTAGCGACGATTCTTTCTAAAGTGGGAAACGTATATTTTAAATCCTTCTCGGGTCCATAATTCATTATTTCGGTAAAACGGTAGCCAATAATTACATTGTTCACGATTCACGTCGAGGAACGTTTCATGATGGAATGACGCAATCATGGGCGAAACATACATCACTAAAGACATATTCAAAACGACAAACCAAACACCGGTTAATTTCGTGTCATCAAAAGTAATTTCACAAGTATAAAAGTCCGATGGAATAGAATCCGTATGCAGGTAAGGTGGAAGGCAGCGTTTCCACAATTTATGAAGTTTGGCAGCCAACTGAGCACTCGCAGCTTGTCCCGTTAAATGTATGAAGGAGAGGATGAGCATGGGATGTAAATAGTGATACCAGTTGGACCACGATTCCCAGACGTGCGTATTTCGTTTGAAAAATCGGAGGCGCATGCAATGCTCTAACTGGAAAGGTTCTCGTTTTATGTAGGTCATCGTCAGATCGCTTAAGGCGCGAAAAGCCATATTGCGAGGAAGTACTTTCCAGAACAAGGAAAACGGATTGATGGTCGAACAAACAAATAAAGTATTATTTTCATAGTAGACCTTGATAAAATCTCGAGAGGGAAATAAACTTTGTAAAAACTGATCGGTCGTATCTCTAGAGACGTTAATCCAACGAGGATCCTCTTTTGTTCCATGCACGCAAAAGACTAAAGACCCATGAGGAAACGGATAGTCTTTGTCTAAATTTTCTCCTTGGAAAATGAGTCGATTTTCACTGACCACGAGAATGCAAGGTGCTCGAAAGAGACCCGGGCTAAAATGTTTCAAAGTATCGACATGGAAGATGGGTAGTTTGAAACGAACAGCCATAAAATAATATTGTCTATAGACATTTCCATACGCTTCCACATAATCCGAAACATTGTAGTACTTTTCATTATCCATGACAGAGCTTACTTTATCTCGCCTTCTTCCTTGAAAGGAATAAGTCTACAGAGCCAACTTACACGCTTTATATATACATGAGAGATGACGTCATTCAAGGACATAAACAAGGACGTTTATGTCTAGAAAAGTAAAAGCTGGCTGGGAAAAATTTCTCAGATAATCTGAAATGTATATTAAAAAAAAAAACTTTTTGTTAATTTTTATCATGTCTTTTAGACATGATAAAAATTAACTGTCCCCTCTTTTTGTCAGGGAAGGATGTCTCACTCTCTAAAAAATATACCTTGACCCATTCTTTTATTGGAGTTCTATTTTTAGAAAGGATGAGTCATGTTCTATTTTCCGAAAGTGTGAGACAACATTCCCAGACAAAAGGGGAAGGTAGTTAATTTTTATCATGTCTAAAGACATGATAAAAATTAACAAAAAGTTTTTTTTTTTTTTTAAATATCTACTTTGGAATTTTTTCTGAGCTCTGGCTAGAAAGAACTCTGGTTTATCTATTTAAGACGTGCGAAACGAATTTCACTTTAAATCATTCTGTGCCGTGAATTCAACATTATATAGGAACAGACTTTATGAACGTAAAAGTGCTCAGTCTATTTATTCTTTAGAGGAGCACGTGGAGATTTTATAGGATATTTACTTACAAAGCATTGCTTGTATTTTTTTAAGAAATATTAATCAAATTAAAGATATATAATCATGTCGCAGAGCCTCCATTATTTAACAAGGATTAATTCGGTTGGAGATGCGCCCAACGATGCTTACATTTTCTACCAGATGTCGGGAGGAATCTTTTACTGTAACCGAAAAGACTACGCACAATTTTCTCGATTTTATACTCGAACGTCTGCCGAAAATCTTTTTTTAACGATGGATCTTTGCTCGACGACCCATCATTCCCTTATCCTAGATATTGATATTAAAACCGAATGCGATGCATCCCTTCCTTCATCTATGCTCTACGATTATGTAGATTCTGTTATTCTCTCAACCTTAAAATTTTACTTTTTATCCCTTAAGCATTTTACTTTTATTGTGGCTATCCGTCCAGGAGGTGGTATTCATGTCCATTTGCCGGAAATCTCGATCGCTCATGATGATTATATTCAATTCTGCAGCCAACTTCAACCCCGGTTCTATCACGAAACATCTGAATTTATTTTCCAGTTGGATGTTTTAGCAAATGCGACGCTTGTGAATTCCTCCAAGCCCTATACGAATAAATACGAACCCATGCTGATTATTTATGTAGACGAACAAACCACCTGGCATTTAGATTTGACCAATCCTAATGCTTTCACCATGCGATTGTTAGGCATTCAATCAAAATTTAAACGTCGCAAGGATAATACCAATTCCTTTTTTCGTAAACTGCTCCACCTCCAGCCAATGGATATTCAAAAACAACTTTATGAATATATGATGCCTGTGGTGACACTGTACGATCCTTTGTATCGAGTATCGTATCCCACGCTTATTAGCAAAGATGAGGAAGCTGGACCCGACGATGAAAAAGTGGCTACATTTGGGTATAAACTAAAAACCCCGATGTATATTTACAAAGGGAAGGATTTTGGAACCGAAGGTCATCATTGGTTAAAAACGTTTTACTTTATCAAGTTTAACGGGTTTGTGATTTCAGACTTTGAATCGAATAACCGGGCTCTAAAACGATGGTACCGGGAAAGTCAAAATTCTATCGTCATCGAAAACGATGTATTCCAGACGGTGAATCAAGCTCTCAAGTTAGACAATCCTAGTTTGCATTCCGATCCCAATCCCCTTCGTACGATTATGCAGTACAATCAAGGTTACTATTTTTTACCTGTCTTTTGTGCCTTGTGTCAACATTTACGAATGTCCTCCCATACACTCGCATCCCATTTGCGTACGATATTAGAATCTCACGAACTCATAGATTCTGTAGAAAAAATCAACAGTAAAATTATAGATATCATTTCCTAAGATTTTACTCTCGACACGATCCTCTTTTGTGGTTCGAATCTCAATCCTAAAATTTACAAATTTAAAGATAAACTGGAAGCTATTATCAAAACCATGAAAGGCGTTATTTTATATTCGGTGTCTGGAGATCAGCTCGTGGAACAAATTCATCGAATTCAAGAGCGATATTTTCCGATTCTCGTCATTACCATGCACAATTCCTGTAAGAAACCTCAACGCTATATGTGGAATAATATCCACGAGTACTGGCAAGAAGTGCCCACCAGATAGAAATTCTAAACCTGATGAATGCCATCTGGTCCTCCATTCAGGCCTATGCTCGGAATCAGTTTGCCGATAAAACTAAAAACATGTGTCCTTTCACAGACATTATGAAACAGGTCAACATTAATTATGTGGTCTCGTCCATTCTGAGTCGAACCAACATTGATCGTAAAATCATTCAAATGGATCGACATAAATGGCATATTCGAACCCACGATGGGGTTCTGAATCTCTTGACGGGTCATGTAGGAGGGACGGTTCCGGAATTTTACCTATCGGATCGACGTCTGGGCATCAATTTTAGTCGACACGAGTTGATGCAATTTCGTCACGATCCGGATTTGATAGCCATCTATCGTTTATTAACCGACCGGAAATTTTTTCGACAATACCTGAAAAGCTGTTTTCTCGACCTCACGGACGATTTACTGGATACGCTACGGGAAAAAGTGCGCGAGTTTCATGACAAACTAGAAACCAACCCGCTCATTCAAAGCATGCTTCATTTTTATGTGCACATGTGTAAATATACGTGTTTCGAATACGATCTGTTCATGTACCTTTTAGATGTCCTGGCCAGTCTTCTCATTGCGACCAATTACGGTCGCAAATTTTTTATTTTGAAAGGCAACACGCGCAATGGAAAAAGTAAATTCTTTCAAATGATCTCGAAGGTCTTTGGAGGCTATAGTCATGGTATTCGAGCCGTCAATTTACAAACGACGAGTGGTCAAGGACTATCAGCCCAACCTGAACTGGCCTCTTCGTTATTTTGTTGTCGGGTAGTGACTGTTGAAGAAATGTCGGGAAAATTAAACGAAAACCTCGTGAAAGAAATCACGGGTAATTCGACCACCAGTTTTCGGAATTTGTACGAGCAAAATGTAGGAGCGATTCCCAGTGCCAAACTCATGGCTTCTACCAATACGTTCCCAGTGTGTACGGCCACAGAGGCGTTTAATGATCGCGTGGTAGCGATTCCTTTTGATGCCGTGTTTACGAAAAATGCTCCATCCCTCACCTCAGAACAAGTGATGCAGGATCAATATTTACTCGAAACCAAAGATTCTATCGTCGAAGATTCCTATAAAGGTTTCTTTTTAATGATTTATCTGCATCTGGCCCACAATATTAACATGGAGGACGGCATGATCCGTTACCGTTCCGAACCTGAAATATTAGTAGAATTCAAAAAAGAATTTTTATCTTCGACCGATATTTTTACACAATTCAAACAGTATGCCGATGTACAAATCATTCCCGGTTCTGTTACGACCTTTAACGAACTGAAATCGGCCATTCGACAATTTTTGAAAACGATGCGCGACACCTCCATTCACGAAACGGAACTCATTATGCGTTTCAATGATGAATTTGGACATTTGAAACGGACCGAAATGGATTTCAGTTCCTTTTCAACCGACAATAATATTTCCTCGTCTTTGGATATAGTAGAACCCCTTCAGTTTGAAAATGCCGAATTGAATTCGTCTCTCAAACGAAAGCATGACGACGAAGAGGGAGAACACTCAACCACGAAACATTTAAAAGTGGACGATGAACCCATTCATCTGCCTCAGCATAAAAGACAAGTTATTTATTACGATAATGTTATCATCAAAAATCTGAAAAAAGACAAGAATTACTAACCTTTTTACATATGCATGAGGTAGGTTCCCAACATTTCATTGTGTAATGACTTGGAAAAAACAAAAGTTGAGTGGAGAAAGCCAGATTTCAAGATGTTTCTTCTTCAAAAACACAGAATCATGTGAAGTGAAACTCGCAATGCTGAAATATATAAGTGAGAGTCCATTCTTAAAAAAGGGTGATGTCCGGTCGATCGAGTCGGGTTGCAAAAATTTCTAACAGCTGAGAAAAAATTCTAAAAAAAAAAAAAAAAAAAAAAAAAAAACCCTTTTAGTCTGAAAATTGATGTCTTCAATTTTTCGAAAATTGAAGACATCAATTTCGGAAGAAAAAGGGGATTTTTTTTTTAATAGAATTTTTTCTCAGCCAGCTTCGAGTCATTCTTTCTCTTCTCTCTTCTCACTGACTATATATAAGAACGTTGTTCTTACAGTCCTGGTATTGACATTAACGTAGCTGCTAGAATAAAAGCCATTGTAGGTATTTCAGCTAAGCACAAACAGAGGCATGGAAACAACTTTTTAAGAATTTCTTCAACGGGTACCGTGGATTGATAAACGCAGTTTCCTGCAGCATCGCATGTGCGTTTATAATGTTCTGAGAGAAGATACTTGTACTGTTCAAAACAATTCCAGGGAATGAGGACTTTTCCACTACATGTTTTAGCAAAGTAGATTTCACCTTGGGCATCTTTCAGGACGTAAGGTTCTTCATTTTTCACTAAATAATATTCGTTCCCTCGGAAATCCACCGGGTATCGTTCTTTTCCGTCCGCGTATTTGGCTAGAACGAATTCGTTTTGAATTTGAATAACGAGGGATTTTTTACGTTGTAGAGGATATTTTTCATTTCCTTTCCGATCTTTGGCATAATATGGAAGGCCGTCTCGGGTTTTAGCGAAAGGATCACCTTTGTCGGGATAGATTTCCCCCTTTTGGGAGTGAATGGCATACCTTTCATGACCATATTCACTTTTCACAAAGACTGGATCTTTTTTTCGATATTTGTAATATTCGCTACCATATCGATTCGGATAAAATTCCATTATATTGCTTTATCTTTTCAAAAATAAATTTCTCGTCTAATGATTTTATTTTTACTTTTCTTCGTGAGCATGTTTAGCTAATAAATATTGATGATATTTATTGCCGTGCATTAAATAATCCATTGTGATCCAAGTATATTTCGGATTCGCGAGTAGTGCGTAAAAATATAAGAGATAGATGCAAGTGATATGGTAATGAGCAGAATCTTTAGGAAAAAACTGACTGGCCATTTTGCGAATAGGGTCTAAAACTTCTTCATTCGATAAAATAAATTCTTCATCATTCCATTCCAGGGCATTAAACAGGAGCTGCTGATCGATTAAAAGATATAGGTGTCCATATTGCGACATATTATCTAACACGTGACGGATATGAGCAACGGCCTGTGATTGAAAATCTCGAACGAGTCGAGGCGTAATCTCAAAAAATAGATTCAGAAACCGGTACGTCGCTTGATAGTTTTCAAGTTGAGGATTTTGCGATATCACGAATCGGATGAGTCGATCAATCGGTAATTGAATAGTTTTCTAAACAGAAATATCGTAATACTCTGCCATGCTTGTTTAATCCTTCGAACCGAAGAAGAAAAAAAAATGAATCATTCAACCTTTCTTCCATGGCGAATCACCGAACGGTTCAATCGACAAATAGGTCCCTCCTTTCGATATATTGTTCTTATTTCCCATACTGCCACGTTTGATTTGGAAAGAGATTTAAAATCGACCTTGGGTCTTCAATCTTGGTCCTTAATACAATTTCTACAAAAGTTTCGTCAACATCGAGTGGGTATAGAATATATAACTCTGTTCACTCGCAAGGATAAGATACGTCTAGGACCTATTGCAGTACAAGTATCAGAGCGGATTTGTTTCCAACAATTAAAGAAAAAATATGGAACTCAATCCATCCACTTAGTTGGAGCCACCTATCTAAAAAACAAATTGAGAGATTTTCATGTGATAACCGTAGAGGATTTTAGATTCAATGTTCTCCTGAAACAAGATGACCGATAAAAATAAAACATGGAATCCTATATTGTTCTCAATTTCGAAGGTTTCGAATTGAATGGTGATCCTCTCGCCAAAAAACTCAATCTTTCTTATAATGATGACTTTTCCGACTATATTATTAAAGAAGTGGCTTATATCACCCATGATCGTTCCCAAGGCATTATCTACGTGGAACCACCCATACCGTGGTCTGAATTATCCTATTCCGCCAAACAAAGTGTATCGAGTGTTCATTTACCGTTAGCGGATATAACGCATGGCTTTTCATGGAATGAGGGTCATTTGCCGTACGATCAATTAAAACCGTTTCTCGTAGCTCTAACGGCAGGATATAAAAACATTTACTGCCCTCATTATTGGAAAATTAATGTTTTGTACCAGATACTGGCCCGTCCTATTTATTTCAATTTCGTCTCCAAGAACAAGGAGGCGTTTCATACCGCGCCCATACCAATGAACTATGAATACTCATCGTTTTGTCCGAAACATATAGGTCGGACCAAATATTGTGCTTTCCAAGAAGCTTTGTTTTATTTTCATCGCCTTCAAGAGTACAAGAAAGAAACCTTTCCGTTTGTCATTCATAAATCTTTAGAAAAAAATGAAAAAGAAAGAGACTTACCTCCAACATAATCCAACACGTTATAGAATACTTTTTTTTTCCTTCCCCATGAATGATTCAACTAGGATCTAGGTGGGTCCCTCTTCAACAGCACGTACACATTTGAAGCGAAACTCGAAATGCTTAAATAGATAAGGAAGAGTTCATTCCTAAAAAAATGGTGATGACTTGTGAATCCAGTCGGCTGGAAAAAATTTCTGAGAGCTATTAAAAAAAAAAAAAAAAAAAAGACTTTTTGTTAATTTTTATCATGTCTTCAGACATGATAAAAATTACCCCATGTCTTCTAGACATGATAAAAATTAACTATCCCCTTTTGTTTTCAATGATGTCTCACCATGTTTCTAAAAATACACCATGACTCATTTATTTCTTGGAATTTTATTTTTAGAAAGGGTGAGTCATGGTCTAATTTTCGAAAGGGTGAGACATCATTCCTAGACAAAAAGAGTAGATAGTTAATTTTTATCATGTCTAGAAGACATGATAAAAATTAACAAAAAGTTGTTTTTTTTTTTTTTTTTTTTTTTTTTTTTTTCAGCTCTGAAAAATTTTTTCCAACCGACTGGATTGACAAGACATCCCAATCTTTTTAAGAATGGATTGTTTCAGATATTTTTCTTTCTCTCACGACTTTAGTTTTTAAACAGTATATTAATGCAGATTAGGAACGCAAGTATGGCCAAGATACCTATCATAGAAAGAATGATTTTAGTCCAGTTGGTGGTGGATTGATGATTATTTTCGTCAGACTGTATCGGGTTGGCATATATTTTCTTCTTTCTTTTCTTCTTTTTCTCTTCCTCTTCCACTGGATCTTCCTGTCCTGGAAGACCGCTTTCCACTTTCTCGACCACTTTACCCTCCGAGTTATTATATATAACTTTATAGGGTTGGAACCCGTGTCGAGAAGCGCGTTTAGATCTCAAATTGGTCAAATAATCCATCGGTTTCGAATGCTATCGGTACAAGTAGCCTATCAAATTTTCGGGTTCAATTCTAGCGTCTCGTATAAACGCAGATGTCCAGGGCTTGTCATTTAAATTGGGAACAATGATGATTTGATCACACGTGATGGGGTATCCACTCGCAAAGATTTGTTCCTCACTCACTTTCTTGAACTGGACAATGTACTCGTTATTGTATCGATCGACCGGGTAGTAATATTCACCCAATTTATTTTGAGCGTATCGGTTTCCTAAAGGTTTTTGGGTAATGCGCTTATCGGCATGAATAATTTCCGGATAGATTTCATTATTGTCTGCATCTTTGGCGTATCGTTTCACGGCCGGATCTTTCATCAATTGATCGTACGATCCTTTGTCCGTCACTAAATATCGTTCGTTGCCGTGTTGATCGACCGAGTAAATAATGACCCCGTTCTTATCATCATGAGCATAAAAGAATTCTTTCAGCCTCGTCATGGCGAATTGACCGCTGTCCGGGTAAATTTCGCCTCCATCCGCTTTCCGCGCATACACTTGGTTCTGATCGGTATCTCTTCCAAAGATGACTTGCTGAGTGAAAGGGTGAAGGATTTGATAAAATTCATCGCCTGTAGCATTTTTAGGATAGATGGGTTTACCCTGAGAATTGATAGGATAGAACGGAATACCGTTTTTATCGAGGGCGTAAGACATGTATTCGGGCTTGTGTTCCGTATCGTCGGCGAACAAGGGATATTTTTCATTTCCTGTCTCATCTTTAGCATAATAATACCGCCCGTCGGCATCTCGAGCAATCATGTCGTTCCCAAACAAATCTTTGGGATACATCTCGGCCCCGGAATGCTCTTTGGCATAAATTTCTCGACCCTGGTACTTTAGAAAGACGTGCAAGTTATTGATTTTTCCATAATACTCCTCAAATTTTTTTTCTCCACCGATATATACGGGTTTTTTAGCATAATGGGGAACTTTATATTTGTCTAGGGCATACAGTAGACTGGGATCGTCAGTGGTAATATATGTTTCAAATTCCCTTCGATCCTTTCTATATCGTTGATTTCCAAGATTGTCGACTGCATAATACTCATCTTTTGCCATCGAAGATCCTTTGGTAATCGTTTTGCTTTATTCGTCATTGTCGTCGTGGTAAATTCTCGGATAATATTCGTCCAAGTTTTCATCTTTCGCATAAATGCCTCCTCCTAAAGCATCTAAGGCCGGTTCGTCCCTATTTCCAATTCGAATATACTTTTCGAGACCGTTGAGTTGCTTGGGATAGTATTCGTCCCCACTCGCTCTCTTAGCGTAATAAGGGGTTTCATCGATGTTCCTAGCCGGCATTTCATTGTGCAAACGATCTCGAGCGTAAATTTCATCGTTGAATTCGTTGACGGGATAATATTCACCTAGCGTATTGTTTCGGAAATACATTTCGTCCTGATCCGGAGAGAGTTCAAACAGCGGTCGTTTTGTGACGAGATTAAACGGGTATTGGAATTTATTGTTCTCTAAGGGAATATAGATCCGTTGACCGTTGGAATCGAGAGGGGCATATTCGATAGGGAATTGATTGACATCGAGTTTTCGAGCATAGTAAGGCTTTTGATGCTCGTCTTTGGCAAAATAGGGTCGATGGTGCTCGTCTAAAGCATAGATTTGTTCTTTGGTCTGAGGATTTTCCGGATACCATTCTTTTCCTCCGTAGAACAGATACACCATTTTTCCGTTTTCCATGGGAAACATGGGTTCCCCATCACTATCAAATCCATACACGGGACGGTTTTGGGCGTCGACGGGTAAAATAGAACGGTTCAGATGATCGACGGCATAGACAGGGGTTATTTTACCGGTGATGGGAGAGATTTGTTTTGCAAACACAATATTTCCATCGGGATCCAGCATATAAAATTCATCTCCTTGTCGATTCTTAGCATAAATCTCATTTCCGTCAGCCAATTTGGCATAGCGCTTATCTGATTTCATTCGATCGGGGTAGTATTCTTCGTAATTCAGGAGATCTCGCCTATGCCGACGAATTATTTCCTCATCCACGTCCATGGGAATATTGCCTACATTATCATTATTAGGAGGATTGTCATGGATTGGAGGAGATGGTTAGATGGATTGCTTGGAGGGTGATTGTTAAGGGGGTTGTCAACGACTGGGTCTCCTACATGATTAGGAGGAGCTGCTTCCATTCGAAGCAATTTTCGTTCCGCTTTATCAGATTTGGATTTATCCCTTCGAACCATTTTTTTAATTAATATGAGTTACTTTATTATTATCTCTTCTCTTCTGACTCAGAACAAAGAAAACAAAAATATGGTATCGATCCTCTTATGGATTTTATTATTTCTCTTTATCCACCATCCCGTTTATAATGCTTACCAGAATATTACGTATCGGACCCTTTATTACGAGACATTAGGTCAAGAATAGAGAAGAAGAAGAAAAAAACAAATGGATTCCTTAACATTAGGAACGCTTTTAGTCGCTGGAGCGTATACGTCCTTCGTGATCCTGTTTTGTCTCATTTTAACACAAAGCTGGTTCTTTCTCCTTTTCCTCCTCATCAACGGACTCATTTTTCTCTTTCTGGCTTTTGGATACATTCGCAAGCTGACGATTTTTACAACTTTCGGGGAATTGCTCGGCAGTTTGGTGCAAAATAAAGACGTGGGAGATTGGTATTGCCGTTTTCGTCAATGGTGGTTTAAGTAAAGAGAATGGATGCTCAAACCTTTAAACGTTTAAAACGAACTTATTTAGAAGATGAACCGATCGTTTCGAACGAACTCCAAGAAAGCCAGGCTCGTGTTTCACCGTTCGTGGCTCATAAAATTCATGAACTTTTACACTTCAAAACCCCTTCTTCTCCACCTCCTCCTCCGGGTATTGACGTCACCCACTTTACGACCGCTTTCCGAGAAGAAGAGCCCCAACAACGATTAGATGAAGTCGTCGTCACCTATTTATTATTCATGGCCAATTTAATGAACCAAGATAAATGGGGACGGTCGTTTCTACGACCTGGAGCTTGGGTAGGCGAATACAGTTGGATTCAACTCTTTAAATTGACCACGTACTGCGTCTTAACGCTCCTGTACCGTATTCGATGGAAGAGCGAATACTTTTTCTTTTTAGACGAAGCGGTGATTGAATTACTCCAGGGGAAAAGTCAGGCGATTCGAGACTTGATGACCCGGATCGGCCTTTCCGTATCCCCACAACCTTTTTCAGCCGAAGATTATTTTCATCACATCAATTACCACAACACGTTGGTCTTTGGTCCTTATTACTGGCGGCTTTTACATTGGATGGCCGAAGCGTTTTCAGTTCAGGACGAGCAGGACGAGGATATTCGTCTCGCGAAAACTCTTTGGAGAGACTTTGTGACAGAATCTTTATATCGAACTCTCCGATGCGGGATTTGTGTGTATCATTACTTATCCAAACTCAAAACGTATAAAGAACGGTTTTTAGGCGAACACTTTGCCCACGTCTGGTTTCAATTTCATAATGAAGTGAATGCCAGTCTTCAAAAGCCACCTTATCCTGAATCGGAATTCCAGAAAGATCAAGAATATATGCGAGCTGCGTTAAAAAAATAAAGAATAAGAAGCATGGGATCTTTTCTGACTCGTCTCGGGAATCAAGTATGCGGAACAACCACCATGGGTTCCATTCAAGATCTTTTCAAGAAATGTCAAGACGCACCCGTGACCGTTGTATTAGGTAATTTAGGAAGGCATCCTTCCCTCTTATCCTATCATTTGGAAACCCTTTTTGTTCGACATCATAAAACGGTTCATATTCTTCTCGACGACCAGCCTATGCCAACCAGCCTATGCCGATCGTCTCATTGTTTTCACGAGCCATCTTCATCTCAATTTATCTAATTGTCAGTTACTGAATTATCATTTAGGCGATCCCTACGACCTTCCTTCCAGTACCATGAAACCGTGGATCGAAGATGAGGCTGAAATATATCCACACAATGAAGTGCTGTACCCAAGGAAATATCAAACTGGGAGATGGTGGAAGCAAGTCGAGAATGAAATGGATGTTGCCTTTCATTTGAAACTGTGTCGGACAGCTCAAGAATGCTATCTCAGCATGTTAAACGCTCTCGAGATTGTTGGAAAGTATCGTCCCAAAACCTGGCGATTCCTTCTTTCCGAATATATGAAAAAGTCATTGGCTTTAAATCTTCGGATGGGATTAAAGAAATGGGATGAATATCAGTCCCAATCCATTCCATCGGTTCGAGTGCACTCCCTACATCCGTCATCGGCTAATTTACTCAAACCCATCTATGGTCTCGATTCCTTTTTCCAGTCTCAATTAGTTTCCTCACTCTGGTTTTCTTCCTCAGGTTCGATTGATTCTGTTTCCTCCTCCTCTTCCTCCTCAGAAGTTTCCCGAGGTCCCAATAATTCATACATGAGTAAATCATCTAAATCAGCCTCATCCTCATCGTCTGAAAACCTGATGCGGTTTTCATAATCGTAAATTACATCATATAAAAAAGAACGTCGCAAAGGGAGAAACATAGAAATTAATTTCTTCAGGGTATCTTCAAACGGTTCTCGGCAGACAGGACACGTCAATGCTTTTTCTCTCCAAATGTCAATACATTTCGTGTGGAACTGATGTTGACACGTTAAAGTAGAAATGGTTTCTACATCTTCGGCAATGAGTTCGTCTAAGCAAATTGGACAACATTCGGCCATTTTGTTTCTACTGTTTCTTCTTCTTATTATAAATATTTTTTTTGATTCAAAAACCTATTAAAAAAATTATAAATAAGTAAGAGTTCTTCATTATACCAAAAATAAAAGAAGCATCATGTCTCCCTCAAAAACTAGTAAATTAGTCTACTCTATTTATGAAAATCAATATGAAACTTGGTGTTTACAAATGCATAAAGATCTAAATCATACCGAAACACTTCAAGAATATCACCAATATCTTATCGATCAAAAACAACGTTCCGCGAAATATATTTCAAACGCTTTAAATGCTATTCGACGAAAATGGTTCTTACCTTCTGCAGATGAGGTGGTGGTCAAGAAACCTCGTCGTCGAAAACACCAACGTTTTACAGCAGAGCAGATGAATCAAATCCGTAATCACTGTCTCTCCAATTATGAAACAGATGAACTGTCGCTGATAGTCTTATTACTGTTAGAAACAGAATTGAGGATGATTCACATCTTGGGCTATCTAAACGATGATCCAGAGAAACGAAAAGCGTTTGCGTCTAAATCTTTAGAAGTCTATAAGGATCCAAATCAGATAAAGTTATTCCAGTTTCTTTTCAATGCTCCTCCATCCAAACTATTTGTAAAAAATCATTACCAGTATTTATTTAATCTAAAGCGACGATTGAAGAAACAGTCTAACATCAAAGGGGCTTCCTTCGAAATGCTGAAGCGGTCTCGATATCTCGTGAAAGCAAAGGCGAAAACGAATGAATCAGAACCCAGTGAGTGAAACTTATATATCGACTTATATATCGTTATCAACATCTCCAAAAAAAAGAAAGTAAAACCGACCGACTGGTGGAAAATATTTCTCAAAAAAATCTAATGTGGTATAAAAAAAAAAAAAAAAAAAAAAAAAAAAAAAAAAACCTTTTTGTTAATTTTTATCATGTCTTAGACATGATAAAAATTAACTCTACCCTCCTTTTTGTTTGGAATAATGTCAACATGTTGTCTAGACATGTTTCTAAGTATAAATTTCCAAGAAAAGCATGATTCATTCTTAGAAATCTATTTTTAGAAAAGGTGACATCATTCAAATGTAGGGTTTATATTTATTTTAACTAACATTTATTTTAAGTTTAAACTATCTTTCCTGTCAATCCTTACTTTCCCCTGGAACTGCCAATGCCAGAATATGTAAATTTGAGTAGAACGCGCAAGCATTCAAATTATCAGCGGAAGTAGTATGATTTAAATAGAAGGAAACAAGTTCGGTGAGAGAGAGTTATTCTTACTTAGCGAGAGCGGAGGTAGTTATAGAGATTTGAAAAACCCCGCGTTGCGGCCTATGTGCTTGGCGGGAAGTAGTTGCAATTGTTCCAGTGAGCTTCAAGTCTGCTGAATTAGCAGCCGTATTGTAAAACGCGGTGAGTTAGTTATTTGAGAGAGCCTCGTAGTTAGAATATTGTCTTTAATTTCTTTTCAGGTTTTTATTTTTATTTTGACTGCCGAGTTGGCACCGTTTGTAAGCGTCAAGAGAACGCAATTGTAAATTAGTACGTTGAATAAAAAGGGACTTAAACCCTTTATAAGACTCTGTGGTTTATACAAGCTTTCACAGTCACCTCTTGGTTGCGTGCTAGTTAGAGGCGCGCAACGTTATATTGGCGCCCGAACACTTATCGAACTGAAATGGCCGAAAACTGGATGGAAGCCGCTGGACAACACCAAGAAATGACAACGCAGTTAGAAGGATTTGGATACCTGGTCCAGACTTTGAGAGCATCAATCAAGCCAAACGTCTATTTCGACGGAAAAAATTCGGTGTCCGTATTTTTAGAAGGTATAGAAAACCACTTTCAGCTCTATCCTGTGCCCGAAAGACAAAAAGTTGCTATCGCCACATCAGCACTAAAAGGACAGGCCGCGCTATGGTGGAAAAATATAGGCAAATTTCTTCTAGGTGAATTTGGAAGCCCGACGTATACTTTTGAAAATTTCAAAAAATCGTTAGTAAAGGCCTTCCCCATAGTGAAAGATCACGCACGGCTGGAAGCCGAGCTATATAGTTTCTATCAACGGGATACAGCACAATTGACGGACTTTATTTTACGAAAAATCAAGCTAACGGATATGTTGTATGGGAAAAAACCCGATGCGGAGATTATTGAAATAATATTAGCAAGATTGTTACCCGCTGTCCAAGACTACTTTGAAATTAGAAACCCAACCACATTGCAGGAACTTTTCGAATTGGCGGTGAAGTTTCAAAATCGCAGAATCGCGGAAAGAGCGAGAAGGGAAACATATTCTCAAAGTACCAGAAGGAAGGAGGAAACAAGAAATGGAAATCGCTCATATGGGGGAAAGAACTATCAAGCTAACGCATCGAAACTTGAAGGGCAAGGCCCAAAAAGAAAATTTGAAAATAAGCATCCGCGTACCCAGAAGACACAGATTGAAAGGAAAGCTTTAAACGACTAGAGGGGCCTGTGAAAGGGAGGGTCCAGACCCCGGAAATTTTAGAAAAACCCTCAAATAGACATCTAAATACAGTCATCGTAAAAAACTCACAGCTACCAATTATACAAGTCCTGGTTGGCGATGTACCAGTAGAAGCCCTCATCGATACAGGGGCAGAAGGCAATTTCATGAGTGAAAAGTTCTTCAAAAAGAATTTTTATAGGATACGACTCTTTAAAACCAGAAATACGGAAATTATAGCGGCGCAAGGAAAAACATGTCACTGCATCGGGAAAGTAGCATTAAACGTACAGGTAAAAGAGGAAAATCTCAAAGTATTAATTTTTGTGGTGAAACACCTCCAACACTCTCTTATTTTAGGTATGGACTTTTTAAGGGCCGCGAGAGCCAAATTAAATTTTCAAGATAGTTCCGTGGTGCTGGAGATGGACCAGAGGGTGGTGGAACCGGTGGAGACACCTGAATTGGACCTTAGCCATTTGAATGACCAGGAAAGTAAAGCAATACAGCAAGTGAGTAATTTTTCTCATTTGTTTTCAGAAAAGCCGGGAAACTGTCAGATTGTAACTCACAAGATTCAATTAAATGCCGAAAAACCTTGTAGGACTAAACCTTACCGCTATGACAAACAAAAAGACGTAATCATCGAAGAACATATTCAGGAGATGTTAAAGAATAAAATAATAACGCCCATAAATAGTGAATACGCGAGTCCAGTCGTACTATGTAGGAAAAAGAACGAGTTTCCTCCTTCGGATAAAAGGGCTTGGAGGTTTGCTATCGATTATAGAAAACTAAATAGCATAACTAAATTCCCAGTTTACCCTTTGCCGGTTATAGACGAGATCATTAGACAGATCAAATCGACGAGATATATGTCTACTTTGGACTTAACGTCTGGCTACTATCAAATAGCTATGAGACCCGAAGATATACATAAAACCGCGTTTATAACAAAATCGGGCACTTATGCATTTTTACGCATGCCTTTTGGGTTGTGTGGGGCCCCGTCAACATTCCAGAGAGCTATGGACATTGTTCTAAAGCCTGTCCTAGGAAAATCAACTTTAATTTATCTAGATGATATAATTATAACGAGTAGTACGTTGGAACAACACATTAGTGATCTCGAACAAGTTTTTAAATTATTAAAAGAGGCCGGTCTTACAATTAACGCCTCAAAATGCAAGTTCGCAACTAAAGAACTTAAATATCTCGGTTATAAAATTTCGCAAAAGGGTATAGAAACGCAAGATTCAAAAATAAAAGCTATTAAGAATTTCCCACCGCCCAACACCGCCAAGAAACTTTCGTCTTTCCTTGGACTATGTTCTTACTATCGATCTTTCATAAAAGATTTCGCTAATATTGTTGAACCACTCTTAGTAATCAAAAGAAAAAAGAGTAAATTTACGTGGACAGCGGAAGCTAACACGGCTTTTGAAAGATTAAAAGAAGCCCCTGTTTTAAAATTCCCTGAGGGGGACGAAAACCTGGAAATTGCGGCAGATGCATCAGACTATGCGGTGGGTGCGGTTCTTATGCAAAATAACCATCCGCTGGCATTTTTTAGTAAAACATTGAATCAAACACAAAGGAATTATACAGCTACAGAAAGAGAAACATTAGCCGTATTAATGGCTGTACACAAATTTCGAGTTTATTTCGGCAAATCGCCAGTAACTGTCTTTTCGGATCATGCGGCTGTTGGTAGACTTTACTCGGGAAAAAACCTAACGCCCAGGTTAATAAGATGGGCTTTAAAACTCCAAGAATATAATATCACAATAAAATATAAATCGGGTAAGGAAAACAATGTAGCTGACGCACTTTCTCGTATAAAACTGGACGAGGAAGGTAATGAACTTAAATGCGCTGTGTTGACTTCAAAAATTTTAGATTCTAGAGATACGGTTATTACTGAACTGAAAGCTGATCCTGAATTTGGAAATATCTATGCTTATTTGAAAGACCCCGAAGGCTTTGAGCATACAGATATCGATGCGATAAGAAATAGAGCAAAAAACTATGAAATAATAGATAATTTATTATTCTATACGAAAACAACGAACGAAAATCTTGAGTATAAGCCAGTCATCCCAGCCTCGCTTCGATTAAGCATTTTGAGGGAGTTGCACGAAAAAAAAAACAGCGGGCCACCTCGGGGTCAGAAAGACTTTAAAAAGGGTACGCGAGGCGGTATATTTCCCGCAATTATACAAAATAGTAACGGCGTATGTCAGGTCCTGCAATCAATGTCAGTTAATAAATGATATTAATTACAGCCCGGCCGGGTACTTAAATAGCATTCGCGCTACATTTCCGAATGAAATTTTAGGCATAGATCTCCTTGGTCCCTTCCCCCAGAGCGAGTTAAATAAAAATCGTTTTCTTTTAGTAATAGTAGATCATTTTTCAAAATGGATAGAAATTGTTCCACTTAAACGCGCGTCAGCCAAAACAGTCGCAGATGCATTCTTACACAGATACATTTTAAAATACGGTGCACCGATAAAAGTCATTAGCGATAACGGAAAACAATTCATTAGTCAAATATTTGAAAACATATGCAATGGACTTGATATACGCCATATCAAAATGGTTCCGTATAGACCACAGGCTAACATAGCAGAAAGAGTTAATAAAAACATTGTAAAAATAATTCGCAGTTACGTTAGCACACATCACAAGCGCTGGGATGGTTACATAAATGAATTAGCTTATCCTTTAAGAACGGCACATCATGATACTACGGGAAAAACTCCAGCAGAATTATTTTTAGGCAGAAAGTTAATTACGCCTTTAGATAAATTATTCTTTGGGCAACAAAGAGAGCAGGAATTCAAACAAAAGGACGTGCAAAAACTAATTGATCAGGCGCTTAAAACCTCGGATACGGCAAGAAATAGGCAGAAAATTTATTACGATAAAAAACGCCGTGAAGCAGATTTTAAAGTTGGTGATAAAGTATTGAAACGGAAATTTTCTTTATCAAGTGCCCCAGACAATTTTATGGCAAAGCTAGCTCCAAAGTTTGAAGGCCCCTATGTAATTCAGGAAATCAAAGGAGTAGTTTTATATCTTAAAAACGAGAGAGGGGAAATCTGTAAAGCAAGTCCCGACCAGGTGAAAAAATACTATAATCCCAATGATTTTGAAATCCTTAAAAGTTTCTTGCAGGACTCAAGTCTAAACGAAATAGAAGGGCCAGAGACTGCAACAACTATTCCACCACCCAAGAAACGGAGAACTGAAGAGAGACCTAGCACTTCTACAACCCGGACGTCGGTATCAAAAAGAAAAAATGATTATCAAACTCCGGCGTTTAAGAAAAACAAAAGTACAGATGAACCGGGTAAAGAAACCGTGGTAAGAAGAAAAACACCACCTACAAAGGATGGCAGGAGGAATTACACATCAAGAAGAACGCGCACACGGCCACAGAGTCAGGTGCCAGCAAGGCCGCCGTTCCGGAAACTGAAACGCCAACAGGAAGCACAGAAGTACGAGGAACAGAAGAAATTCAAGGACTCCAGACCGGAGGACGTCAAGACCAGCCGTCCCAGGCAGAAGCGCAAAAGCCAACAACCAGACGATTACTCCGTCAAGAGGCCAGCATGTAGAGGACGCAAAAGAAAGATCAACGGGGACGACAATTGGAGATCAACAAGGAGAAGATTGACATCCATGACACCTCTAACTTGGGATCAATTTTGTCAAAAACGGATGACGGAGTTTCAAGCATCGAAAACTCAAAGATAAGTTAAAACCTTCTATAAATTTTTTTTTCTCTTTTGTTCCGAAATGTTATGCATAAGTACGAAGTTCTATGTTTTGACGAAAGTCAATATGTCTCGGTTGAGACTTAGTTTTGTTTTACTTTATTTAGCTAAGGCAAAAGTATTATTTTCTTTAAGTGTAAAAGCTAAAAACAAGCATTTTCTGTTGGTCGAAAGACTAATTCTGTTATGTTAAAGCCAAAATTTGGCCGGAGATAAAAATAACTTCGTATTCTTGTATGTACTAATAAGAATTTTAGTTTCAGTGCCGCCAGCTTGGCGAAGGATGAGTAAAGTAAAAATTTATTTTCTCTTATTCATTTTATGGTAAATTGTAAAAAGCATATGTATTAAACTTTTGTAAATGTATGTAAATACTTGCATGTTATGTAAAAGTAGAATTTAGTCTAGAAGCATAAAATTGTAGATGCTAAAAGTGAATGCTTAAAAGCAATGAAGTCAAAATTTAAGTATTAAACTGTAAAGTCATGCTTTAGAGCGAAAGCCTGCATGTTTAAAAGATGAATGAGGGGGAAGTTAGAATGAATGTGTTTTGTAGGGTTCTCCACCTACATTTGAATTTTTAAGAATATTAAAGTAGCTCATTGAGTTGTAGAATGTCGAGTAAGGTGTGTCTATTTGGTTGTTGAATTCTAACAAATCATGGTGGTTAGGGGAAGTGTTGTAAGACTAAAACACGAATATTCCCGTTTGACACCACACACGGTGGAGAGCCAGGGTAAAGTTAAATTAATGCTTGAAAAATTGAATGAATGTGAAGTAAGCAATAACTAAGAAAAACGAAACGTTAAAAACAAAAATTTATTGTGTCAAGAAAGTGTAAATTATAATGTATGTAGAAAGATACTGATACTTATTCCTTCCAGATGCTGGAAGGAAAGACCAAGATTGATTGATGAAGTCCAGGAAAAGTTGCTGTAAGAAGAAACCTTTGTAAAGAGTAACAGAATTTTAATTGTTACATAAGATTATTTTTGTGTAAACGAGGCTTTCGCCAGTTAGTTCAGAATTAGATAAACTTACAACAGGTCGTTTATAGGACCTGCTTCCAAGTTTTCCAAATTCTGGCAGCGGCAAATGTAGGGTTTATATTTATTTTAACTAACATTTATTTTAAGTTTAAACTATCTTTCCTGTCAACCCTTACTTTCCCCTGGAACTGCCAATGCCAGAATATGTAAATTTGAGTAGAACGCGCAAGCATTCAAATTATCAGCGGAAGTAGTATGATTTAAATAGAAGGAAACAAGTTCGGTGAGAGAGAGTTATTCTTACTTAGCGAGCGCGGAGGTAGTTATAGAGATTTGAAAAACCCCGCGTTGCGGCCTATGTGCTTGGCGGGAAGTAGTTGCAATTGTTCCAGTGAGCTTCAAGTCTGCTGAATTAGCAGCCGTATTGTAAAACGCGGTGAGTTAGTTATTTGAGAGAGCCTCGTAGTTAGAATATTGTCTTTAATTTCTTTTCAGGTTTTTATTTTTATTTTGACTGCCGAGTTGGCACCGTTTGTAAGCGTCAAGAGAACGCAATTGTAAATTAGTACGTTGAATAAAAAGGGACTTTATAAGACTCTGTGGTTTATACAAGCTTTCACAGTCACCTCTTGGTTGCGTGCTAGTTAGAGGCGCGCAACGTTATACAAAATAAAAAAGAAGGTACAGTTAATTTTTATCATGTCTAAAAGACATGATAAAAATTAACAAAAAGTTTTTTTTTTTTTTTTTAACTATCAAATTTTTTTTGAGAAATATTTTTCAACAGTCGGTCGGTTTTACTTTTCCATTTGGAAATAGATCTGTTGATATAACGATGTATAGGAGATGGATCTGTTGATAACGAAATATTATACACCAGTCATCAGTCTTACTTTCCATTTTTGTTTACTGTTTTTATTTTTATTTTAAGAATCATCTAATTCCTTCTACTTCGTCTTTGTCGTCTCATTTCTCTCCAAAATGCATTCGGTCGACCAAAATAAGGATTGACTTCCCGTTCTTCATCATCTGAGGTAGGAGAACTTTGTCTAGGTGTATCCATATAAGCATAATCTCCCACTAAATCTTCTCTTCTCTGTCTTCTGGGTCTCGTCTGACTGGTACTAGGTCCTGAAAAAATGAGACCATGGCCTCCCAGATCGACTAATTCTTCTTCGGGTCTTCGTCTTCGTCGTTGCCTTGGCGGTTCTTCCACCTCTGGTTCTTCCTCCTCCTCCTCCTCCTCTTCATCCGAATCTATTCTTAAATGTTCCATTTGCAATGTTCCGCTGGTAAAATAGAGCATATCATCCTGGCTGATACGAGTCCGACAGGTCGGGCATTTCTTTTTACCATACTCTCGAATCCATTTCTTTATACATTTAATATGAAAGGAATGCTCACAATTGAGATTGTAGATTTTATGGCGTTTCGTTTCTTTGAAGGCCTTCAGGCAAATTCCACAGATTTCTTCCTCTGCGTCTGCCATTTTTCCCAATGATTTACTTGATTATGACATATCCATCTCTTCGCCGTCTTCGTTTCTTCCTCCTCCTCCTCCTCCTTGACATATTTCTTGACGAGAGGGAACTTGAGATTCCTTCGTCGCTACATTGAGTAACATTCTCAATTCTTTTTCCATATACCCGTCGGAACATAAGAACAGTTTCACCATTTCCATCGTCCAGAAAATTTCTTCGTCGGATTTTTCAAATTCGCGTATTTTCAAGGCCACTTTCTGTACAAGACGGTAAAATTTCTTACCCGTCGCGATCGAACCTTTCACTAATCCTTTACCTTTGAGCTTTGAAATAATAAACCCGGTCCCGAAAAGATATCCGAGGTACTCATCAATTTGGGTGGCTTTTTTCGTCATCTCTTCGTCTTCTTTCGGAACAAACAGGACGTAGGGGAAATTTTGTTTGAACGCAAACTGCTTTATTCGATCATCCGCTTTTCCTAGGAACACTTTCGCTAAAAAGGTTTCGATTTGAATCATTTTTTCAATAAATTCTAGTGATAAGGCATCGCACGTGCCGCCTTGTTGAATCTCTCGAAGGAGGTAGTAGAATTCTGTATTCCGATGGTACGTAATTTGAGAAGTGACCAGTTTTCGCAATTGCTGGGTCAAGAACGATTCTTTGAAGAAGAAGGGGCGACGACAAATGCGAACTCCAAACTCAAACACGAAATTCGCCACCACGTTGAGTTCGTTCCGGCATAAATTGCAATAAATCATGACGTGCACAAGATCAAATAGAGTCGTGTAAGGAGAATAACGAGCCCGAATTTGATTCGAGGCTTTCATTTCCAAACATAATTGATAAGCGGGATCTTTTTCAACATCCTTGGAAGTAGGAGGTAGAAGGAACGAAGCATCGTCGCCGTCACATATTTTTACATAGGGAGCTAGGACTTTGTGATAATAACTTAAGAAATTGAAAGGTTGGTCCTCGTCTTGATGGACATTTTCCATGAGCGATTTCATGTTGGTAAAAAGAGCGTGCAGAGCCGCTTTATCGACTTGGGAGTGATTCTCTTCATTGGCGATTTTTTCAATATGCTGGGCATATTCGTCCATGTATTCGATCATGAACCGTTCGAGCGATTCATACGATTCAAAAGTTCGGCCTGGGATCGGTTCGGGAAAGGTTCGGCTTGGGATCGAAAAGGGGCATTCACGCATTGTAATAATCGAATCCCGTTTAATAAAATACGTAACGTGACGGAAACATTACGGATCGGTAAAATACCAGGAATCCCTATGAGAGGAAATGTGCAGGGTACGTTCAAATCTCCCGTCCAATTCGCATATTCTCGAGCTAGACGAGCCGATAAGAACGGATCACTGTCATCAGGAAAGGACGCTCGTAAAATAAAAGCATACGCATCTTGAATTTGATCACATTCCGTGCACTGCAATTGACCATTGACACCTGCTACGATTTTATCGGGACCGTGACACGTTGAAATGAAATCAAGGAACATGGTAACCAAGATCCTACTTGTATTATTCTTATTCTTATCATGCCGTATACACCTATTGAAATAAGACGGGAAATTCGTCGTTTGTATTATGAACGAGGGCAAACGGTTCGTCAAATTGCTCGACACTTTAATGTCGCTCCTTCCACAGTTCAATATTGGATCTCCCGCTCCTCGGAAAATGAGGAGAACTATCAAACCAAACACAAATCCGGCCGACCTCGAGCCACGACCCAAGAAATGGATCAACGTATTTTTGAAATGTCGACGGGTGATCCCTTTTTACCCGCGACGGATATTGGTCGTCGATTACAAGTGCCTTGCACCGCTCAAACGGTTCGTCGACGATTAAAAGAAAAAGGATTAGTGTCGCGCATCGCCGTCCGAAAAGATTATTTGCGGGAGATTCATCGTCAACGACGCTACGACTTTGCTTCTCAGCGTGCGGAATGGACGGTTGACGATTGGTCCCGGATTATATTTTCCGATGAGAAAGTATTCAGTTCGATCGGGTACGGTCCTATTCGCGTATGGCGGCCTTGACAGGTCCTGCGTTATCAAGACGAACGTTATTTTTCTTCTGCGTTAGAAGGCCGTCAACGTTCCGGTCGTTTTAATCTCAGTGTCTGGATGTGCATGAGCGGAACATTTCCCAACCAAATCCGTCGAATCGGGATTCAGCATTTAAATGCCGACTATTACCTCTCTAATATTTTAGAGCCGGTGCTTCTCGATCATAGTCAACCTCCCGATGTTTCTTTAAACCCTTTGATCACCGAACACCGTCTCTTGTTTATGCACGATCTCTCTCCGATCCATACGAGTTTACGCGTCACACAATGGATTCGAGAACATGAAATTCCTATGGTCGAAGACTGGCCTCCTAAAGGAGCTGATTTGAATCCCGTCGAAAATGTTTGGGCGGAATTAGAACGTCGATTAGCGAATCGGGTAGCTCGAAACCGATTGGAATTATGGGACTTGGTCCGCGATGCTTTTATAGTTTGGAAGAAACTTATTTTCAAACATTAAGCGCGTCCATGCCTCGACGAATTGCATCTGTCATAGAACACAGAGGAGGTTGGACAAAATACTAATCATCATCTATAAAAAAAAGACACTTCATTTGGTTCTTCAATGAATATATTTATTGACACCATATTTCACTATTTGTTGCAGGGCGATCATAGCCATAAATCGATGACAATATTTCGTTCCACAATACTCACATTGCTGTGGACGACGAGAAGGTTTATAGCTTACTGTCCATACAGATTCAACACGGAGCAATTGATAAATTTTTTTTCGACAATGTTCATTCGCGACATACAGTCTTTGAATATGAAGTTTTCGCAGATCCTCATTCAATTGTTGAATCCATTTGGTATGCGGTCGATACGTTTTGATGTCTCTAGAGGCAAACCGGACACTGTTTGTCAGAGTGTATCCATCAGACGTGATGGCCAGCACACCTATAACACTCGGATGAATTTCAGTTCGATATTTCTTTTTTTTAGTAGAAGAAGTAGAATGAGATGAGGAGGGAAGATCTTCTTCGATTGTAGAACGCATGCGTGGTGGAGAGGATTGGTCCATTATTTCTGAATAATGAGAGGAAGAAGACGAAATAGGCGATAACGGCGGATTAAAATTCAGAGAAGGAGTATCACGAATTGGATTAGGTTTCTTCTTTTTGATCCTACGGCGGACAGGTGGAGGAGAAGGAGTTGGCGATATATCAGACCACGACGTGATATACTCATTCTCCGAAGAAACACATTCATATAAAGGCGAAGAAGGTTGCAAGTCCAAACAAGGTTCATCATCGTCTTCAGACGTCATGATTAAGTCTCCCGTAGCCATCTGTTCTAGACCTATCTGCTCAAGAAAATGAGCCGCGATTCCTTCTGCAATCGTTTATATAGAGAAAGAGTGAGAGGGGGGAATGAAAGTAGGTAGGAGTAAAAAAGATAAGTCGTTGGGAAAAATATTTCTCTCAGAAAAATTTTCAACCTTTAAAAAAAAAAAAAAAAAAAAAAAAAAAAAAAAAAAAAAAAAAAAACAACTTTTTGTTAATTTTTATCATGTCTTTAGACATGATAAAAATTAACTATACCCTCTTTTTCAAATGATGTTGATAACCTGTTGTCTCGATATGCTTCTAAAAATAGAACATGACTCATTTCTTTCTTGGAAATTTATTTTTAGAAACATATTCGAAAGGTTGAGACATCATTCTCAGACAAAAAGAAGAGAGAGTTAATTTTTATCATGTCTTAAGACATGATAAAAATTAACCAAAAGTTTTTTTTTTTTTTTTTTTTTTTTTTTTTTTTTTTTTTTAAAGGCTTATACATTTTTTCTTGGCTCTCAGAAATTTTTCCCAGCCAACCCGATGGACAAAACCATCCAATGTTTTAAGAACGGACTATCGCTCATCTATTTAAGCATTCCGAGTTTCGCTTTAGTTCAATCCGTGTTTCCTTTTAGAATGAGTGTGTGCTCTCCAACATGGTTCTACCCTCTCTTCTCAAGAACCCCGTCCAGTGAAAAATTTAAGGATATCTCCTACCTATCTATCAAAGAAGCTATGCGTAAATTTTATAGAGTTGAATTCAATATGAGTTTTTCTAACAGTTTTCATCAATGGATATTCACAAAATTAATAATAAACGCGGAACCACCCGTTTTTTATGAACACAGATTAACGAAAGGAAATGCTTTACATTTCGCTATTTTGTTCTCAATGGATGATATCGTTCGGCAACTGATTCTTCTTGGATGCGACATGAACAAACATGATATTTTTGGTTTTACCCCTTTACACTATGCCTGTCAATTACGATGCAAACTCATCGTGGATATGTTGTTGCTTGCTGGTGCAAATGTCCGGTGTTGCGATCCCAAAACAGTTTTAGAACACTGGCGAAAAAATGGAAAATTGGAAGAGGAAAATATGCGGTTACTCAATTATGCTGTTGAACCACGTATTCTTAGCCTGGAAAATTTATGTTACATAACTATTAGAAAACATATGAGGCATGTCAAAAAGAATGCTCATCATCTCGGATTACCACCGTTTCGAAAAATAGAACATATCCCATTCTTGAAATTCTATTATTTTAGAAAGGATGATGAGTGATGGTCTATTTTTCGAAACGGTGAGACATCATTTCCAGACAAAAAGAAGAGAGAGTTAATTTTTATCATGTCTATAAGACATGATAAAAATTAACAAAAAGTTTTTTTTTTTAATTCAGAAATTTTTCTCTGAGCTTTGCCAATTTTTTTCCCAGCCAGCTCCATCCATAAAACAACACCTCTCAAAATCTTTTCTCACTTATCTATTTAAACCACTCGAATTTTTGCTTCCAATGAGTCCACGCATCTTGGCCTTTCTTCCACTCTGCTCTGAGAAAGATAAGGTAGATTGTTTTGGGTGGACCGTCCTGTTGACGCTTCCGATTTATATAGAGAGCTATATATAGATAGGGTCCCTCCTAACTCCCTCTATTATGACTATTAGTCTTTTCTTTTTTTTCCAAGAAATATACAAAGAATGATCCACTGTTTTTTTTTCCGTTAATGAAAAAAAAAATGCTTCTACCTTCCGACTTCTTTTTAGTACCTCTTTAGGTGTCTCCTCCTTCTGGATCTTTTCCTTCTCCTCTCTTCCTCGCGAGCAGGGAATTGGAAATGCTGTTCAGGATGCAACGCTCGTAAAGGCTCCATTTTCTTCCTGGAGAGGGCGTCTACGGCAAACACCGTCTTGTCATGAAATTGGAGTTGGTAGTAAAGAGGTCCGTGAATAATGTACACGGAGCGAGCTCGCAGTCGATAGGGAATCATACGATACCCGTCGGCTTCTGACTCCATTTCCCATCCATAAAGACGGATAGAAGCTTCTCCGGTTTGAAGAATATGAACCCACTCGGGTGAAACGTAAAACAGTTTTAAAAAGGTTCCAGCATCGACGGCGATCACATTTTCCCATCGCAGATAAGCATGTAAGCGAAAGGTTCCTGCCTCCATCATCGATTGGAAAGCAAAGTGCTTGAAAGCTTCGATGGACGAAAAATAATGCAGGATTTTCCCATAGTAACAGGATAAATAGCACATGGTTTCTTGGACGATTTGTTCCATACGCTCCGGGTCCCGAAACCATTCCTCGAAACGGGAGAGAGGTTCCCATTGATGAGCTCGTTCGAGATGACAGACGGGCGTGATTTCCACCAGGGTAGGTAGAACTGCAACGGCATCGGTCGACATTTTAGTTTTGCTTGGTGGGAAGGAAGAACGAGAATGAACCCTGTAGGTTGAAAAACTCGGATCTATATAAATACTAGAGGAAAAAAGGCGGGGGGAAGGGAAGTTCTTCCTTCCTCCCAAAGAAAGAAAAGTGGATGGAAAGAAAAAAATCATTTCGCTCTCAGAAGCTTTTCGCTTCAGAAAAAAAAAAGAATTTTTTTCTTGTCAACATGTTGTCTAGACATGTTTCTAAAAATAGATTTCCAACAAAGGTTCATTCTTTTCTTAGAAATCTATTTTTAGAAAAAAACTGACATATCCTTCACAACAAATTTCTTTTTTTTTCCCCTCCCTCCAGCCAACTGGATGGGCAAGCGTTTCGGGTCAGATCAGTCCGTGCTGACATTTTTTTTAAATACAATGGAATTAGTATAGGAATGTACTAGAAACTGACCCAAGGTTGAAAAGAAAATATCAAAATCAATACTCACTTCTTGACGATTTCTTTTTCCAAAAACCTGTCGAAGAATTCTTGATGGGTTATCCAATCTCTAGACCTGTTTGAAAAAAATCCACTCTAAGGTGAGCGCGCATTTACCTGCCGCGAAACTCGGAATATTTGCATAAATAACAAAACGTCCATTCTTAAAAACTCATCGTCTAGTCCATTGAGTTGGTTGGGGGGGGAGAAAAAATTCTCAGAGCTCTGGGAAAAATTTCTGAGTAATAAAAAAAAAAAAAACTTTTTGTTAATTTTTATCATGTCTTATAGACATGATAAAAATTAACTGTCCCCTCTTTTTGTCAAGGAAGGATGTCTCACCGTTTCGAAAACGAAACCAAAACTCATCCTTCTCATGGCAATTATTCCAAGAATGAGTCACGGTTTGTTTTTCGAAACGGTGAGACATCCTTCCCAGACAAAAAAAAGAGAGAGTTAATTTTTATCATGTCTAGAAGACATGATAAAAATTAACAAAAAGTTTTTTTTTTTTTTTTTTTCATCACTCAGAAATGTTTTCCAGAGCTCTGAGAATTTTTTCCCAGCCGACTCGATGATCCAAACAAGACAGATCCAAATTGTTTCTAGAAGGAACTCTCCCTTCTCTATTTAAACCACTCGTGTTTCCAACTTCAGTTCAGTCTGTGCTGTGAATTCGACCTGGATACACACTTCTCCCTCCTGGAAAGAATTTCTGTGAAGGTATGCGAACATTTTTCTCAGCTCTTAGAAAATTTTACCAGCTGACTTGATCGACGAGAGACATCTCGAACATTCTGTTATCTGCGGAAGTCGTTTCATTTTCGTGCAGTTCATGCTGTGGACTCACCTGAATATCCATTGCTCCCTCCCGTTCTGGAAAGGGTCGTAGCTTTTTTAGATCCTCGTCGCTCTTTTTACGTTTCGTTGGATATCTAGGACGAACGTTTTTACCTTATTCCTTTCAAACTCTAATATTGCGGTTGGAGAGCCGTCATGGAAAATCAGCCATGATCCTGACGAATCTAAACCGACTCCTTGAAAGCAGAGCTATGTCATGTTTTTTGATGACAGATTTCCAAACTCCGAGTGATGAGAAATTTAGAAATGTTGCAGTGTTAACGGAAAGGAGGAGACAGAAACCTGGAGAATGGAAATGAAGCTGAGAAAAAATGCTAAGAGCTAAGAAAAAAAAGGCTCTCTCCAGGAGGGAGGAGAAGCGCGTATCTAGGTTGAGTGCACAGCACACACGGATCTGAAGTTGGAAACGCGAGGAGTTTAAATAGAGAAGCGAGAGTTTCTTCTAGAAACAATTTTGGATGTCTTGTTGTTTGGATCATCGAGTCGACTGGGAAAAAAAATTCTCAGAGCTCTGGAAAATATTTTCTAAGTGATGAAAAAAAAAAAAAACTTTTGGTTAATTTTTATCATGTCTTCTAGACATGATAAAAATTAACTGTCCCTCCTTTTTGTCAAGGAAGGTTGTCTCACCGTTTCTAAAAATAGATCATGACTCATTCTTGGAATAATTGCCTTGAGAAAGGGTGAGTGATGGTCTATTTTTAGAAAGGGTGAGACATCCTTCCCAGACAAAAAAGAAGAGAGAGTTAATTTTTATCATGTCTTAAGACATGATAAAAATTAACCAAAAGTTTTTTTTTTTTTAATCTCATCTAGAGAACTTTTTCTAGCCGACTCGATCGACAAGACATGACATGACCATTGTTTTTTTTTAATAATGGACTTTCACCTATCCCTTTCAACCCTCCGAGTTTGGCTTTGGATCCGTGTCCTTGCTTCCACATTCAGAGCTCTTTTCTTCAACATTTCGATGCAGGGGAAGAATCAATTCTTTTACGACGTTTAGATATTCTTTCAGAATGCTAGAAAACTCATTCAAAGAAGAAGTATCTAAGGGTGGAGTTGCCGGTTGAGGAAAATTCACGAGTCTTGGAACCGGATTATGCGAATCCGTCTGTATACCAAACTGTAAAGGAGAACCACCCGCTTTAGGAGAGCAGATAATAGTAAGATCCATCTTTTTTCAATTTTTGATTTGAATATACTTGTTTCTTCTTACTCGGAACATTTTCCTTTTTCTTCCTCCTCATCCAGGAACTGAATTCCAGGTGGAACGGAAGCATTTGTAATAAACTGTTGTTTCTTGGTTCCACACGCCTGACATTTTCCCGTGACCATCGGCCGTCGATTTTTCGACATGCGATAGTGGACGTCGACCGCATCGGTCTTGGCTCGGCATTTCACACACCAAATGGAATACGAAACAGGTTCCGCGTCAGAATGCTCCATTGCAGTAACACACTCTTTATTATTTTCTTCTCTTTTGAGACAGAGAGAGAGAGAGAGAGATCTTAACCAGAAGTGTAGATATAAAATTTAGGATACGTTTCGGATCCGTCGGCTCTTTTCGCATATCCCACTTCTTCATAGAGGTATTCCGTTTGCTGATCCGCTCTTCGAGGATAAAACTCGTTTCCCCAAGCATCGCGAGCATAACGAATTCGATCGCCGGCCGTTAAACAATATTCGACTCCATCCGCCTTTTTAGGATACATTTCATGCCCCGATTCGTCTTTGGCATAAGGGAATAAAACAGACGTATAAAGCGAATACTCGTTCCCATTTTGAAATTTCGGGTAGTATTCTCGTCCAAAAGCCGTTCGGGCATACCGTCGAGGAGCTAAAATGTATTGGTTTCCGTTTAAATCTACCGCGTAATACTCATGACCGTTTTCGTCTCGAGCCAAGATAGGATTTCCTTCAGGATCCGTGACGTATAATTCGCAATGAGATTGTTGGGGGTCGGTCGGGTATCGTTCTTTCCCCGATGCGTCTACTCGATAAACAGACATGCTTAGTTCTCGTCGCCTGCTCCTTCCTTCCTCCCACTCGAGACCCGTTGAGATGAGGGTATGAGGTTGATATCTATAAAATGGGTTGACCCTTTCAAACTATTCCATTGTTTAAAGACAGGTGGGTTAGGAAAAAAAATAATAATAAAAGCAAATATCTGAACGGTTCAACACAACGGGTGAATGGAAAAAGGAATAGTTCTCTCTCTCCACTCACAGGATGGTTTCTTCTTCTTGAACGACTCACACTCAACTGAAGCGAAACTCGGAACTCAAAATGTTTAAATAGATCATAGAGTCCATTCCAGAAAGAATCCGGAGATGTCTTGTCCATCCAAGTCGGCTAGAAAAAAAATTCTCAGAGCTCTAAAAAAAATTTCTGAGGAAAAAAAAAAAAAAAAAAACTTTTGGTTAATTTTTATCATGTCTTATAGACATGATAAAAATTAACTGTCCCCTCTTTTTGTCTGGGAAGGATGTCTCACCCATTCGAAAAAACAAACCATGACTCATTCTTGGAATGGTTCCCATTAGAAAGGGTGAGTGATGGTCTATTTTTAGAAAGAGTGAGACATCCTTCCCAGACAAAAAGGGGGTTCATTAATTTTTATCATGTCTAGAAAACATGATAAAAATTAACCAAAAGTTTTTTTTTTTTGAGTAACAGAAATTTTTTCCAGCCGACTCGATCGACAAGACGTCCCCATTTTTTTATTTAAGAATGGATTCTTGTTTATTTGTGTAAGCATTCCGAGTTTCGTTTTAGATGAGTCTATGTTGTTGAAGAGGAAACATGGGTACCCTCATTTTTTTTCCTATCTGATTTCTAAGATGAATTCAGTGAGTTCACCTTGACCTTTTCAAATTTTGTTTGTTTACTTTTAGCCCAGAGGTCGACGGATAAATCATTCTGATTTTTTATATATTTTTTGTGTCCCTCTCTCTCTAAGAAACCTATCTCGTTCCAAGTCTTCTCGAAGTGCTATTGGTTCGTTTCGAGACGAGGTCATTTCACACACACCCCCCTCCTCCTCCTCAAAAAGTATATATATATATAAATTAAAGCAAGTGATTTTCATACACACACTTCACCTTTTTGAGTGGTGTCACGATGAGCCTATCCAGTAGAGAACGTCTTAGGGAAAGAATGCGTGAACAGAAACGACGCTGGCGAAGCAATTCAGCTAATCGAGAGCGAGAACGAATACTTCAAAGGGAACGTTATGCTGTTCTTAAAAAGAACTCCCGACCGCGAAAGAAACATCTTCCTCCCAAGCAGTGGGAAAGCTATACGAATTTGCAGTATAAGGATATGTGGTCCGAAGAAGCCTATCAAAAATGTATTCGACAATGTAATAAAGAGCAATACAATTTCCTGATCTACGTTCTCGTCCGTTTGTACACCTATTACGCGTTACCTGAATCGAAACGTCCCCCTCCTCTGGATATTATTGTGCAAGGATCTGCCGGAACGGGTAAATCTTTCCTGATCCAAGCTTTATACCAAACTCTGATTCGAACGCCTCTTTTTAGCGAAGCGTGCTCGGTTCTCAAACTCGCAATCAGTGCTCAAGGAGCGGTCTACATTACGGGAGATACTTTGCATCATGCCTTGCGTCTTCAAATGAACGGGACTTTTGTTCGACCTCTGACCCAAGAGACTTTAGACTATTACAGACCCCTGTATGCTCCTTTACGGATGGTGATTTTGGATGACGTTTCCACGATCGGATCCAATTTATTTTCGCGCCTCGACCAGCAACTCGACAATTGTGCATGTGCATATGATTAAATTCGGAGATTTGTAGCAGCTCCAACCGATTCGCGACACGCCCATTTTTTATTCTGAAGGGTGGTGGACGCCTTAATCCACGCTCTACTATGAACTAGTCGAATGTATGCGATTCTCTCTGGATTACGAGGAGAGACTCGATCGTTTAACGAGAAATCACTTTTTAGAACCGGACGATGTGGCATTTTTCCAGTCCCGCGTTCGCAATTTCGACGAAATTCCTCGCGAAGCTATTATTCTCTGTTTTTCGAGCAAGGATGCAGAGAAATATAATATGAAACGTCTCCAATCCCGAGGGACGTACTGTTCGTGTCTGGCTCGAGACGTGATTTACTCCGAGAGCGAAAAATTACGGAAGAGGATGATGAAACGGAGTCGACATTTACATCGATCTCAGATGGCGAATCTCGAATCCGTCCTAGATTTACAAAGAGGAGCGCGATATCAATTGACTAAAACGCTCGACAGATCCAAAGGATGGATGAATGGAGCGATTGGAACACTACACCAAATAGACCAGGACGAAGACGGAGTTGTGACGCGTGTCTGGCTGCAATTTTCGAATAGTCTAGCTCCTATCGATCGCGTCTCCATTCGTATTGACACCTGTTCGACGAAAAGACTCGCATTTTATCGCGAACAGTTTCCTTTGATGTTAGCCGAAGCGATTACGGCTCATAAAGGCCCAAGGAGCCACCTTTCCAATCGCAATTTACATGCACGGACCTCTTAATCGATTTCAGCAATATGTCGCTTTTTCTCGAGTGACTCAACCCCAGGGATTGTATATTCTGGACCAGTTTCGTCCCCGCATGAGCAAGCAAGCAAAAATACGAGGAGAAACTGGAGCGATTGCAAAACATGTCCCGGATTCCGTATGATATATCGGCTCGAAAAGAGAACCAAGATCCGTACGAGTTTCTCATGAACCTTCTTCAATGTGGGAATCGTCTTTCCTTCCATCTTTCCAATAGAAACATCTCCCAAGAAAAAGAAATCGTCAAACTAGAAGAAAAACCTTCTTTCCATGCAAAACCTGTTATAAAATGTCACTCTTAAATCTTTTTTTAAAAATTCAATAAAAAGAAATATTCTCCATCAAAACCCCTCCATTCTTTCAAAGCTTCACAAAACGCTCAACAATGTCCACACAATGGGAAGAGAAAAATCTATCTCAACGGTCCACACAACATGTTGACTCCTCAAAATATGTCTCTCCCAAGTGACAGGATGCTTCTTCTTCAACGGCTGACACTCATCTAAAGCCAAACTGGGAATGCTTAAATAGTTTATTCTTAAAAAAAATGGCGCTGTCTTGTCAATGGATAATCGAGTCGGCTGGGAAAAAATTTTGAGAGCCGGGAAAAAAAAATTCTCTAACTCTAAAAAAAAAAAAAAAAAAAAAAAAAAAAAAAACTTTTGGTTAATTTTTATCATGTCTTTTAGACATGATAAAAATTAACTCTACCCTCCTTTTGTCTGGGAATGTTGTCTCTCCGTTTCTAAAAATAGACCAGAACCCATTCTTGGAATTTTATTCTTTTTAGAAAGGATGAGTGATGGTCTATTTTTAGAAACGGTGAGACAACATTCCGAGACAAAAGGGGAAGGTAGTTAATTTTTATCATATCTAAAGACATGATAAAAATTAACAAAAAGTTTTTTTTTTTTTTTTCAGAGTTAGAAAATTTTTTTTCCTGGCTCTCAAAATATTTTCCCAGCCGACTCGATTCTCCAATTGACGACACAGCGTCATTTTTTTAAGAATGGACTCTCGTTTATCTATTTAAACATTTCGAGTGTCACTTCAGATGAATGTCAGCCGTTGAGGAAGAAAAACGCAGATTCCCATTTTCTCATTTCCTTCAGAGAGAGAGGCCTAGATTTTCGAGACTCGATGACTTTTCAAGCATTTTTTGTTTAAGCTATTCGACTTCATATTTGTCTGACGTTCAAGAGTATGATCTCTCGTGGATGGATCTCTTCCACCTCATTCTCTTTCCAGTCGATTTAGAAGGGGGAGGGGAGATTTTTTTTCCCTCATGGAGGATGTCTCCTGAATACCGTTCAAAGAGTCAATGAAGAAATTATATGGTCAGAGTCACGGATTTCCAGGGTAATCTGCTTCTCAGCTAAAAAAAAGGATCTCTCTTTCCCAGTCTGTCCTCGATTGCATCGTTAACTCGGAAACCCATCGCTTTTCCGATTTCATGGTTCTCCCAGTATAATCAGACAGTCGGTCACAAAAGTATTCGAACACCGGTACCCTATCAGAAAATGACAAGATGGCGTTTTTTTTCTCTTTCTCTCTGTGTGTCGTGTTATTCCATCCTAGGTTTTCTTCTCCCCCCCCATCTTGGAAAAAACTGGAAAAAATTGGTCACGATCTCTTTTTGAATGGGGAGATGCCATTTTGAGAAAAAGCTGGCGACCCTATCTTGGAGAATGAACATGACCGCTCTACACACCCTTTCTCTCTCTCTCTCTTTGAATTGGGAAGCCATTTTGGGAAAAAGCAGACGACCCTATCTTGGAGAATGGAAATGAACGCCTCTCCCTCTCTCTTTGAAATGGGAAGCCATTTTTGGACCCTCTATTCTTGGGGAGGGAGAAAACTGAAGTCTGCATTTCGCTGTCTCTGAATGCGGAAAGCCGTTTTGGGAAAAGCGGACCCTCTTCTTCTGATCTTGGAGAACTGGAAATGAACGCTCTACACGATCTCTCTTTGAATTCAGAAGGTATTTTGGGACCTTCTAATGTTGGAAAACTGAAATGAACGCTCTACGCTTTTTCTCTCTCTCTCTCTCTTTGACATGAGTAGCCATTTTGGAGGATTCTCCACCACCATCCTAACCTTGGAAAACTGAAATGAACGCTCTACACCTTCTCTCTCTCTCTCTCTCTCTCTCTTTCTCTCTCTTTCTCTGATATGGGTAGCCATTTGAAAACTCCCTAACTTTGGAAAAAACAGAAATGAACGCTCTACACCATCTCTCTTTGAAAATGGGGGGTGTCATTTTGAGACCTCCCTCCCCTAAACTTGAAAAAAAAACTGAAATGAACGCTCTACACTTTCTCTCTTTGGACATGGGTAGCCCTTTGGGGACCCTCTCCTCTTGGTAGGAAAAAAAAGACCTGAAGTGAAGGCTCTACACAATCTCTCTTGGAATGGGATCCATATTTCGGGAAACGTGGATCACCTCATGCTGGAAAACTGAAGTGAACCACCAAGATTGGACTCTATATAATATTTTTTTAATTGACATCATGACCCTCCTCCAATTTGTTATTAAAAAAAATTGTTTTTTTTTGTTTTGGTTTTTATCCCATTTCCGATGTGATTTCAGAAATGCAATTCCATAACAGTTCAATTTCATTCGAGGTTAAATGATCTAAACAGTCTTTGACCCACCCATCCGTATGATTATTTTCTTCTCCTTCCTGTTGCATCAAATTTTGTAAGTCCATATAATCATTCCATACGGGAAGGGCTGGATCCTCACAAGGCTGTCTTGAAACACTTGGAGTCTCTTTTGGATGAGTGGAGGGATCTAGGATGTCTGGACCCGGCTGTGATTCTACCTCCATGATTTCTGGACCCGTTGGAACTTGTGAACCCGGCTGAAATTCTACCTCTACGATTTCTGGACCCGTTGGAACTTGTGAACCCGGCTGTGATTCTACCTCCATGATTTCTGGACCCGTTGGAACTTGTAGACCCGGCTGACATTCTACCTCTACGATGTCGGGACTTTTTGAAGCTTGTGGACCCGTCTGACATTCTGCCTCTACGATGTCGGGACAGGTTAGAGAAGAAGAAGAAGAAGAAGAAGAGGATACTGGAAGAGGTTCTGTCTGTGAGGAGTCCGAAAGAGGCTGCCTGTTTGAACAAGTCGGGGAAGAAGAAGAAGAAGAAGCTACTGGGTTCTGAAGCGGATCTTGCACGCCAGGTAGGTTCCGGTAAGTCGACCGTTTTTTAAGAGGTAATTTTTTTCTTCCTCCTCATCTTCAATTGTGATGACTTCAATTTCATTCCGTTGCCGGGTCGATTTTGTTTCGGGCCATGACGGTTTGGTCCAGCTCCTCTTATCATCTAAGGAAGGGATGGGTAAAGGTGGCGGAGGGTTTTCTTCTTTTTCTTGAAACACCATCGGCGATTGGAAAGAAATCTCCTTTTTCAATTGTTTCCAAAGCGAGTACGAGCACCGATCGACGAGAAAGAGACTCTTCTGGGTTGTGACGATGAGATATTGCGTTTTCGGGGGAACGACATAGTTTTGAAAAGGTCTTAGAATATATTTCTTATATTTCATCCTGTCGCTGACTTTAAAACTTCTTTCCTTCAGATTGGGGGACGATGATTCGTAATAGGCGAGAGGAGCGGCTGTGGTTTGAACAATATGAACTTCGTCCTCAGCCGTCGTTCTCACTCCAAACGTAAAATATCGTTTCGTGAGAAAAATATTCTTCCACCGAAAACTCGTGCGCGGATCCGTATATCGCCGGTCTGTTTGAATGGGCCGTCTCAAAGCTCGATCCATCCGATTCCAAGAGAAGGGAGATTCCTCTTTCGTTTGTTGCGATTCGAATAAATTTCTGTATATATTCTGAACGAGCAGGTTGGAGGATTCGACATCTTGGTTGAAAGAAAAGATCGCTTGATGAGGTGGTAAATGCGGAATAAATGTCGCACAATGACACGCCAAAAAAATTTTCAAGTTGGAGATTTGCTTTAGCGTCTTCAAATCCTCCCCGTTCGAAATCCGTTGAGTTGGAAAAACGTCTAATAGCGACATGGCTCCAAATGGAAAAGAAATGATCTCGCCCAGTACTCTCGTCTTTATATATATATATATATATAGACACACACAGACACACATAGAGGCTCTATGACGGCCGTTTTATTTGTTTTTTTTTTGTTTCTCTCTCTCTCTTGTTTCCAAGAAATCTTATCTCCATGACCTCTTTTTCTTTTCTTAAATAGATGAATGTGTGTGGGAATGAGGAAGTGAAAGTAATAATTTAATAAACAAAAAATTATCCAACCATGACCTTCTTTTTTTTTCAAAGTCACCCTTTCCAATCCAAGGACGTCCAGAGATAGAGGAAGCAGGGGGAGAGGAGGAAGGAAGGGAAGGTCACACTCTCTTTCTCTCTATAAATAAAAGGGGAGAGCCCCAAAGTCGTATTTTTGTCCAAGTGGATCATGAGGAGGCATCCCCAGCTCACTACGTGTATTCCTTTCAAATATAAATATGTTGATCTTTCCTTTTATATCATCCAAGGAGTCGTTTACTTGAAAGCCTCCGATTTTTCAAAATGTGCGGGTTATCATACCGTGGGGAGTTGTCAAAAGATGCGGGACGAATTTTTGTCCGACGAAAACGTGTTGATGGCTCGTGACATTCCACCTTTGGATGCACAAATTTTGTTAATGAAACGAGCCAAATATTTTTACACGTCCCACTTTCTAACCGTCTCGCAAATGAATAGGATTATGGATCGTCTTGAGAAGACAAAAGGGATTCTCGTTCATTTTAGTGAATGGTTGCACAAATGTCTGCACGAACCTCTCTCGATCGAGAAGACTGGGAAGAATACCTATTATATTCTTCTCGAGGACTCTCCTCCTTCGTCTCATCTTAAGGAGGCCACGACTTTTGAAAAAATCCTCGAGCAAGAAAAAATAGAATGGTGGAACAACTACCCCATCCCTCTCCCCGAGCATCAAGAGGAGCCTGTTCAGAAGAAAAAGAAAAAAACCTTTCCAAAAGCCTATCCTCATCCTCCTCGATAATGATGGGGATGAGGAGAAGCCTGTTCAGATTCCTCTCCGTTTGTCAAAACCCGTCGAGGATGAAAAATCTCTCCCTTTCTCAAGACCCCTTGAGGAAGAGAGACCCCTCGAGAAGGAGAGATCTCTCCCATTGTCAAACCTCCTCGAAGATGAAAAACCTCTCCCTTTCTCAAGACCCCTCGAGAAGGAGGGACCTCTTCCTTTATCAAACCCCCTCGAAGATGAAAAACCTCTCCATATATCAAGACCCCTCGAAAATGAGGGACCTCTCGATTTGTCAAAACCCCTCGAGGATAAGGGAACCAAAACTTCTCTCTCTTTCTCAAGACTCCTCGAAGAGCAGAGATCTCTCCCTTTCGAAGAGGAGGGACCTCTCAATTTGTCAAGACCCCTCGAGAATAAGGGAACCGAAAATCCTCTCCATGTCTCAAGACAGGACCCCCCCTCTATGTCTTGAGTATCCGAGGGAAACGATTCCTATTGAAAAACCATCTATCGACGATCCTCAGAAAAGGTCTTCGGAGGAGACTAGACTTCCATGTAGAAAACGAATCTGCCACAATCATCATCATCATCATAATAATAATAATAATAATAATAATAATAATAATAATAATAATAATAATAATAATAATAATATACCCCCTTCACAATTTTGTTTTCTTTTTTTCCTCATTTGAAGAAGATGGACATTTTGAGTGCCAAACCTCTCAAAGATTCCTACATTGTTCTGTACATGGAATACTTTCACTGTTATGATCCAAAGACGGGAGATATATGTTTCATCTTGAAAGAACTGGGCTACATCACTTGCGATTTAACCTTATGCGGATCCATGATTTTTCTCCCTCCTGTCCAGTACGATGACTTATCGTCCCGTAATCAAGCTGTGGTCAACCAGACTACAAATAACCGACACGGCCTGCAATGGACCGAGGGTCGTCTTTCCTACGAGCGTCTTCCTACGATCCTGAAAATACTGACCGAAAATGTGAAGGCGATCTACGTCAATGGATACGATAAAGCCGAATTTTTCAGCAAGCTGTGCCAGCGATCCGTTTACGAGTTTTACATCCCAGGGAAAACCGAATGGCGGAACAAGTCGAAATGCACGCGACACCAATATTTCCAAAAGATGATTCATTGTGCCGAGAACAAGGTGAGAAATTTTCGATACCATTTGATGGAGGGTAGTTACGTTTTCCGGAAATTACATTGTTACCCCTCCGAGAGCAAAGCTGTCGAAGACGAAGAGGAGGCGGAAGAATCTCCCCAGGAGAACTCGTGCGACGATGAGGAGGAGGAGGAGGAGGAGGATGAACTTTCTAATAATAATAATAAATGTCTAAGTTGGGATGCTTTAGAGACCCAAGAATATTGGTCTCAACCCTTATCTCACCTAGACCTGAAAGAGGATCCTCAAGTGTACTCTTTGTGGTCCTCTTCTAAAATTTGGTCTTGGAGAGAACCCTTGAATGTTCATGAATGAAATGGTATGTAAAACCCTAGAGAAAAAAATAAAAAAAAATTTCCTTTTTTTGTAATATGTTGATTTCTTTCCAATCCCATTTCTTTTCCATAACTCCACCCCAATCGACGAGATGAAGAAAAATTTTCCAAGTTACGCAAGACGAATCTTCCAAGTTACACAAGACGTAGAAAGATTTCACAAGGATTTATAAATCACACGCTCCCACATGATATATGTATAGAGAGAAAAAGACCGTCTGTTCTCTAGCCAATACGTCAAGACTTCCCTAAACTAAGAGAGATCATGAGTACCGAGGAAACCTTAGCAGAGCAAGTGGAAAGACTTTCAAAGAGATTAGAAGAGTTAAGACGGGATAGATTTACAGTTCCGCCGACTAAAGAGGAAACTATCATCGATTTCAACAAACCGCTGTACTTTCATCCCCTACCCCAAAGAATGAGACGAGTGGACTCGCCGTTGAACAGTTCCAATGAGAAACAAAATGTCACTTATTTGAATAGCCAATTTCAACACATGAATATTTCATAAGTATTTTTTTGTTTTTTCCCTAAAGCGTAGGGAGATCGGATCAGTAGTTTTTCCCTTTTCATCGTCGAAAAAGACTGGGAGGAAAAATCTTTCTGATCTCTTTCAGAAAATTTTTTCAGCCTTAAAAAAAAAAAAAAAAAAAAAAAAAAAAAAACTTTTTGTTAATTTTTATCATGTCTTAGACATGATAAAAATTAACTCTACCCCCCTTTTGTCTGGGAATGTTGTCTCACACTTTCTAAAAATAGACCATCACTCCTCCTTTCCTAAAGAATAGAATTCCAAGAATGGGATCTGGTCTATTTTTAGAAACGGTGAGACCCTATTCCCAGACAAAAGGAGTCTTAGAGTTAATGTTTATCATGTCTAAAGTTCAGGGTCCATCCATCTTCTTATGTGAAACGGTGACCCAGACGAGATCGAGATAAACAAGTCCTGTGAGTTGTTTTGTAATCTTGACGCGATCCAAGAAAGACTTTTTATTTTTTTTTTGAAATAGGCGGGGGGGGAGAGAAAATGTTCTCACGACCCTCAGATATCTTTTCATAAATATATTTTTTATCAAAGTGTTTCTTTCATTCCGATCCTTTTAAGAGGTTGGAATGACCCTGACATTTAGATGGGGTCGCGATCCCGACAGATGTCGCGCGAGTATAAAAGTGTGTGTCCTCCCGCAAGATTTCTTCAGAGAACAGAAGAAGACGTGAACTGAGCTGGTAAGTCCCTTTGGTCCCTATGAATATGGTTATCTATAAAATCGATTTGATTCTTAGTTTTTTTTTAATAATCATAATAATCATAACTTCATTTAAAAAGAACTCTCTTCTTAACCCTTTGAAAAGAAAAATGTCTCTTTCAAGACGACGACTCTAAAACGTTTTATTGTTTTTTTTTCCTTTCTAGATCTTCCCTGTTATACATATATACCTTTTCGATTCTTTTTTTGCTCCTGTTTGTGGAAGACATCACCGTATTCATCGCCATGGCGTGTTCAGAAAACTTTATCGTGCTCGATCTAGAGGGTTTCCAGTCCTACAACCACAAGAAGGGTGAATTTACCTACGTTTTAAAAGAATTGGGCTATGCGACAAAAGATTTTTTGACCGTGGAATCGTTGACGTTTGCTCCTCCTCAACCCTTCCACCAACTGAGTGAAAAAAACCAAAAGACGAATGCCTGGCTGACGAGAAACCGGCACGGACTTCGTTGGAACGAGGGTCATATTCCCTACAACCATTTAGGACGCATTCTCCAATCGCTCACTCACAGCTTCTCCACGATTTATGTGGTGGGATGCCAGAAAGCTAAATTCTTTGCTAAAGCCTTGGATTATCAAAAACCCGTGACGGAAATTTATGTGCCAGATGGAATCATTTGGAAGTATCGGGGAAAATGTGCCCGACATCATCAAAGGAGGAAATATTTCCATTGTGCCGAAAACAAAGTGCGCAACTATCGATGGCATATTACGGAAGGAGATTTTCATATCGATCACGTCTATCCAGACGGAACGGAGAAAGAGGAGAGGGATTCAGGAGGGAAGCAGACAATCCTCTGCAAGCTTTTGATAAGGCCTACGATCAGTTAGAGAAGGATCCTTCCCCAAAAGCGTACGATAACCTCATCCAGAAATGGGATAATCTGTCCTGTTTCCAAGTGATGGAACATCCGGATGAGCATTATGCCTTTAAACTTGATGGGCTCTTCTACTTCTTCTTTGTCGTCAACTTCCTCCAATAACTCGAGGAAGACGGAGGGTTGGGGAGACATACCTGAAAATATTCCCCCATTACGATCCAGCAGCCTGTTGGGACGAACCTTCCAAAGAATCTCATGAGACCCCCAAAATATCTTCAGAGGATCCAAAGACAAAATCCACTGAGTGTTGGGACGATGAACGGACGACTCATGCTCCAAAATCCATTGAGACTATGTCCACTGAATGTTGGGACAATGAACTGACGACCCCATGCTCCAAAATCTACTGAGACTATGTCCACTGAGTGTTGGGACGATGAAACCGAAAAGACGACAGAGAATTGGGATGACCGTTCTCAAAAGTATTTGAATTGATATATACATAAACTCAGGAGAAAAAATAAAGAAAAGATTTTTAGAAATAAGTAGGGAAAGGTTCTCCGCTTTCCCTATATTTATGGAAATGGACTAAGAAGAGAGAAAGACGAATCAGGAGACCAAAAAAAAATGGGTCTTGGAAGGAATGAGTGCAAATGCATTCGATTCCTTCCGAGACCCATTTTTTTTGGGTCCCTCTCTCATCCAATCTTGGAAAAGAATTTTGTCCTATTTTTCTAGGTCCTTTCAAAAAGAAATGAATCTATCCATAAATTTTCTTAAAAGAAAAAAACAAAAAGATCCTTGACCTCTTGACGGTCCAAAGTCGAGAATCTTAGAAAACGTCATCCACTCTCCATCCAGTCAAGCTTCTCTGTAGAAAATCTAGTAGGTGCATCTGCATTCTTGAACACCCGGCAGTTATTATTGGGCGCGAAACGTCGAATGCTGAAATAGTTAACAGTGAGCCCATTCTTAAAGAAACGGGGATGTTTTATTCATCCAGTCGAGTGCGGAAAAATTTCTGAGAGCCAGAGAAAAATTTCTCTAGTTGAAAAAAAAAAAAAATACCCCCCTTTTAGTCTGAAAATTGATGTCTTCAATTTTTCAAAAATTGAAGACATCAATTTTCAAATTTTCAGACTAAAAAGGGGGGTAATTTATTTTTCTAATTGCATCCAATGTAAGATCCAAGTCACGGTTTGTGTTTTCAAAAAATTGAAGACATCAATTTTTAGACTAAAAGGGGGGTATTTTTTTTTTTTTTTTTTTTTTTTTTTTTTTTTTTTTCTTTTATATATATATATCTAACTTTGAGCCACAGAAATTTTTTCCGGCTCTCAGAAACTTTTCCCAGCCGACTCGATGTGAATAAAACTTTACTGTTTTTTAAGAATCTTATTTAATGATCGATTTCAAACTATCGAGTTTCGCTTGAGTTCCGGCCGTGCTGTGGGCCCACCTGGATACAAGTTTTGCCCCTTTTGGAATAGAACAAAACTTTACTGTTTTTTAAGAATGTTATTTAATGGATCGATTTCAACCTATCGAGTTTCGCTTGAGTTTTAGATGTGAATAAAACTTTACTGTTTTTTAAGAATGTTATTTAATGGATCGATTTCAACCTATCGAGTTTCGCTTGAGTTCCGGCCGTGCTGTGGGCCCACCTGAATACAAGTTTTCCCCTTTTGGAATAGAATAAAACTTTACTGTTTTTTAAGAATGTTATTTAATGGATCGATTTCAACCTATCGAGTTTCGCTTGAGTTCCGGCCGTGCTGTGGGCCCACCTGGATACACGTTTTCTCCTTTTGGAATAGAATTTCCGTCAAGGTAGGCTACTTTTCCTCTTTTTGCATTTTTCATGTCATTTCATTTGTATTACAATATACTGTATACGGGCGTTCGAACTGATTTCTAGGCTATTTCTATACAAATGGAGCTCGATCCAAGAAAGAAATGATGTCTTTTTTTTATTATTTTGTGGACTGCCCTATTTGTATTGAAATATACTGAAAACGGGTGTTTGAGTCGGTTTTAAGTATATTTCAATACAAATGAAGCTCGATGCAAAAAAGAAATGATGTCTTTTTTTTTTATTTTGTGGACTGCCAATTTGTATTGGAATATACTGAAAACGGTTGTTTGAGTCGGTTTTCAGTATATTTCAGTACAAATAGAGCTCGATCCAAGAAAGAAATGATGCCTTTTTTTTTTTTATTTTGTGGACTGCCAATTTGTATTGGAATATACTGAAAACGGTTGTTTGAGTCGGTTTTCAGTATATTTCAATACAAATAGAGCTCGATCCAAGAAAGAAATGTCTTTTTTTTATTTTGTGGACTGCCAATTTGTATTGGAATATACTGAAAAGGGGTGTTTGAGTCGGTTTTCAGTATATTTCAATACAAATGGAGCTCGATCCAAGAATGAAATGATGTCTTTTTTTTATTTTGTGGACAACCAATTTTGTATTGGAATATACTGAAAACGGGCGTTCACGTCGGTTTTCAGTATATTCCAATACAAGTGGAGCTCGATCCAAGAAAAAAATGATGTCTTTTTTTATGTTGTGGACAGCCAATTTTGTATTGGAACATACTGAAAACGGGCGTTCACGTCGGTTTTCAGTATATTCCAATACAAGTGGAGCTCGATCCAAGAAAAAAATGATGTCTTTTTTAATTTTGTGGACAACCAATTTTGTATTGGAATATACTGAAAACGGGCGTTCACGTCGGTTTTCAGTATATTCCAATACAAATGGAGCTCCATTCAAGAAAAAAATTATATCTTTTTTTTATGTTGTGGACAGCCAATTTTGTATTGGAGTATACTGAAAACGGGCGTTCGAGTCGGTTTTCAGTATATTCTAATACAAATGGAGCTCTATCCAAGAAAAAAATGATGTCTTTTTTTATGTTGTGGACAGCCAATTTTGTATTGGAATATACTGAAAACGGGCGTTCGAGTCCTTTTTCCGACTATTTCTATACACATTCCACTATATTAAAATGACGTCATGGTTGAGTCCAAACAGAGTCGTCCCCGGACAGAGTCGTCTCCGGACAAAGTCGTCCCCGGACAATTTTATACCGAATTTGTATAGAAATATACTTAAAATGGGCTTGGAGGGGGGGCGCTTTCTAGTATATTCCTATATACATTCGGTTGCATTCAGAAACAAAAAGAATGTCTTTTTGAATGGACAGGATGACTATGGAAACCGGATCTCTCTCTCTCTCTCTCTCTCTCCCAAGATTGGATGAGAGAGTGCCTCCTATTTGTATTGTAATATATTGAAAACGGGCTTTCGAGTCAATTTCTAGACTATTTCTATACAAATGGAGCTCTATTTACGAAAAAAATTATTTCTTTTTTATTGTGTGGACAGCCCTATTTGTATTGCAATATACTGAAAACAGGCGTTCAAGTCGGTTTCTAAACTCTTCCTATACAAATTCCACCATCTATATAGAAATGATGTCATCGTTGAGTCCAAACAAAGTCGTCCCCGGACCATCTTGATGACCAGACATATTGCCTTTTCAACAGCCCACATTATTCTGAACAAAAACGTGGAATACTTTTATAGAAAAGAGAAGAATTGAAAGTGAAAGTCAAAAAGCAAAATGGGATCGGCTGGGAAAAATTTCTGAGAGCCGAGAAAAAAATTCTGAGTCAGAAAAAAAAAGAAAAAATATATAATATATATATTATATAATATATATTATATAATATATTATAAATACTTTTTGTTAATTTTTATCATGTCTTCTAGACATGATAAAAATTAAGTTAATTTAGTTAACTTAATTTTTATCATGTCTAGAAGACATGATAAAATTAATTAATTTTATCATGTTAATTTTATCATGTCTATTATTAATTAATTTTTATCATGTCTTATTTTATCATGGATTAGTTAATTTTTATCATGTCTTCTAGACATGATAAAATTAACTAATCTCTTTTGTCTAGGAATGTTGTCTCACCGTTTCTAAAAATAGACCATGACTCATTCTTTCTAAAGAATAGAATTCCAAGAAAAGAATGGGTTCTGGTCTATTTTTAGAAACGGTGAGGCAACATTCCCAGACAAAAGGGGGTACATTGAGTCTGTGCTGTAGACCCTGAACAACCTATCGGTCACCGGAAATATATCTGGAAGGACCGCAAAAAGCTATCCACTGTCGTTGGAATTGTGTTCACTGGAGGCTATTTCTTTTTTTGCAATCTGGCTTTTAGTTTTCTCTGAGATTCTTTAGAAATGGGTGAAGATGGGTAGCGTGAAGCGGGGGATACCTGGATCAGGATTCCCGATTAGGGTAGAGAGGGAGGCGTGTTGCCTTTTCAACAGCCCACAGTGTTCTGAACAGAAACGTGGAATGCTTTTATAGAAAAGAGAAGAGTTGAAAGTGAAAGTCGAAAAACGAAATGAGATCGGCTGGCAAAATATTTTCAGAGCTCAGAAAAAAATTCTGAGATGTAAAAAAAAAAAAAAAAAAAAAAAAAAAAAAAAAAAAATTTTGTTAATTTTTATCATGTCTTCTAGACATGATTTTTACATCTCAGAATTTTTTTCTGAGCTCTGAGAAATTTTTCCTAGCCGATCCCATCTCGTTTTTCGACTTTCACTTTCAACTCTTCACTTTTCTATAAAAGCTAAAAGCATTCCACGTTTCTGTTCAGAACAGTGTCTCTCTCTACCCAAATCTGAAACCCTAGTCACGAGAGAATATGAGACTAGAAAAATAGTTTAGCTTATTGATCTAAAAAATGTCCCATGCTAGAACTCAGAATTATAATCAGAGCGGGGCTTTCCAGTATCCACTTCCAAGATTTTAGATTTGCCATGGGTGACATGTTCCCAAATTCATAAATTCTTCAATTATAGTCCCCTTCTTTGACAAATGGCTAAGAAATTCTTAAAGAATATCATGATAAAGATTTAGCTATCTATATATAACATTATGTTTTCTTTTCAAAAAAAATCCAGTCTTGATCGAAATGGACTTTACGCACAATTTATTGTGTCCCCCCCTTTTTCCAAGATTGGCTTGAAGAAGTGATAAAAAAAATGGGTCTGGAAGAAAAAGAGTGCATTTCGAGAAAAGAAAAGAGGACCCTCTTTTTCTCGCAATGCACCCGTTTCCTTCCAGACCCATTTCTTTTACCTCCTCAGAACTCTCTTTCTTTTCTCCTCCCTCTCTCTCTCTTAAGAGGGATTGAAAGAAAGAGGCTAGATGGAAAAGTTTCTTTTTTTTTCTTTCGAGAAGATAAAAAAAAATTTGGAGGAGGAGCAAATTTTTTTTTTTTGGCTGGTGGTGATTGTTTTTTTTAGAAGGTGATGACTTTAGTGACATTTAAAGAGACCACCAGAGGATCCGTTTGAATCTCGGCGACCTTTACTTGACGGGGGTCTGTCTGGCAATAAGCGCTGGCATATTGTTTAGGGTAAGTAGAAGAGTCAGTCATGCCTGGATGAGGCGGTATGTAGCACACTCCCAGATTAAAGAGGGTGATGAAGGGAAATCTCTCCCCCGGATAGAGCAGTCGGTAAACGGGTTGATTGGGTACAACTCGAACCAGCGGCTGAGTTAAAATGCTATACACCCAGGCCAGAAGCTGATTATTTTTAGGATTCTTTTCGGCCAGATGTAACATTTCTTCGCTGGAGAGGACATATCCCTCTTGAGAACTGCCGAGACTTTCAAGATCTTTTATTTTCCTGAAGACGTGGTGTTCGTCGAAAAACACGGAGAGAATGTCCCAGGTTCTTTTACTGGAAGTATGAATCAGAGGCAAAATGTCCGTAGCGTTCCAAAATAATCTTCCATCATCCACATAACAGCGAATGCTCACAAACTCATTATATAAGACGCGGATCATCATCTTGAGTAGAAATACGGCTACGCACAGCAGTCTCTCTCTCTGTCTCTGGGAAATAGAGTCTGTCTTCCACTCGCCTCTCTATATATACGAGAAGGCCACATGATGGGCGACGTGACGGTTGACTTCTAGAAAAAAAAATCAACTTTGTCTACCTCTCTCTCTATGACCTTCTATTTTTTTTTCCTAAAGGACACCCCGTCACCTTTTCAAAGGTCATGGGATTGAGAGGAACGAAAGAAAAAAAAAACAACCATCCTTTGTATACTACCTATGACCTTCTCCTAGAGACCCCTGTCATTTTCTTCTCGAGAGCTACGTGATGAAAGCTTTTTTTTATTCTAAAGTTTATCAACTTTGTAGACACATGACCCCGTCACCTTCTCAAAGGTTATGTCGTTTGGAATGGGACCCTTTTGGTTTTTTCTTTTGAGAAAATAAAAAATAAAACAACTTTATAATCATCTCTCTATGACCTTCACAAACACTCATGTTTTATCATTTTTTTTATTTTAGAATTCATCAACCTTGTTCCTCCTCCCCTCTCCCTCTCTCTCTGAGGAGTCTATATAAACGGATCGCCAGCGAGCTCTTGTTCATATCAGACGAGTGTTTCGCTTTGAGAACGGAAAAAAATACAAAAGCCATGCTGCTCAAACTGGAATATAACGATGACTATTACGTGCACGCGTATGTGGATCTAGGATTCCTGTACTGGAATGCCAAAGATATCTTGACTCTCTTGCCTACGAACGTCTCGCATACGACGAGTGTTCTCCAAGTCTTTTTTCCTAATCGACACCATTTTCTTCGACTAGGCGATTTGGACAACTACTCCAAAGAATGGGGTCATCCGAACCAGATTGTCCTCACTTCGAATGAAGCGGCCTTCGTCGCTTCGAAATCCCTGCATAACAAGTCGCTCTTCCCTTGGATGTGTAAAATATTCATGAGACCTCTGACGAAAATTGAGGAGGACGGGGAAACGTATATCACCCTCCGAGAGACTGTGCAAGACGAACAAGAAATGAAAAAGAGTCCTCTCTTTTTCATCACTCAATTCGGGATCCATCATCTCCCCAAAATCATCCAGAGACATCAAGCCTTCGTTGAAAAGTATCAGAAAGAGGATGATGGTGATGATGATGATGATGATGATGATGCGCTATGGTCTCCAGTCGCTTAAAGAAGGGGAAACGTTCTCCGGTTTCCCTATTCCATAGACTGGAGAGTTGAATCAGGAGACCAAAAAAATGGGTCTTGGAAGGAATGAGTGCATTTCAAAATGCATTCGATTCCTTCCAAGACCCATTTTTTTGGGCCACTCTCTCCTCCAATCTTTGGAGAGAGAGAGAGAGAGAGAGAAAAGAAATTATCATCTCCTGTCCACCCAAAAAGAAATTATGTATTTTTGTTTTTCTGGATGCGGCCGAATTTGTAGAGGAATCGTCCAGAAACCGGCCCTCAAGCCCATTTTCAGACTATTTCTATACATATTCGGTCATCAAGATGGTCCGGGGACGACTTTGTTTGGACTCAACGATGACATCATTTCTATATAGATGGTGGAATTTGTATAGGAAGAGATTAGAAACCGACTCGAACGCCTGTTTTCAGTATATTGCAATACAAATAGCGCTGTCCACAAAATAAAAAAGAAATAATTTTTTTCGTAAATATAGCTCCATTTGTATAGAAATAGTCTAGAAATTGACTCGAAAGCCCGTTTACAGTATATTACAATACAAATAGGAGGCACTCTCTCATCCAATCTTGGGGGAGAGAGAGAGAGAGAGAGAGAGATCCGGTTTCCATAGTCATCCTGTCCATTCAAAAAGACATTCTTTTTGTTTCTGAATGCAACCGAATGTATATAGGAATATACTAGAAAGCGCCCCCCCTCCAAGCCCATTTTAAGTATATTTCTATACAAATTCGGTATAAAATTGTCCGGGGACGACTTTGTCCGGAGACGACTCTGTCCGGGGACGACTCTGTTTGGACTCACCCATGACGTCATTTTAATATAGTGGAATGTGTATAGAAATAGTCGGAAAAAGGACTCGAACGCCCGTTTTCAGTATATTCCAATACAAAATTGGCTGTCCACAACATAAAAAAGACATCATTTTTTTCTTGGATAGAGCTCCATTTGTATTAGAATATACTGAAAACCGACTCGAACGCCCGTTTTCAGTATACTCCAATACAAAATTCGCTGTCCACAACATAAAAAAAAGATATAATTTTTTTCTTGGATGGAGCTCCATTTGTATTGGAATATACTGAAAACCGACGTGAACGCCCGTTTTCAGTATATTCCAATACAAAATTGGTTGTCCCCAAAATTAAAAAAGACATCATTTTTTTCTTGGATCGAGCTCCACTTGTATTGGAATATACTGAAAACCGACGTGAACGCCCGTTTTCAGTATATTCCAATACAAAATTGGCTGTCCACAACATAAAAAAAAGACATCATTTTTTTCTTGGATCGAGCTCTATTTGTATTGGAATATACTGAAAACCGACATGAACGCCCGTTTTCAGTATATTCCAATACAAAATTGGTTGTCCACAAAATAAAAAAAAGACATCATTTCATTCTTGGATCGAGCTCCATTTGTATTGGAATATACTGAAAACCGACATGAACGCCCGTTTTCAGTATATTCCAATACAAATAGGGCAGTCCACAAAATAAAAAAAAGACATCATTTCATTCTTGGATCGAGCTCCATTTGTATTGAAATATACTGAAAACCGACGTGAACGCCCGTTTTCAGTATATTCCAATACAAAATTGGTTGTCCAGAAAATAAAAAAAAGACATCATTTCATTCTTGGAACGAGCTCCATTTGTATTGAAATATACTGAAAACCGACTCAAACACCCCTTTTCAGTATATTCCAATACAAATTCGCAGTCTACAAAATAAAAAAAAGACATCATTTCTTTCTTGGATCGAGCTCTATTGGTATTGAAATATACTGAAAACCGACTCAAACAACCGTTTTCAGTATATTCCAATACAAATTGGCAGTCCACAAAATAAAAAAAAAGACATCATTTCTTTCTTGGATCGAGCTCTATTTGTATTGAAATATACTGAAAACCGACTCAAACAACCGTTTTCAGTATATTCCAATACAAATTGGCAGTCCACAAAATAAAAGAAAAGACATCATTTCTTTCTTGGATCGAGCTCTATTTGTATTGAAATATACTGAAAACCGACTCAAACAACCGTTTTCAGTATATTCCAATACAAATAGGGCAGTCCACAAAATAAAAAAAGACATCAATTCTTTTTTGCATCGAGCTTCATTTGTATTGAAATATACTGAAAACCGACTCAAACACCCGTTTTCAGTATATTTCAATACAAATAGGGCAGTCCACAAAATAAAAACAAAGACATCATTTCTTTCTTGGATCGAGCTCTATTTGTATTGAAACATACTGAAAACCGACTCAAACAACCGTTTTCAGTATATTCCAATACAAATTGGCAGTCCACAAAATAAAAAAAAGACATCATTTCTTTCTTGGATCGAGCTCTATTTGTATTGAAATATACTGAAAACCGACTCAAAGACCCGTTTTCAGTATATTCCAATACAAATTGGCAGTCCACAAAATAAAAAAAAGACATCATTTCTTTCTTGGATCGAGCTCCATTTGTATAGAAATAGCCTAGAAATCAGTTCGAACGCCCGTATTCAGTATATTGTAATACAAATGAAATGACATGAAAAATGCAAAAAGAGGAAAAGTAGCCTACCTTGACGGAAATTCTATTCCAAAAGGGGAAAACTTGTATCCAGGTGGGCCCACAGCACGGCCGGAACTCAAGCGAAACTCGATAGGTTGAAATCGATCCATTAAATAACATTCTTAAAAAACAGTAAAGTTTTATTCACATCTAAAACTCAAGCGAAACTCGATAGGTTGAAATCGATCCATTAAATAACATTCTTAAAAAACAGTAAAGTTTTGTTCTATTCCAAAAGGGCAAAACTTGTATCCAGGTGGGCCCACAGCACGGCCGGAACTCAAGCGAAACTCGATAGGTTGAAATCGATCCATTAAATAACATTCTTAAAAAACAGTAAAGTTTTATTCACATCGAGTCGGCTGGGAAAAGTTTCTGAGAGCCGGAAAAAATTTCTGTGGCTCAAAATTAGATATATATATATAAAAAAAAAAAAGAAAAAAAAAAAAAGAAATACCCCCCTTTTAGTCTAAAAATTGATGTCTTCAATTTTTTGAAAACACAAACCGTGACTTGGATCTTACATTGGATGCAATTAGAAAAATAAATTACCCCCTTTTTAGTCTGAAAATTTGAAAATTGATGTCTTCAATTTTTGAAAAATTGAAGACATCAATTTTCAGACTAAAAGGAGGGTATTTTTTTTTTTTTTTTTTTTTTTTTTTTTTTTTTTCAGCCAGAGAAATTTTTCTCCGGCTCTCAGAAATTTTTCCGCACTCGACTGGATGAATAAAACATCCCCGTTTCTTTAAGAATGGGCTCACTGTTAACTATTTCAGCATTCGACGTTTCGCGTCCAATAATAACTGCCGGGTGTTCAAGAATGCAGATGCATCTACTAGATTTTCTACAGAGAAGCTTGACTGGATGGAGAGTGGATGACTTTTTCCAAGATTCTCGACTTTGGACCGTCAAGAGGTAAAGGATCTTTTTGTTTTTTTCTTTTAAGAAAAATTATGGATAGATTCATTTCTTTTTGAAAGGACCTAGAAAAATAGGACAAAATTCTTTTCCAAGATTGGATGAGAGAGGGACCCAAAAAAATGGGTCTCGGAAGGAATCGAATGCATTTGCACTCATTCCTTCCAAGACCCATTTTTTTGGTCTCCTGATTCGTCTTTCTCTCTTCTTAGTCCATTTCCATAAATATAGGGAAAGCGGAGAACCTTTCCCTACTTATTTCTAAAAATCTTTTCTTTATTTTTTCTCCTGAGTTTATGTATATATCAATTCAAATACTTTTGAGAACGGTCATCCCAATTCTCTGTCGTCTTTTCGGTTTCATCGTCCCAACACTCAGTGGACATAGTCTCAGTAGATTTTGGAGCATGGGTCGTCAGTTCATTGTCCCAACATTCAGTGGACATAGTCTCAGTAGATTTTGGAGCATGAGTCGTCCGTTCATTGTCCCAACACTCAGTGGACATAGTCTTAGTGGATTTTGGAGCATGAGTCGTCCGTTCATCGTCCCAACACTCAGTGGATTTTGTCTTTGGATCCTCTGAAGATATTTTGGGGGTCTCATGAGATTCTTTGGAAGGTTCGTCCCAACAGGCTGCTGGATCGTAATGGGGAATATTTTCAGGTATGTCTCCCCAACCCTCCGTCTTCCTCGAGTTATTGCAGGAAGTTGACGACAAAGAAGAAGTAGACGAGCCCGTCAAGTTTAAAGGCGTATGCTCATCCGGATGTTCCATCACTTGGAAACAGGACAGATTATCCCATTTCTGGATGAGGTTATCGTACACTTTTGAGGACGGATCCTTCTCTAACTGATCGTAGGCCTTATCAAAAGCTTGCAGAGGATTGTCTGCTTCCTCCTGAATCCTCTCCTCTTTCTCCGTTCCGTCTGGATAGACGTGATTGATATGAAAATCTCCTTCCGTAATATGCCATCGATAGTTGCGCACTTTGTTTTCGGCGCAATGGAAATATTTCCTCCTTTGATGATGTCGGGCACATTTTTCCCGATACTTCCAAATGATTCCATCTGGCACATAAATTTCCGTTACGGGTTTTTGATAATCCAATGCTTTAGCAAAGAATTTAGCTTTCTGGCATCCCACCACATAAATCGTGGAGAAGCTGTGAGTGAGCGATTGGAGAATGCGTCCTAAATGGTTGTAGGGAATATGACCCTCGTTCCAACGAAGTCCGTGCCGGTTTCTCGTCAGCCAGGCATTCGTCTTTTGGTCTTTTTCACTCAGTTGGTGGAAGGGGTGAGGAGGAGCAAACGTCAACGATCTCACGGTCAAAAAATCTTTTGTCGCATAGCCCAATTCTTTTAAAACGTAGGTAAATTCACCCTTCTTGTGGTTGTAGGACTGGAAACCCTCTAGATCGAGCACGATAAAGTTTTCTGAACACGCCATGGCGATGAATACGGTGATGTCTTCCACAAACAGATACTTATGAAATATTCATGTGTTGAAATTGGCTATTCAAATAAGTGACATTTTGTTTCTCATTGGAACTGTTCAACGGCGAGTCCACTCGTCTCATTCTTTGGGGTAGGGGATGAAAGTACAGCGGTTTGTTGAAATCGATGATAGTTTCCTCTTTAGTCGGCGGAACTGTAAATCTATCCCGTCTTAACTCTTCTAATCTCTTTGAAAGTCTTTCCACTTGCTCTGCTAAGGTTTCCTCGGTACTCATGGTCTCTCTTAGTTTAGGGAAGTCTTGACGTATTGGCTAGAGAACAGAGGGTCTTTTTCTCTCTATACATATATCATGTGGGAGCGTGTGATTTATAAATCCTTGTGAAATCTTTCTACGTCTTGTGTAACTTGGAAGATTCGTCTTGCGTAACTTGGAAAATTTTTCTTCTTCTCGTCGATTGGGGTGGAGTTATGGAAAAGAAATGGGATTGGAAAGAAATCAACATATTACAAAAAAAGGAACTTTCTTTTTTATTTTTTTTCTCTAGGAATTTACATACCATTTCATTCATGAACATTCAAGGGTTCTCTCCAAGACCAAATTTTAGAAGAGGACCACAAAGAGTACACTTGAGGATCCTCTTTCAGGTCTAAGTGAGATAAGGGTTGAGACCAATATTCTTGGGTCTCTAAAGCATCCCAACTTAGACATTTATTATTATTATTAGAAAGTTCATCCTCCTCCTCCTCCTCCTCCTCATCGTCGCACGAGTTCTCCTGGGGAGATTCTTCCGCCTCCTCTTCGTCTTCGACAGCTTTGCTCTCGGAGGGGTAACAATGTAATTTCCGGAAAACGTAACTACCCTCCATCAAATGGTATCGAAAATTTCTCACCTTGTTCTCGGCACAATGAATCATCTTTTGGAAATATTGGTGTCGCGTGCATTTCGACTTGTTCCGCCATTCGGTTTTCCCTGGGATGTAAAACTCGTAAACGGATCGCTGGCACAGCTTGCTGAAAAATTCGGCTTTATCGTATCCATTGACGTAGATCGCCTTCACATTTTCGGTCAGTATTTTCAGGATCGTAGGAAGACGCTCGTAGGAAAGACGACCCTCGGTCCATTGCAGGCCGTGTCGGTTATTTGTAGTCTGGTTGACCACAGCTTGATTACGGGACGATAAGTCATCGTACTGGACAGGAGGGAGAAAAATCATGGATCCGCATAAGGTTAAATCGCAAGTGATGTAGCCCAGTTCTTTCAAGATGAAACATATATCTCCCGTCTTTGGATCATAACAGTGAAAGTATTCCATGTACAGAACAATGTAGGAATCTTTGAGAGGTTTGGCACTCAAAATGTCCATCTTCTTCAAATGAGGAAAAAAAGAAAACAAAATTCTCTCTCTCTCTCTCTCGCTGTGTGTCCTGAAGGAAAAAATGGATAGCGTTCTCTCGCCGTCTCCTCTTTTATAGAGAGAGAAGGTTGCACGTGACAGGTGGCTTAACATTCTGGTCATAGAAACAGTCTAGAATCTCATTTTATTTTTCGAGGCTAATGCACGGGTTCTCCAATCAAAAGGGTTACTATAAAGGGATTGGTTTGAATGCATTTATCTGCAAATGTTGTAAGATTCTGTTGTTGTGAAGGGGGTATATTATTATTATTATTATTATTATTATGATGATGATGATGATGATGATGATGATGATGATGATGATGATGATTGTGGCAGATTCGGTTTCTACATGGAAGTCTAGTCTCCTCCGAAGACCTTTTCTGAGGATCGTCGATAGATGGTTTTTCAATAGGAATCGTTTCCCTCGGATACTCAAGACATAGAGGGGGGTCCTGTCTTGAGACATGGAGAGGATTTTCGGTTCCCTTATTCTCGAGGGGTCTTGACAAATTGAGAGGTCCCTCCTCTTCGAAAGGGAGAGATCTCTGCTCTTCGAGGAGTCTTGAGAAAGAGAGAGAAGTTTTGGTTCCCTTATCCTCGAGGGGTTTTGACAAATCCAGAGGTCCCTCATTTTCGAGGGGTCTTGATATATGGAGAGGTTTTTCATCTTCGAGGGGGTTTGATAAAGGAAGAGGTCCCTCCTTCTCGAGGGGTCTTGAGAAAGGGAGAGGTTTTTCATCTTCGAGGAGGTTTGACAATGGGAGAGATCTCTCCTTCTCGAGGGGTCTCTCTTCCTCAAGGGGTCTTGAGAAAGGGAGAGATTTTTCATCCTCGACGGGTTTTGACAAACGGAGAGGAATCTGAACAGGCTTCTCCTCATCCCCATCATTATCGAGGAGGATGAGGATAGGCTTTTGGAAAGGTTTTTTTCTTTTTCTTCTGAACAGGCTCCTCTTGATGCTCGGGGAGAGGGATGGGGTAGTTGTTCCACCATTCTATTTTTTCTTGCTCGAGGATTTTTTCAAAAGTCGTGGCCTCCTTAAGATGAGACGAAGGAGGAGAGTCCTCGAGAAGAATATAATAGGTATTCTTCCCAGTCTTCTCGATCGAGAGAGGTTCGTGCAGACATTTGTGCAACCATTCACTAAAATGAACGAGAATCCCTTTTGTCTTCTCAAGACGATCCATAATCCTATTCATTTGCGAGACGGTTAGAAAGTGGGACGTGTAAAAATATTTGGCTCGTTTCATTAACAAAATTTGTGCATCCAAAGGTGGAATGTCACGAGCCATCAACACGTTTTCGTCGGACAAAAATTCGTCCCGCATCTTTTGACAACTCTCCACGGTATGATAACCCGCACATTTTGAAAAATCGGAGGCTTTCAAGTAAACGACTCCTTGGATGATATAAAAGGAAAGATCAACATATTTATATTTGAAAGGAATACACGTAGTGAGCTGGGGATGCCTCCTCATGATCCACTTGGACAAAAATACGACTTTGGGGCTCTCCCCTTTTATTTATAGAGAGAAAGAGAGTGTGACCTTCCCTTCCTTCCTCCTCTCCCCCTGCTTCCTCTATCTCTGGACGTCCTTGGATTGGAAAGGGTGACTTTGAAAAAAAAAGAAGGTCATGGTTGAATAATTTTTTGTTTATTAAATTATTACTTTCACTTCCTCATTCCCACACACATTCATCTTTTTAAGAAAAGAAAAAGAGGTCATGGAGATAAGATTTCTTGGAAACAAGAGAGAGAGAGAAACAAAAAAAAACAAATAAAACGGCCGTCTTAGAGCCTCTATGTGTGTCTGTGTGTGTCTATATATATATATATATAAAAAGACGAGAGTACTGGGCGAGATCATTTCTTTTCCATTGGGAGCCATGTCGCTATTAGACGTTTTTCCAACTCAACGGATTTCGAACGGGGAGGATTTGAAGACGCTAAAGCAAATCTCCAACTTGAAAATTTTTTTGGCGTGTCATTGTGCGACATTTATTCCGCATTTACCACCTCATCAAGCGATCTTTTCTTTCAACCAAGATGTCGAATCCTCCAACCTGCTCGTTCAGAATATATACAGAAATTTATTCGAATCGCAGCAAACGAAAGAGGAATCTCCCTTCACTTGGAATCGGATGGATCGAGCTTTGAGACGGCCCATTCAAACAGACCGGCGATATACGGATCCGCGCACGAGTTTTCGGTGGAAGAATATTTTTCTCACGAAACGATATTTTACGTTTGGAGTGAGAACGACGGCTGAGGACGAAGTTCATATTGTTCAAACCGCAGCCGCTTCTCTCGCCTATTACGAATCATCGTCCCCCAATCTGAAGGAAAGAAGTTTTAAAGTCAGCGACAGGATGAAATATAAGAAATATATTCTAAGACCTTTTCAAAACTATGTCGTTCCCCCGAAAACGCAATATCTCCTCGTCACAACCCAGAAGAGTCTCTTTCTCGTTGATCGGTGCTCGTACTCGCTTTGGAAACAATTGAAAAAGGAGATTTCTTTCCAATCGCCGATGGTGTTTCAAGAAAAAGAAGAAAACCCTCCGCCACCTTTACCCATCCCTTCCTTAGATGATAAGAGGAGCTGGACCAAACCGTCATGGCCCGAAACAAAATCGACCCGGCAACGGAATGAAATTGAAGTCATCACAATTGAAGATGAGGAGGAAGAAAACAAATTACCTCTTAAAAAACGGTCGACTTACCGGAACCTACCTGGCGTGCAAGATCCGCTTCAGAACCCAGAAGCTTCTTCTTCTTCTTCTTCCCCGACTTGTTCAAACAGGCAACCTCTTTCGGACTCCTCACAGACAGAACCTCTTCCAGTATCCTCTTCTTCTTCTTCTTCTTCTTCTCTAACCTGTCCCGACATCGTAGAGGTAGAATGTCAGACGGGTCCACAAGCTTCAAAAAGTCCCGACATCGTAGAGGTAGAATGTCAGCCGGGTCTACAAGTTCCAACGGGTCCAGAAATCATGGAGGTAGAATCACAGCCGGGTTCACAAGTTCCAACGGGTCCAGAAATCGTAGAGGTAGAATTTCAGCCGGGTTCACAAGTTCCAACGGGTCCAGAAATCATGGAGGTAGAATCACAGCCGGGTCCAGACATCCTAGATCCCTCCACTCATCCAAAAGAGACTCCAAGTGTTTCAAGACAGCCTTGTGAGGATCCAGCCCTTCCCGTATGGAATGATTATATGGACTTACAAAATTTGATGCAACAGGAAGGAGAAGAAAATAATCATACAGATGGGTGGGTCAAAGACTGTTTAGATCATTTAACCTCGAATGAAATTGAACTGTTATGGAATTGCATTTCTGAAATCACATCGGAAATGGGATAAAAACCAAAACAAAAAAAAACAATTTTTTTTTAATAACAAATTGGAGGAGGGTGATGATGTCAATTAAAAAAAATAGTATATAGAGTCCAATCTTGGTGGTTCACTGCAGTTTTCCAGCATGAGGTGATCCACGTTTCCCGAAATATGGATCCCATTCCAAGAGAGATTGTGTAGAGCCTTCACTTCAGTTCTTTTTTTTCCTACCAAGAGGAGAGGGTCCCCAAAGGGCTACTCATGTCCAAAGAGAGAAAGTGTAGAGCGTTCATTTCAGTTTTTTTTTTCAAGTTTAGGGGAGGGAGGTCTCATAATGACACCCCCCATTTTCAAAGAGAGATGGTGTAGAGCGTTCATTTCTGTTTTTTCCAAAGTTAGGGAGTTTTCAAATGGCTACCCATTTCAGAGAAAGAGAGAGAAAGAGAGAGAGAGAGAGAGAGAGAAGGTGTAGAGCGTTCATTTCAGTTTCCCAAGGTTAGGATGGTGGTGGAGAATCCTCCAAAATGGCTACTCATGTCAAAGAGAGAGAGAGAGAGAGAGAGAGAAAGCGTAGAGCGTTCATTTCAGTTTTCCAACATTAGAAGGTCCCAAAATACCTTCTGAATTCAAAGAGAGATCGTGTAGAGCGTTCATTTCCAGTTCTCCAAGATCAGAAGAAGAGGGTCCGCTTTTCCCAAAACGGCTTTCCGCATTCAGAGACAGCGAAATGCAGACTTCAGTTTTCTCCCTCCCCAAGAATAGAGGGTCCCAAAATGGCTTCCCATTTCAAAGAGAGAGGGAGAGGCGTTCATTTCCATTCTCCAAGATAGGGTCGTCTGCTTTTTCCCAAAATGGCTTCCCAATTCAAAGAGAGAGAGAGAGAGAAAGGGTGTGTAGAGCGGTCATGTTCATTCTCCAAGATAGGTTCGTCAGCTTTTTCTCAAAATGGCATCTCCCCATTCAAAAAGAGATCGTGACCAATTTTTTCCAGTTTTTTCCAAGATGGGGGGGAGAAGAAAACCTAGGATGGAATAACACGACACACAGAGAGAAAGAGAAAAAAACGCCATCTTGTCATTTTCTGATAGGGTACCGGTGTTCGAATACTTTTGTGACCGACTGAACGTATGAAATCCACTCATGGTCGAAGTTAAGAGAATCTGTACATTATGTCGAATTTCTGAAAAACTGACGAGCAGCGATATCCAAATTCCACGTTGAGACATCTAACTGAAAATGAGTCTAATATGGGATGTGGTCCCCTCTCACAGCGAGACAAATTTCGCAGCCTGAAGGCACACTAATTGGAGGAAATTGAAGAATCCGTGTGGCAATCGGTACCACTCCTGCAGCAAGATAGTTTTTAGCTTCGGTATGGTTCTCGAAGGAGATTGGAGATGAAACTGCCCTCCTAAAAACGTCCCAAACACAATTTAAAGGGTTAAGGTCAGATCTGGTTGGCCAATCTATGCGGGGAATATCCTTACTTTCCAGGTAAGCATTGTCGTCCATTCACAACAATCTAGGCTTAACTGCGCCCCTGGAAAGTAAGATCCCGTCTCTATACCTAATAGCAATGAGCGAATATTTGTCAGACATATGCAGGAGTGCGTGGTCGTCCATTGTGTCTGGCCAAACATTTACATTTCCACCATGGTAATGATACTTTTTCCTGATGAGGAAGGGGTAGTACCATCTTCCAGGATCTTACCAAATACAGATACTTCAAGAACTGTTTGGAGCTGAATTTTGGGGTAAATTTGTGCACTCGAAAATGTTCACAACATTGTTTCTGATCTAATTTGAATTTTCGCAACAGCAATCGTTTTATAAATTTGTAGTTATCCGCGTTCTCTTGGGATTCCTTTGCTAGGTATTGACTCATCTCATACTGTAAAATTCCTGACATTTGAGATACCTAATATTCGTTTAACTCAATAATCCATCCTTATCGTTAAACAAAACTAAATACAAAGACTGTTCACGTGTTTCTGAATGATTTTAACTTTGCAAAACACTTAATTATAATATTGATATTAACTTTACGTTTTCACTGGAGCTGCCCTTTCCTTTTACTATCAAGCTCAGAGTTGATTTCCAGACTTGGAGTCGAATATATTGGATAAGTATGGCAGCTCTAGAGACCTAAAATGCACGGACCCGTTTACATGCCTTTCGTGGTTTCGCGCGGCTAGAAGTGGTGTACCATAGAAATCCGTTCAACGATAAGTGCATTAAGAAAGAGTTCGGGTTTTAAAAGTTCACCGCCTGTGGATTAGGAACACATGGGTGTTGCGGCAAGCAAGTGCTTCTGTTTCTTCTCTTCGAGCAGCATTTGAGATAATAAATCTGCATAATAAAAGGGCAAGGACTCAGCCTGTGTAATACCTTAATCTATATGGCGTAACACGGAATAAATTATGATGACTTACAGAGGCTCTTCTTTATTATACCATAGGAATTTTTTGAAAGACCTTTTCTTTATTATGCCATAAGAATTTTTTCCTATTGCTTTGATGCTACTTTTCCATTTTCCATTAATTGTCTTTGGAACCTTTTTTAACGGTTCCAAAGCACAGTACGTTACACGCTAGTAGGCTCTGCAAAAATAAATGAAAATTTGTACTCTTTAAAGCAATCTTCTTCCCTGTTTTTTCTAGAAATTTAGTCATTGAAATTGACATCTGATTCGTGGTTCTATCCTCTATATCTAACAAGAGGTTCCATCCTCTATATCTAACAAAAGGTTATGAAAAGTTTATTTTTTATCATTTTTAATTCAAAATTAATTTAAGCTCTTTGTTATTGGAAAAATGAGCCAAAATCTTAAACCCTTTAATGAAAGTTTCTTTAAATTCATGAAACCAAATTTCCGAGTCATTTTGTCTACTTTTATGATGAAACGTTACCTGCTTTCTGTTACATCCTTCAAAAATAGCCTTGTTTTATCTATAATTCCCATAAATTTCTATTTTTTATGCGATAAATATTTTTCATAAAGAATTTTACATCTGGTATTATACTTGGTTAGGTCTATAGGAAGAAAACAATGAATAGAACTTAAATAAATCTTTTTTATTTTGTTAACCGTAGAGACAGCTATTTTTAAGAAACTGATTATATTTCCCCTAGTATGGGTAACTCATATTCTAAAACCATAGATCTAATTTTTAGTACTCTATTTGAAATACTTACTTTTTGGAAAGGGATAAACATTTAGTCTTAGCTTTCGTATAGAAAGCTTAGAGGGTTAATTTTTTTATTACAAATGATACAGTTTATTGCTTACCTAGATACCTTAATTCTAAGATTCTTACTTAGTTTTCGTATTAAAAAATTAGGTTATTTTATTTTGTAAAATATATCAATTGATTCAATAGAATAATTACAATTGTAATTAATTCAATAGAAGCATTAATTTTCTAACCAGAATTTATTGACAAAAGTCATTTTGGGCTTATAAAACTTTTTATTGCCGCAGATAATAATTTATCCCACAGTATAAAATCTCTTGCTAATTAATCTTAATGCTTCCTTAATTCCAGTTACTTTCTTAACCAAACTGCTCAAAAATGCTCGAACAAAGCATTAGCTTATATCACCTTCATTTGTGTTATGCGTATACTTTGAAGTCTTTAATTTTAGTTAAATGTTTCTGTTGCTCTACGGAATTAGGAGAGACTAGCTGCTATAATCCAAACTTCATGATGAGAGTTCAACTCCCGCGTGAAGTTCATTACTTATGTCTATCTTTCTTTCCTTCTCGCGGATATTATATCACACATATGTTCTGAGAAACGCTTTTTGTGATGAGACGGGGTCATTAGGTTTTTTTGACACAGGAAACATGAAAAATGAGCAATGCCCTGGTCGGGAATCGAACCTGGATCTCTCGAATACTCGCCGAGTGTGCTATCGTTAAACCACGAAGGCATGCAGAAAGGTGTGTATGTGTGTGTGTATTGAGAATACAGCAAAGCACACTAGGGCTATCTGCCTAAGGGAAGGGATGCCTTCGTGGAGGACTTTCTAAGGGAAACTGGCTCGTATATACGTTACACATGGGGAAAATCACGAAAACGCCCATGCAGCCATCGGTTCGAACCTCGGACCGAACTACCAGTGTGCATGCAGAAAGGAGAAAATACCTTATAAAATGTCCAATGGGTTTTGACGTTTCCGACTATTGCTTGACAAGCAAATACCAGTCATTCGAGGGGAATAATGTTAAAAATTACTATTACTTGCATTTATATTATTACACTCATATATAAAATTTCTGCTTTCAGCTTTGTATTTCGATTTTTCAAAATCAATTTCTCCTTGTTTATTTAAATTTCTTTCTCTTTATTTAGTCCAAAATAACTCTGACGTTTCCCTTTTTATTACATTTCTTAACTTTTAAATGAATGTTGTATTTTTTAAATCTGGTAATTTATTTTTGGAATAAATATTTGCATTCAGTTCTATGCCTATTTTCTTATTATTCGTAAGTTTTACCTTGCGTGAGATACGCTACTTTGCACTCGAAATAATTATGCTATCTGATTTCTGACAGAAATAAACTCAGTATCTTTTTTATTTAAATCACATTCATCATATTTCCTATAAAAACAAGAAAATTTTAAAGAGTTACTTACATAAGCTCATTTCTTTTCATCATATGTTATTTCATGGAAATTCAAAAGAGGAGAGCCCATTCTAGTATAATCTGATATAATCAATGTCTGTTCCTCCTCTCAGATGTTACATCATTTTGCTTTGCTGTCGCTAAATAACACTTTTTTCTGTCAGATGATTATTTCTTTCAACGATTTTATTAAAACCATTACAAAATTATTTAATGAACTTGCATCCAGTCTTGTACTAAATTGTAGAAATCACCGATACCACACAGTACAACACCCTCCCTTAGTGTATCTATTAAACAAAACACCGTTTACTGACGTCTTTTGAATACTAGAATATAACAGGAGAGATGATCAATATTTCACTGGAACAAATAAAAGCTACCTGTTGGCATCGGTTAGCAAATGGAAAACGTTAATGTGTCTCCGAATTCTAATCTGATATAAGCTTCAAAACCGAGCTGGGCAATCCGTGTACCACAGGGTTCATCCCATGTACCACATGGTTCTTAGTGAACCTAGATTAGCATAAGAGATTTTATCTTATTATTATAAATGTGCCGTCTACCAGATCTGCATAAAAACATTTATAAATGTCCATGATACTGTTTCCAAACTTTTGAACACTGAGTTTTCACTCGTAGCTTGCAGATATCTCTGTGCTGTTTATTCCGAAGACCTATGTTTAATCTTTTGATGTATTTTCTCAGATCAAAATCTCCCAAAGTATGAATCACCATCTACCAATGTGCCGAGAGACAGTTTTCGATATGTCATGGAAATGTTGAACAGCGCCTTTCCTTATCGTATAATGATGTTCATTTACAGCGTACGGCATTTAATGTTCTCCATCATCAAAGTAGGGTAATATAGTTATTACATACAGCAGCCTTTCATAATCTGTGGTCAGCGTACCACAAATAGTCCTCGAAATCTGCATTGTGCTCCTCATAAGCTTCTAAAAATGCAAAAGGTAATATTAAAATGATAAAAATTATTATTAAAATATTACAAATATTAAAATTAACTGCTATATCATATTATAGCCGAAAACCTCAGAGTTTGGAAATTACACATGCCTCAGCAAACTTTAAAGTTTAAAAGGGAGTCGTAAGCTAGCTATAAAAAAAAGTAGAGCAATCTGTTACTGTGTTATTAACGTATAATATGGACGGGACAGTTAAAAAGACTCCATTAATCAACGGTGCAAGCAAAGGACAAAAAGGCCACATACGTTGTCTGAAGGGCGTCAAGCATTTGCCTGAGACTTATTACAACAATTTTAATGAGACTTATTACAACAGTAGTCTCATTATGGTTTATTTGGTTTATTTAATTATGGCAAAGCACACTAGGGCTATCTGCCTAAGGGGAGGGATGCCTTCGTGAAGGACATACTAAGAAAAACTGCCTCGTATACACGTTACACATGGGAAAAACCATGAAAACGCCCATGCAGCCAGCCCGTTCGCGGGATTCGAACCTCGGACCGAAGTACCAGTGTTCAGCGACTTTATCGCTCGGCCGCTGGGGGGCCTAGTAGTCTCATTAAAACTGTTGAGTGGATTTCAGTGATTTTTCTTACTATGTGGGATAAAGAACTTCAGTAGAAAAAGTGGGGCTTTTGTTAGATAACTGCGCTGCCCATCCAACTTATCCCTTGTTTAGGAACACAAAATTACTTTTCCTTCCTCCTACTACAACTTCCATTTTTCAGCCATTAGATCAGGGTGTTATAAAAGCATTCAAGGGTCATTACAGAAAGGAAGTGGTTCAAAATGTTATTAATGAAATTAATACGACTGATGCAGTTTTTTTCTTCTAAGGAATTCGAGAAGTCGATTTCTCAGCCAGATACCGCGCATGTTATGTTAAATGCGTTAGATAAAGTAACTTCGTAAATGATTTCAAATTGTGTTAAAATTGCCGGCTTGCTTACAAAGCAGATTTCTGGAAACTCTCAAGATGTGCTAGAAGACAAAGGCGACGATGAAGAAATGCATAATGAAAACTTCCTCGGATTATTTGAGAATCGATGAAATTATGCAAACTTGCTACGAAAAGACTAATGCCGAGATCATCGGAATTATGAGAGAAAACGAATTAGTGAAAATGAAAGTGAATCCAAAGATGAAAATCCCGATCCTGCACACCAACAGTAACAGTGTCTCAACAAGAATTAAAAATTTTGAGAAGAATGCTCGAACTTAAAGGTGGAGATACAGAAAGTTACAATCAACATCATGTCTTGGAGACCCCATTTTAAAAGCTACTAACAAGAAATATGCAACAAACTCGAATGGATTCATTTTTAAATAATGTTTGATATGCTTACATATTGTACTGTTCTGTGTAGCAAGTTGAAATAATTTAATTTTTCTGATTTAAGACAGCTTTTGTGATCCACAGAATAAAATGATGAAAGTATTATATAAAAAATGCCTGTAACGTATATATTAAACCGCATATCGAAAAAGATTATTAATCTCAGCAGCAGGGTGGTATGGAAGGAGAAAGGGGTTTAGATGCGTGCACATTTCATTCATAAAAAATTATTGAAATCTTATATAATAAGTCCCTTTTAAAAATTTTATTTTAAAATCTCCCCTTCCCCGAAGATATCTAACCTGGTATTCCTAACCGAAACGAAATTCTGCGTCCGGCCCAGCACCGCACATAAAACTCAACCGCTCTATACAATCAAATATGGTCAGAACGGACGTGATTATATTAAGCGGTACCCACTGTAATTTTCATAATATTCTGCAGCCATTACTTGGACTTTAATTTTCATTTCACAGGTCTGAACCTAATTCCTCTGCTCTCGCTTGTGATTTGAGTTGAGCGATACGTAAACAGTAGTAACTTAGAGAAGAGATCATCTTCTAGAAGCCGTGCATACTCAGTAAATATAATAATAATATAATACTTATGGCAGTTGCTAAGCTGTACTCAAATCCGAGTAGACAAATTTCATCTTGAAATTAATTGTATACATCGGTGTTATGCAGGCATCTCAATTCTAGGTGTTGTTTAACTGATACTTTGTTAAAGAATCCATGCTTGGAAGCTGCTATGTATGAACAACAGTAAAGTTACAATCTGTCACTCACACGCTTTAAAGACTCTAATAAGTCTCAGGTGACCTATCGGTGTTCTCTGGCACTTCATTGGACAAATGAAGTATCGAGGTCTTTGCTACATAATGGCTATTACAAAGTTTTGTTTTAAATTTTTACTTAGAACATGAAGAAACACCATTCAAAATACTTATATTTTATGCCTCTATCCAATTCTAAAAATCTATGTAATTTGAACTTAATTCTTCCACTATCTAATTATGCTACATTCTTATTGGCTACATTAGTAAATTATGAAGATCACATTATCTCTAGGCGAATTTTCTGACTGTTCTTTACTTTATGGAAAGAAGAATATTATATTTGATTTTCCGATGCTGTAAAATCCAATAAAATCCTACAGTCAATTTTTGACGCATGGAAGTCAAACTTTTTGTGCTTAATTTTTTTTTACAGTGAGTATAAACTTTTACTAAATCTATCAAATGGAACTGGGTCACCAAAAAAAAAAAAAAAAAAAAAAAAAGATTATTTCGTAATTTTTGTAGTTTTTTTTTTTTTTATTTGAAAAGTGCCCAAATATGAATGGCAAATTAAATCATTTTTGTATTTGGAAATATATGTTTACTAATGTTTGCGAAAATAAAGCCCGTATAAGGACTTTTATAAATTAGGCAGGTTCATGTTAAAAAAATCTGGCACGAATGCAGATCTTTCATAAAAGCATAGTGACATAAAACGAATTTATGATTTAAAACGAAAATTGGATATACCTACATTTATAAAATGATATTCTTCCTTAATATTTATTCTCAGCGTTAAATTTCAAAGATGGATTTATATTCTAATAGATAAAATACCTTTAACCTTCCTGTATACAAGTCATTTTAAAACATTCATCTATTCGGTTACGTTTCTTAATGACATCTGTCAATTTGGCGTTCCACGTCTAACCCTCGGGCTATCCGTAAAGCCTTTCGCTTAATTCAGCACTGGGTGCAGTATGAAAGTGAACTTATACTGGTAATAATCAGTCAAATCAGAAAAGATTGACAATTGTAAGTAACGGGAAGAACACCGGTTTATCACATTGTGCAACAAAATTTAATACAGTTAAGAAAACGTTTTCATGGTTTGATAGCCAATTTTGCGTACATTGCTTTATACCTCAATTTACTATTCATTACAATTAATTAAAATTAAAATCAGCTTTCATTGTCAGAATACCGACGCCTTTCAACTGATGAAAAATAATTTACCACTTTGAGAGGCGGAGAACTGGGGGGATACCAGATCCTTCCTTGAATTTGCCTTGCTTGATTCTTTAGTGTCATTTGGCGGTGTATATGTCTCAATAGCTTCCAACACGCAATCGTCAATAAGACGTTGCAATACAGAACAGGGACATAAAGGAAAAGTTTATATAAGATCTTGCGTTGGATGTTGTGCTCCCTTTTAATTAGAATCAGAATTTCACTTAAGTTGAAGCTTGGTGTTTCAGAAATTATGGTTTTCGGAACATGAGTTGAGACTTTTAAATCAAAAATACCGTTTCGTGGATTCGTTAAATTTAATAGGAAAATCCTTGCCTCTATATCGTTGTCTTTCAAATGAGGGAAGTTAGTAGCTATATATTTCGTTTCTGGCCGCTTTCTAGATATATTAAAGTTGAAATTTACCGTTCTGTTTCGGTTATTAGTGTTCTTATTTTGACTCTTGAAAAAAAGCAAACTTTTCTCAACATCCATTTTCTTTTTCAAATAAAGCTTAATGAAGTAATTCAAATCATCATTTCCATTTAATATGTCACTTAAATCAAGAGAATTATTTTTTGTAGTTTTTCGTTTTTGTATATTTTCAGTGTGATTAGTTGTTTTAGCAAATCTAAAAGCATTCTCCTTCTCAGCTTTAAAAATGTAAGAGCCCTTAGTATTATCTGCAATAGAGGACATTAAATCATCTTTATATTCTTTCACCGCAGCTGCAGAAGATATTTCGAAAAAATTATCGTTTTCAGCTTCAAAAATGGAAGAGTCTTTAGTATCCTCAGTCACAAATGGAAAAATATCAAAGGTATACTTTTCTTTTGGTGTTAAAACGCGTTTTCTTATAAAATATTCATCTTCAGTGTTCAAAGAATAGTCGGAATTTTGAATCACAGTTGGGAATGTATGAGGCCCATGTTTCGTCTTTAAAGTAACAGCAGGTTTTCTGATAAAAGTTTCATCTTTTATGTAGGAAAGAACAGAAGTATCCTCATTTCTTGTAAAAGTGGAAATTAAATTAGATCCATATTCTTTCGTTTTTGGCATGCCAGGTTTTGAAATCAAATCTTCGTTAGTTAATTCAGAAACAAAATCGTTCATATCCTCAGTAACAACTGGATCTGTGTACTGTTGATAGTCATTATCAGTAGATGCGTTATTCTCAATACTAACAATGAAAGAATTCTTGTTTTTCTTCGTGATATTTCGAATTGACTTCAGTCCATCTTTCTTTGTTGTAAGTGCATCAGCATCTAATGCGAAATTTACAGAGGCAGCAAAAAAATTTTTATCTACATTTTCTGTGGAAATAAGAACTAAAGACGCATGATTTTTCTCAATAATTGCAAAAGGTAAAGACACAGAATATCTGTCTTTTAATCTAGGAATAAAATTATTTTTATTATTGACTGTAACATTTGGAATTCTATGATTGATATGTTGTTTCTCTGAAAGTGAGGAGGGAGTTGAGGTGAATGATTTATTTTCTGAATTAGTAATACTTTTTTCCTTTTTCTCAGAATCGTTCCCAAAATTAAAATAATCAGATTCTCTTTCGCAGTCTTCTGTATTACAGGAAGTAATTAAGGTGCTACTCGCCGGGTTCTTTTCATTAATTTTAGTTTCAATAGATTTGGTAGTTTTGCGTCGGAGAAGCGATTTGAGGTGTCGATCAACATGCAACAGCTTTTGAAATTTCCTTTTATTAGAGCTTCTTGGTAGATTCCGTGGAGTAAAGTCTGAAACATATAGGTATTCAGAATAATTAGGCTGAGGTACTTTATTCCTCGTTAAATTTTTGTTCTTCCTCTTGGTTTCCACAGTAAACAATATTTTAGAAATTTCTTTCTTTGGGATTTCGATCTCATCGGAATTTTCATTCTTTTTATTCAGCTCTGAAATTTTTAAATCTATAAATGAAGTAAATCTTTATTTAAAAGATATAGAGTTATCAGTTTAGTTTTACATTTTAAAAATACTAGAAACATAGTAACAAAGAAATAAGAAAACAATATCAAATTAATCTGCAGAGCGCATGCAAACATTCGTGATTGCATATTATCCATCAGTCAAAATGTTGGCCAGAAAATCAGTGATAAGATTTTGACACCATTAAAATGTCTGCCAGAAATCTTATGTATTGCCTAAGGCGGCAGTTGTATTTCATTTCTAACATGATACAATCCCCAGTTATAACAAGGTAGAGTAGAACATAATGACAAATGATTTCAATATGAAAATTTGTACATGGGTAAAATTTAATCATAATAGTTAACTAGGCTCAGTTTTAACCGAAATGCACCAAATCTCGGCTTCAGCTCTTCATCTTTTCTGAAAGAAACCATATTTTTTACAAAAATCATGCGAATCTTCATTCAAAAGAGCACTCTTACTTCTCCCTGTGGATCTGAATAATTTAATAAAAATTGCTCCGCATATTATACAATTTTCTAAGACATGTTAATCCCGAAATACAGAAATTTATTGGAATAAAAAGTTATTTTTCAAAATTGTTTAATGATATTTTGCAAACAATAACTTTCATCCTGAAAGGGGGGGACACGAATAAAAGATCACTTGAAGATTGAGAATTAGGCAGAGTGTCGGGTCAAGTCATAAATGAAAGTTATAAATGAAGAGAAGTCTAAATTTTAATTAATAAGCATACTTAGTAAACTCATTAATTTTATGCTTAATTTTAAATCTAACCAAAAGGGCTAAATTTTAATTAATAAGCATGCTTAATAAACTCATTAATTTTAATTATAACCAAAAGGTAGGGCTAAATTTAATCCTTAATAGCTATAAAAAGTACCGAATAATTCACCTTAAATATTCAGATAAACGTTGCCTTGTGGTTAAATGTTAACACTGTTTCAGTTTCTTTCCTTTCTCTTTTATATATTTTAATATCAAATTTTCATTAAAAATGATTTATCCGAGTTCCCATATAAAATTTTAAACAATTTAACTCCATCTATACATGGAGCTAAAATTGTTTATTGCTTTATTTTCTCTTATATATCCTTACGAAAGTTTCGAGTCCATATTTGTGAAAAAAATGTTCGCAGCTATCAAAACTGTTAGACCTTTCCCAGCACTCTAACACATACATTTTTCTAAAGAGTTTCATTGCAGGAAACAAAACGTGTTTTGCTCGCTGCAACTTTTTCTCATTTTCGCAATTAAAGGAGGTAAAAGGGCCCTTGGATGGCATATTTCCTGCTGAATTCAAAGCTAAAATTTAAAATGATGTAAGAAAACCAAAGTACCTGAATTCTTATCGTTAAAGTTAGTTATGTACATAAATTGAGGTTATTTTCGCGTTAAAAAATAGCTCTTTCTTTATTCAACTATACAAAAACTAAAATTACCCATACTCTCTCAGACCGAAGCCCATGCAGATATTCGAAACATCCACATTATTGGATTGTCTTTTTTCAATTTGCCTAATATGTAGTCACTTCAGGAGAAGTTAGGAATTTTCCTCCCTCCGTTTAAAATTTTTTCTTTCGTTAATCATACTTTATTTTCAAAAAGAAGGTATCCATATCGACTATGCAAATGTCACCAAGCAAAGCGATTTGACATCAATTATGGACAAACAGGGGGTTCCAGCGCACTCATAATATTCTCCCTTTGATGTATTTTTTTCTTGAATTTTGAAAAAACGATTAAAATTCGTCACCAGAGCAACAAGAAGTCGGGTATTTTCAAATTTATATATTCCTACCATCAAAAAAATGTGTATATCAACAAACGCCTCTCATCAGGAACGATTGGCACAAGTATGGCGGGACCTCTGGAAATTTTCATATGATGGTAGCCAACTTTCACGGCAACTGGATAATGCGCAACTGTCCCCCCCCTTCCCAAAATTACGCAGTCACAAAAAATAATGCAATCAGATGCTGCTATAACGAACCCTAGATATCAAGGAAGAAACCTTTGGGTCCCTCAAAGTTATTATAACAAATGAACTTGAAAGCACTATAAAGACCCCCCAAACATGTGACATTTAGATACAACGCTTCTACAGCTTCCTCCGAAGGGATGGACAAATTACATCCATGCATTTTCCAAGATTCCAACCCGGGCCCTTCGGTGCGGCAGTCAGAATCATTAATTATTTTCTTGTCTGGAAGGCGCCTCTGCAAAATAAAATTTTCTGTTTCTAAATATAATAATTTTTTGTTGTTAAATATTTAATAGGCCTGCTATCTTCAGTCTGTCATTGAAGGAAAAAGATACATAGTTTTCCCCGGCAGCAATGTATTTTATCTTCCAAAAAATTTGTGAAAATGGCAGCTGTAGGTAATAGTATGTTGGGGAAAAAAAACTATCTGGAGATGTAATGTCAGCAATTCCAAATAATAATAATAATAATAAAAAAATCACTGTCTGGCAAATGTTTTTTATGGGATCAAATACAGCTTTTCTCTTCGAAATCAGATTTATTCATTGTTGGAGAAAAGAATGCATTTCAACCTGATGGCACGATCAGCAGTTAAACATAGAAAAACTAGCAGTCTTTTATTCTTTATAATTACTTGCTCCGCCATTAAGCACTACACGGAAAAGGCGGAAATTTCCTGTGGAGGTCTTTCTAAGGGAAACTGGCTCGTTACGTATGGGGAAAGCCGCAAAAACTCCCATGCAGCCAGCCCATTCTCCGGGACTCGAACGACGAACCAAACTGCCACTAGCAGTGACACAAATGGTTTCTTCATTCACAACTAGTGGGTGAAGAGCTAGGAGTCATCGACTGGAATCATTATATGAAGGAAATCTGCTCCAAATTCCTGACAAAAAGTTCAGAGTGACAGACTTTCAGCGAATGAAATAGGAAGATACGATAAAAATCTTGAAGACTGGTGAGTCCCTTTTCATAAAACGGAAGACTAATGCAAGAAGAATACTGCAAAAATCACAAGAATACAACATCTTTTAGAGTCCTACCTAGCAGAGTACATATTCAGGCATCATGTGAGCAGTTTCAATATGTTGGGCTCATTATTAAGCAGCAGTTGTTAAACTATGACCACAAGAAAGCGTCTCTTAAAAATGAATTTTGTATTGCTTTCTTCAAATGAATAGCTTACAAAATTGCATTAAGTAATATTTATACAAATTGATATTAAATTCTTTATGTACGTATAAACTAAACTCAGTGGCACAAACAGCCCTAATGGGCCAAGGCCTGCAGTGCCCCGAAATCTGCTTTCTTGACCGTGGATCCCGGAGTGCGTAAGCATATGCCCTGAACAAGGGGTCAGCTTGTCACAGGACTCCCAGCGTTTAGTCCCCAAGCGAACTTAGTACTCATTTTATCGACCCAAGGGATGAAAGGCTGAGTCGACCTTGCCCAGTCCGGGGTTCGGACCCCGGACTTGTAGTGCTGCTGCGCGATGCGCTAGCCATTTCGCCACCGGACGTCTATATACGTATAAATTAAATACTAAATTATGTAGTGTAGACATCAAATGAGACATCAATTTGGTAAACTTTTTTTTTCAATCTCTACAAGGTGGAAACGAAACAGTTACCACTTCTGACCAAGGAAGTACTCCGCATTTTCTCTTCATAGCGTTCAAACTCTAGAGGTAATAAATTTATATTTAGACTTAAATATTCCCTTCGTGTTCTAATTCATCAGAAGGAAATAAAATAAAAGGGATCTTAGAATATTTCACTCAGTCTTTACGTGTTACAAATTTCAATTTCTGGATGTATGTTTTAGATGTAATTGTTAATTTTTCAAGCAATTTTAACTCCGGGAGCAATACAAAAAATATTACTGTGCCTTGTATTTTCTGTATATGATGTTAAAAAAAGATCTATTTTCGATTAAATTATGTTAAAGTTTTATTTCTGTAATGTTAGGATATAAAATTAACGTTATTTTACATCCTTTTAATGCATTCAGAAGCTGCATGAAAATTCTCAAGTAAAGATTAAAATGTGTTTAAACTCTTTGATTAAACACCTATAAACTTATTATTAGAGATAAAATCTCTAAATAAGATTAGTTCCGGTACTTCCTTTTATAAAACTGAACCACAATTTCAAGGAAAAAAAAATAGAATTCCTAACGTGTTAGTTTAACAATAAGCAGACTTTGCAATACTCTATTTCCCTAGAAATACGAACTCATGAGAACATGAGACGTTCAAGTAAAGTCCCATCACTCACATGCGGAAACCTTTCCCTTTAAGAAGGGTAATAAATAAATTTGGGGAAATTAGTTTAGGAAAGCGAATCGTATCTAGTGTATTGTTATCAACCGTTACAGTTAGTTATCCTCGCAGGAAGGAAAATTTGTGTTCTTAAATGTGCGTTAAGTGACAGCGAGTACAGTATGAGATATTAAATATTGATTAAATAACAATTAATAAAATTAATTAAATAGCTATTAATTAATTTGATAATAATTAATTATTTAATCTTAAAATTATTAATGCGTTTAATAGTAATTTTATTTATCTATTTACTCTTGTTCCTCTTCGATGACGGCCTTCCATAGGGCTCCGGCACTTCTAATTTTAGAAATTAAGCCCTGTGCTTATCGTTATGAAATGTTTAGTCATTATCAAAACACAAGTAATATATTATAAGAAAATTAGAAAATAAAGAAAAATAACTGAACGTCATTCAAAGACTTGAAAAATTGCTTCGAATACTCAGTTTGGAAATTGGGTACAATAGCAGTGTTACAACTAGCTTTTTACTTGAAGCTAAAATGGAGAAATGAATATCACCAGTTCGTCATTAAATGCGCCAAGATGGCAAACTGCATCATTAAGTGCACTAAGATGGCAAACTCAAAGGGATTTTTTTTTCACTTGTTTGTTTCAGGCAACATTTTTATCTTTAAAAAATGTAAAATATCTCTCAATTAATATTTGCTTAAAGTTCTTGTCTTTTATAATCTGTGAAAATTTCACCTTTATATAAGCTATATTTTTAGATGTTGAAATTTTAAAATCATAAACATCAAATAATGTAAAAAATCGAGCAATTTTCCAAAATTCACCAAAAATTCAGAAAGTAATTTTCAGTTTTCACGTTTCACTGAAAAGATTTTTTTCCACATTGTTCGTTAAACGAAGATAAATGGGGAAAATTGGTTAAACATCATATAAAAAACTAGTTGGTGGATACCGCTTTGCTCTAGTATAAGGTTGTAGTCACTTATGCATGTTGGTCATTGCTCGAAAAGCTAAAAATTTTATAAGAGTGCTCCCGAGCCTCTGCAAACTGAAGATCAGTTTTTAGCTTGAAATTGATCATTGCCATCCTTAAGCCAATCTAGCGTTTTTCATAAAAGTGCGGGCACCCTATGCAAGTCCAATTTTCGTTTCAATTGCTGATTATTTAAATAATTATTACTTTAAATTAAATAAGCTTATTTTTAATGCGATAAATATGATTTAGATTTCAGTATTTTTAGTACCCGTAATCTCGATACCAAGAAATGTTTTCTGTCTGGATACTTGAAAGTAAACTGGATGAATAATAAAAAAAAAAAAAAAAAAAAAAAAAGAGAGCAGAAATTCAAAAGTCGAATTATTTTTATGCCTTCAAAATACTAATATTAATAATAACACTAGCTCCAAAACTGAATTTCTGATAACTAAATAAGAAAAGCCGCTCAAGAAGTGGTGCAAATCAGAATCTCAGAATGCAAAAATTCTGAAAAATAATACTGAACTTTTCGAAGAGAGACAAGAGTTCATTGTGATAGAAATAGCAAATTATGATATGATGAAGCACGGTTTGAAAATCTAAATAACTATATAGTCGTGGGACGATGCTAAAACATTTGGGAAACATTGAAATGGAAAAAAGAATTAGATGTAGAGGAGAGGAGATACATTGTAATTACTAACAGTAATTTTATTTTTATATTTGAAATCGACACATACATTGACAGCCGAAAGATCAGATGGACTTTTTAAATTACTAGATAGAATGAATGAATAATTGAATATTTTATAGGATGTTAAAGATTTAGTGTAAAACATTTTATTAATGTACGATCTATCTTTATTCCAGGTTCAAAAAGAAAGATTACTTAAAATATAAAGAAAAAAATTTTACATCTTTTTCACTCTTTATCTATATAGCAGTTTGTCATTTCAATGAAAATAAGGTTAAATTTATTGAAACACCCTAACCTCTTCCGAGAAGCATAGGAAGGAATTGAAAAATTGTTGGGGCTGAAGAACACGTCAGCACTCCTATGGCAATCCTATGACTTTCAGAAAGGTGCGGAGGTACAATTTCATTTATCGGATCGTAAAAATCGCGAAACTAATGTTGACGCCAATGAAGCCTAAAAGAATTATGATAACCCTAACTATCTAAGAACGTTTTAGTTTAAATGGAATGTTAATTTTAAATATTACATATTTTTATTATACGTAGCGTATTAGGAAACTAAGTACCGTTTCATTCTAGTGCCGTCGCAGCGCTGTGGTAGGCGTCCTGCTCATGCGCACTAGTCTTTCTCGTTCACTGACTTTCAATTGTCGCCATTTTGGTTGCTCTATGTTGTGTTTTCAGTTTGCTGTGCACATTCAAAATGTTTAAGACAATTAGTTCTCCCGCTGACTGTGAGATTCGTGCCGTGATTAAATTTTTGAACGCGAGGAATGTTAAACCGGCCGAAATTTATCGTCAAATGACAGAAGTTTACGGTGAATACGCGATAAGTGATGGAATGGTAAGAAAGTGGGTAAGAATGTTTAATGCAGGTCGAACAAATGTCCACGCCGAGGCTCGGAGTGGTCGGCCTTCTGTTGTCACCGATGATTTGGTAAGGAAAGTTGATGAAGCAATTCATGAGAACAGACGCTTCACAATGACAACTCTTTCAGAGCATTTCCACAAATTTCACGTACTGTTTTGTTCGAAATTGTGTCTGACCGCTTGAATTATCGCAAACTGTGTTCCCGATGGGTTCCAAAAATGCTCACTGATGTTCACAAAACAAAGCGACTTGGTAGTGCCCTGACGTTTCTCACGCGGTACAGTGATGAGGGAGAAAACTTTTTAAACCAAATTGTGACAGATGATGAAACTTGGGTGTGTCATTTCACACCAGAATCGAAACAACAATCGATGGAGTGGAGACACACTCATTCTCCGAAAAAACAAAAGTTCAAAGTGACAATGTCATCACAAAAAATCATGTGCACTGTCTTCTGGGATAGGAAAGGCGTTTTGCTTACTGAATTTCTTCCCAGAGGTTAAACCATTAATGCGGCACGATATTGTGAGACTTTAATAAAACTAAGGCGTGCCATTCAAAACAAACGAAAAGGAATGCTCAGTAAAGGAATTGCGTTGCTCCATGACAATGCTCGGCCCCATACTGCTGGTGTCACTCAATCGTTAATTCGACAGTTTCATTGGGAGCAGTTCGATCACCCGCCGTACAACCCGGATTTGACGCCGTCCGACTATCACTTGTTCCTGCACATGAAGCGCAAGCTTGGTGGCAAGCGCTTTGGATCTGACGATCACACGAAAAATGCTGTGGAGTCGTGGTGATCGAAACTGGCGGGAAGTTCTTTGACGATGGTATACAAAAACTGGTCACCCGCTATGACAAGTGTTTGATCATTGGCGAAAACTATGTTGAAAAATAGTTTAAGACATGTATTTTCATGTAAAAATAAAATTGGATTCGAAAAAATTGCTTTACTTTTTTTTTTTTTTTTTTTTTTTTTCAAACCGGTACTTAGTTTCCGAATACGCCTCGTAATTATTAAAAAAATAATAATAAAACGGCACAAGCGCTTTATTGTTTATGTTATGACATCCACTTTCGGGGGTCCACGAAATTATTTTTGTGGTTGACTGTGGAATGTTCTAAGCCGGCATTTTGCAATTCATCCGGCTTATATGCTTTCTCAGCAATGAGCAAAAATAAGGCTTCCTTCATAATATTCAATAAAGTTTTTGTCGATCAATTTGGAACAACAATTAAAAAGCATTCATTTGATTCTATGCAAAACACGCTGAAAACCAATTGTGGTGAAAGAATATGCCCAAGTTGTTCTTTCTTCAAGTGAAAAGGCGTTCGTCTTCTTCGATAATGTTGTCACATCCACTGATTTTCAATGTAGTCCGAGTAATTAAAACTTTCGCTTGCACTTCGCACATGTAATTATTCCAGTCTACAATTGTATTATAGTTCATCTTCAGCTGTAGTTCACAAAATTTAATTTTAACAATTTTAACCAGCTTACCTGACATAATCATAAGCTATGGAAGGAGTAATTTTTCATTTAAGAGAAAGCTAAGAGATGAATTAAAAGCGTTTATGGAATGTGTAGATGTACATGGAATATGTAATTAAACATTTTAACTCTTAAGTCTGAAATTAGTAATTAAACGCAGAAATTTAACTCTGAAATTGATAATTAAACGTGCTTGGAATTTTACAGACGAATCCTAAATATTTTAGTTCTACGTGAAATTCCTTTTTTTACTAGAAAATGTTCATAATTTATGTAATTAGAATAACATAAATCAAAAACTTCAATAAAGCAAATTGCATAAATCAAAGGCTTCACTAAAGAAAATTGCATCATTTACATTAGCATGCAAATGACAGTCTGATGAAATAGTATTCAACTATAGGAAATTATGCATGTCCAATTAATATTAAATTGGAATTTCAAGTTTATTAATTCTCCATGCTTAAAATCTTAATATGAGAAAGCTAATTTTAGAAATAAATAGCCATCTACTTCTAAAAATGACTTTGGATTGCACACAATAAAAACTATAACACTATTTATAGCTAATAATTAAAATCATTATAATACCTGTTTGTTTTTTATCCTCATATTCATCTGCATAGCTGGAAAGGGATGGACTTTTGCAGAAAACAAAATATTGATAAAAAAGCAAAATTAGTAGCAGGAAGCTTCTCATTTTACACTGATGAGGAAAACACTCAATAATTTTGAATTTTTGATCAAATTTAGCAGCAATAATAATTAAATCTTCACACGATAGAATCAGCTGTTTAATTATTGGCTTGAGGAAACGAGATTATGCTTATTATACTGCATGCGAAGTCAATAGACGAGGCTTCAGGAACTTAATCTGAATCGAATTTGAAGCTAACATTTTTGTACTTCGCACGTTAATTGGCAACCGTATGTTTTTATGGTTCTTTATATGCCACATTTCTGTTTGATTTCTTTCTTAATATGTAATACGTTTTTAATAGTATACTTCCTGCTATATTTCTTAAACGAGTTCTTAGATATAAGAAAAATATAAGTATAACATGAATGGAGAATGCAGTTAAATTTTTGCAGTTAATGAAAATCTTTCAGAATATTTAATATTCCATTATTATTTTTAGAACAATCATTTTCCTCTATATTTTTATTATTATTTGATTTTTAAGTATTTTTTCTATTTTAAGCAAAATGCATTATAACTTATTTAATTTAATGTAAATCCATTCTATTTTGTAATAATTGTGGAAACGTCTTGACATATCCCTTAATAAATATATGAATGTGAATAAATGTATATTCATCGGCAGAACACGTTGCTGTTGTGGCTCGTCTCGCTTGTCTGACTTAATAAGAACAAGCCCACGATTTTTTGTGGCAAAGGGTGCAAGATTGCGTCTCTCATTAGAATGAGCCTTGTGCACCATATAGGTGACAATACGACTTTACATAGTTCCGCCTCAGTTTTGAAGGACAGTACTCTGGGGAACTGATCCGAAAGTCTTCCACCCTTCTTTCTCAATCGTTCAACCACTCAAGAAGGCTTTAAGGTTGTCGCATATTTTGAGTGCCTCCTTGCCTCACATACACTACATATTTAACGTATGAATGTTTATTCACACGTTCTTCGGAATTCGAAACCGGATCCTTCGGTAGAATGAATTTCGTGCATTGTAGCTCTTTCTCTCGCAGTTAGATTTGGTTTCAAAGGTTTATTATTGAATTTCACATTATGAGCGATAAGATGCCTAATCATTTCTTTCTGTGAATCTGAAACGTTAATGAACTTGAAAGCTTTCTCGATAGGAGCCTAAATCTTTGGAATCGAGGGTTTACAAGTTTGTGAGAAGTTAAAATTATATTTTAGAATTCTCTCTTGTTCTTCTGATAAACTAACATTAGAAATATTAACTATTGGCTTAATGTTTACGATGGGAAGATTTTTTGAACTACTTGAACATCTTCCATTGGAGAACTGGATTTTCTACAGGCATTTCGCATTCAAAAAAATCTTCCTGTGCTAGTTAACGATCCTAATTCCAATTCATCTTTGCCTTCGGCCTTTAAAGAAATTATGTTTTAGTTCTGGTTTCATCAACAGATGGCGCCACTAGCTTATTTTCTGTCCAGGCTTTCTTATCTTATCTGATCATTATATTTTATCTCGTTCATTTGCGCTTTTGCAGTTGAGGATGGTGGTTGGATAAAACCATTTAAACTAGTCGTGTGAAAATTTAAAAATATATCCCTGATTTTTGTCAGCCGACCTTAGTCTTGGGTGAAAACAGCGCCACATGGCCGGAGCGACTTTTTATTCCAGAAAAGTTTGATGTCTCCTCATCTGAATAAAAGGTGACTTTTTTCCTTTCGCCCTTATTGAGAGTGAAAGATATCGACCAATCTTCGGATGAAACCGCTCATATTAAATAGAGTTAAAATAATTGTATTTATTCCTTTAAAGAGTGATTTTTATACTTATTTTGTATAAGATGAAATTAATGTATTGTAAACTGTGAAAGTTGGCATTTTCTAATTATGTTCCATTTTAAGCACGAATAGATGATGCGGATGCGATCGAATTCCTAATCTTTTCTTCCGATAATGGACCGAATAGTTGACACTTTTAAATTCGACTATCCGCTCTTGATTTTTAGGTCTATTCAAAATTTCTATTTTTGTTTGAAGAGGTTTCCTTTTTAATGACGGTTCTTTCTTTTCATTCGGCATTGTTATGAGTAAATATTTTTTCAGTTTAATTTTGTGGACAATAAAAATCGCAAAAAATAACTTACGTTCACTATGTTGTTAAAAAATATTCCCTCACTAAAGTAAGAAAAGCAATTCTTCTACTTTTCTTCATCAAAATTGAGAACAAAAAAAGACAAATATAAGGGAAACAAAAGGGGAAAAGCTCGACGGAGGAAAAGAGAAAAGTGCTTTTCTTTGACTGTGTGTGACTGAGCTATCGCGCAGCTAATGTGCACTAGACCACGGGTTCTCAACCGGTGGTACGCAAGAGAAAAATAGGTGGTACGCAAAGAAAAAGTATTTTTAACTATTAAATTGAAAAATCTCGAGAAGGAAAAGAAAAATTGACAGCAATTTCCTGTGATCGAACTTGAACTGAAGATTTCAAAAATAATACACTTGTTAACTTCTGTCTGAATCGAAAAATAACTATAAAGACATTTCAAATGAAGCTAATACATTTTTATGGCCTTTTTGCACAACCTATCTGTGTGGACAAGGATTTTATTTTATGTTATATTTAAAAATTAAATACAGAACAAAATTAAAAGTTGATCCTAATTTACAGTTAAAACTAAGTGAAGTAAGGCCAGACACAAAGAAATTTGTCCCTCTTAAACAGGCCTAATGTCGCACTAAATTTTAGAATTAAAGTATTATAACTTAAATTTTGATAATGAAAATGGCAACCCATTTTTAATCTAAAATATTTTTATGTATGCAGATTTAATACAAATAGTCAATAGGTTGTGCAAATGGCAAAATATATTTATTTTTAATATTTCTATTGAGAAATTGAAAAATAATCATTGTAAAATGTAGTGCTGGTACTTAAGTTTTTTAGTTTTTATTTAGATGGTGGCGTTAGTGGAAAGGTTGAGAACCGCTGGACTAGAGTATCGGTCAACCTAAGCTGAAAACACTGAGTCTAGTAGAAAGTGCTTGTGTCTGCCGTAGGTTACAGTTCTACCATTCCCGAGAAGTCTTATTGTAAAAATTACAATGTGAAATTCAAATATTGTTGAGCGAACGGTAAGAAAAAAAGAATACGTGAAACGATATCCAGCTCTTTATTTTAAAATGTCTTAATATCACGCCAGTCGTTCGATCCCCACCAATAGGAAGGTATCCCCATTTTTGGCAGTTTTGACGAAACTGAAAACTCCAGCAAGCCAGACCTCACACCAGTCTCGCTGAGAAAAGAAATTAAGAGCTCATTCAGTTACTGACAGAGAACAGAAGAAAGCAAATGTTATGCTGAATGATTTAAAAACACTAAACAAACTTCTCAGTAATTTCATTTGTTTTCTTTTTTAACAGTGAATCCAAGTGACACAAATTAAACATACTGTAATTCATATCGATATATTAATCGTATATATAGATTCAACTGCAGCTTCATCGCATAAAAAATTGTTTATTAAATGCGCTGGTTATAGCAAGAAGTCGCCAAATGCGCAGAGAATAGAAGAATGGAACAACCGTGAGCAGTTTGGTGTGTATGAATAACTTGAAAGACAGGATGTGAAAATGTCGTCCTATGTATGTGTTCTTACGTTATATTGTCATCAGGTATAATGTGCGTAACAATGAGTAAGAATACGCGATACTAGTCGAAATTCTACAATAACAGTCTGTCTTCGGCGTTGCTTTATTCTTGCAAACAGTGCTTGTCATGCCGCTATAGGTTTGCGCTAATTTGCGCATTGATAATTTCTGTGTAGGCTTTGGTTAATTTACAGCTTAATTTTAATTAGAAATTCTGTCTTTTGAAGTTACGCCATAGATGCTGGCTGGTTTGTAAGCACAAGGAGTGCATTCTATTCAACTGTTTGAGTTATTAATAGAAAGACCTTTTACACCCTCCTTACATTCTCTGTTTTCTTACTGGACATAAGTCGCTTGACTCCATTTCAGAGTCTTGACTTAGAGTATGCTTCTCAAAAGAGCGAGACTGTATAAAGTAAGTCTTTTTTTTCATAAATAAACCCTAACTGATGCTTAACAGCAAAATTGTCGTGGAGTCTACTATAGCTTGCTGTGGCGGGTGACGTTCGTACCCGAGGACAAATAACCGGAACCGATCGCTTGCGGGAGGAGACCTGGTATTTGATCTAAGGAGCGGACGCCGGCACCTGACCCAGAGGCTGAATCTGGATATTCATTTTTGGATGAATATCCTGAACCGGCTTGAATCGACCGTGCGCGGAAGGGAAAGGCAGAAGACCCGATGATTGACCGAAGGGCAGGGGTGAGGGAATGAAGATAGGGAGACCTGTTCTCGTCTCCTTCAGTTCAGCATCGGCCTCCTCATGGCGCCCGCTGGTAACTATGTTGGCTGAGGCTTCGGCCTTGGCTAGCATAGACTAACGATGCTGGAAAACCCATCCCTTGGGATCGTTTGGTAGGAATTTCCGGAACCGACCATTTTTGGGAGGAGACCCGGGGTTCTTCCAGACCACTGGCTGGACTTATGTCCGGACAGCTTCGGTTGCTTGGGTATATAATCACTCTTCACAGTGACTAGAACCATCGTTTATACGGTGGTAGGTGCAGGCTTGGCAGGGATCGTACTGACACTGTCGTGTCTGTGACCTTGGATGTTCTCATGTAGATATTAAGGGATATTAAGGGCTGTCCGGGGGCTGGCCCCGGTCAGGGCTCGGCGATGGATGACGGCAACATGTAAAGTCCCCGTGAGCTGATTGGAAAGTGTGGCACCCGTCTGGACAGTCTCCGAAGACAGGATTTTTATAACTATGTAAGGCATCACAAGATGCAGCCAGGTAATGGACTTCCGACCCTTGGTGCAATATAGCTTGCTGTTTCTAGTTACAAGACAGCTCACCCTTTTCAGGAAGGAATGTTTTTCCAAAATTAAAATAAAAGAAACACAATCTGCCATTTGAATCGTAGCGTTCATTGGACTTCTGTCATGACCAGGACTTTATTAAGACCTTTACAGACTGTAAGCACTTAAAAATTTTGGTGCTTCCACATATGTTTACGGCTGTGTTTTTCACTCTCCCTCTCGATTTTGGTTTAGCTGCACCATGCATTCCATGGTAAAATGAGAAACTTTTTGTGATCCCTTTTCTGAATACCTGAGGACCTTTTCGGGGTGGCCCCTTTCTTTGATGCCCTAAGGACATGCTTAATGGAAAATCCACTCCTACTCATGAGGGTGACTGTAGCAGCTTCTATTGTTCTAGAGCGCTGAGTACTTAGATTAGAGATCTCCCGTTTTAGAATTGAGATTTTCCAGAGCTTTGCTGTTTTCTTTATCTTTGCCCATCTCAACATTTCACACAGTATGGTTTGTTTTGGGGTTTAATTTTTCAAATACAGCAGGCGCCGCTTCATTCCATTACGTTTGTTCAAAACCATTTTGATAATATTAACTGATGAAAAATATATGCTTCAAAATATCAATAGAATTTAATTGTTTTAGTTCAGATATAACTAATATTCTTCGCTCACCTTTCATCTCATTATTAGTAGGGAATCTGAATTTTACCACTTTGTCAGAAAGTTTATCGTATGATATTTTTGAATTTGATAGCAAATATCTTCACTGACGTACCGCCTCTGGTTTACGAAGAAAGTAAGACTGAACATTTTGATAATCTTTTCCATTGAAAATGCAGTAGCTAAAAACTGATGAAGCTATTAAAATTAATTTTCAGAAATCAAAGCTTGCAAAAAACAGTTTTAACTTTTATTATTGACAAAAAATTTATTTAAAAAACATAAAAAAATAAGCTTTTTTAAATATATGTTTGTCTGTTAGCTGTAAACTGTTTTAGTCTTACGATTTTTTCTTTTCCAAATCACTGAAACTTATTAAATATTATTTACATATTTGTGCTGACATATTGTACAATGATCATTTTAATAAAGGAGGGTCCAGTCAGATTTCCACCCTGGGCCTCCATAGCTATAAACCTGCCACTGAATATGTTCAGTCATTGATGCTATATCTCCAATTTTGTCCCATGTTTTGAAGCAAAAGCTGTTTATCAGGTATTTTGGCTCAAAAAAGCAAGATCATCTAGTGATCAAGGTTATCTCTTCGTTATTAGCTTCGTCTAATGATCAAAGCAAGGTCGTGTCTTCATTATTTGCTAATTCTGATTAATCCAGTCGATCTTCCTAATACTTGTAAAACAGGTTCCTCTGTACATGGTAATCTCAAATCAAAACCAAGCTGTTTGGAGACTTAATCTCTTACTTGGCGACAGGTGTCTGCCATTTGGCAATTTCTACTCTCTCTTTTGACCTTCTTTGTCGATATTACTTCAGTTTACAAAATTCAATCTGCGTTATTTTGATAAAACGTAGCCCAGACAGAAAAGTGGCTAGTAAGTCTGACAGCCTTACTGAAGGGCCCAGGTTCGAATCCCGGAGATGGCATGAACGTAAATTGTCTCTCTTCATAAAGAGCAATTGTTGCCTACCTATTAGGTGCCTCCAAAATAAAGTGACCATATCTACCGGCCTTAGTAGTGGCGAACGCTTATGATGGCGAGTGCCCGTCTTTAGCATAAAAGTATTTTAGCAGTATTATCCGAATTGGTGATCCCTCTGAGCTATTTATTTTACATGTTTCCGCATACAAGTGGATGGGACTTTGTCAGTTCGACAAAGGTATCCGAATGGTAGCATTAAGCGGTTTCTATCGTAGTACAACAAAAATTTATTATACCAAGAAAGGTACGCAAATCTCAGATTGTAGTGCGAAAAACGCTTGAACATTTTTAGGTTGAGGGTATGAACTTGCAAATATGGTATCCTAGGATTTAGAAAATGTTATTACATGAATAGAATTTTTAATAATACTGCCTCAATTATTTTATCAGCAATGATGGTTAGCTTTCCAAGTTCTCACAAGTTAAGCTATCTTTCATTGGATTTGTCAATTTTTTCATCCAGTGGGTCCTCAATACTTTGTCGAATTTGTCTTCACTATCACTGAAGAATCTTACTTTACTCAATAACTATCTAAATTCAAATATTCTAGTTTTAGATCACTTATCAGTCTTTCTAATATATTTCACTCTTCTCACTTTTATTGAATGTTTTTAATAATCTTTTTGTGCTACAGAATATGGACTACATTTTTCATATTTCATAGTGTCCCAAATAATTTGGACATAAATATGTTCTAATTGGGCATACAGATAATTAAATTTAGTCTATTTATACAAAATGTAGGTAATCTTAAATTGAGCCATCAATGATATAAGCCATGCTTCTGGTTTGCCCGCTCTGAAAGGATATAAGATCGAATCTTCTTTCGTAGCTTCAAATCATTTAGAACTCTACTATATTTCTTCTTGTTTTCACTGAAAAAAGATGAATTTTAACAAACATCTTTTCAGTTTCCAAATTTGTAGTTGCTATTGTTGTATTCCCGTCACTTTTCCTGTTTTTTTGCTCCCATACAGTTTGAAAAAGAAAGGGTCTCCAACTATTCGAATATAGATTATATCGGTCATAACTTGTGTATTCATGTTTTTCTCAGGAGATATCAATTAAATAAAAATGATAAATTGCACTCAGTGAAAAGCCATACTAATACGTTCTACGTGACGTTTCTTTCATAAAATTTAACATTCATTCACTAGATTTCTTCATAAACATTCCATAGGTGTTTTACATTATAATTATTAGAATACGCTTTTTGTATATTTTACTTTTAAATGCTTTCTTGGCAGAAAAATTATTATAACTACAATGCATTTCAGATATTAATGAAAGTATTTCTGTTCTGTACAAACAACCAACACTGTGGTGTTTCAATTAATTTGGTGTTGCTCAACATGTTCTTTCATAGCGTTGCTCAACATGGTCTCTTACTACTAAGAACATATAGTGAATTTGAATTTCAGAAAGCAGCGCCTCCTTATACTCTGTACCAGGTGAAGAACATCGGGAAAACAAAAGGACGAAAGTAAAAGTCAAGTGACCGCCATCATTCGACAAATAAGGTGAGTTCCTGGTCGAAGGTCCAAATCAGTGAACTGAAGAATCTAGTATGAGTAAAAAATGTTAAGGATGGAGAATATTAGATGGATATTTGTGCTTTTCTCTGGGAAATGAAGAAAACCTAAGAGAGTTGATGCGGTTGTTAGGATGAGTGAGAATTGATTAGAAGAAATTTCTGGCAAGTTTTTGAATATAATCTTGAATTGTATTTACTTTGAGATCACGTTGGATAGACGAATTTGGAATAAACCATGGCGCGTTGATAATCTGTCTGAGTGCTTTGTTCTTAAACATGTTTCTCCTCTTACTTCTTTTGTCTCCCTCCCCCCCTTTTTTTTTGGTTACAATGAAAAATTGATTGCAATTTTTTTTTTAAATTCCAATTGCAGATTATGAACAGTTACAGCAAAAACACAGGAACAAAGAACATAGAATAATTAAATTTAAAATATAATAAATCAGTGATTCCTCAGCGCATGAAATTAATTTCATTAAAAAGGAATCAAGTTCAAGGCCTTTCCTTGGGTTCCAAATTCCGCTAGTATAAATGAACCCTGAATTCGAAACATGATAGTTTAACAAATATTTGCACAGATGGAATCCCTGCCTGTATGACGTGTAATGTAGAAGTTATGGATGTAAAGCGCACTGTAATCTTTATATCTTAAGCGGGAAACATCTTTGATAGTTTCTGGCATGCCAGAGAAATAACTGAAAGTTTACTTTTGGACTTATTTGACAAATTTTGAAATACTTCTAATTTTATTTGTTTTTTGGCATGTTTTAGCGCTTTATGTTTTTGACATGTTTTAAAGCTTTATGTTTTTAACATGTTTTAAAGCTTTATGTTTTTGACATGTTTTAAAGCTTTATGTTTTTGACATGTTTTACAGCTTTATGTTTTTGACATGTTTTAAAGCTTTATGTTAGTTTATTTTCAAACTGATTTTAAATACTGCATGCTTTTAAATTTTGTTTTGTATGTATTCGTTCCTGTTTTTGCTTGTGCTGGGTGTCTGCATTCTTGTAAATAATCTCATATCTGCAACCAGAAATTCCTGAAGAAGGAAAATACGCCTCGACTTGTCTCGAGCGGTTGTTTCAAACATATTGGTTTGTTTTTTTTTTTGGCATTGTGGGCAGGTGTAATTTTACGCAGTTGATTTTGTGCTTTGTTATTCAAATTCAAGGAAGCCTCTTTTATAAATTAATTTTTACAGTTTCAATGATGAAAACTTCAACGAGTCTTTTCGTCTTCTAAATTAAAAATTTAGTTTTTCATGTATACAGTGAATTTTAAAAGCAACGAACGGTTAGTGAAAATTAATACTAAAACAGAGGTAATTCTCTTATACTTTTATATTTGTTCTTAAATATTTGTGTCTTTCCTTTAAATTCATTTCTATTTAATGATATGGATTTATAAAAACGAATGTTTTATAAATTGATTTATTAGCAAAATAAAAGTTTTTCTCTTGATGAAATTTTCTGTTCTACAACTTTTATTCTTTGTTGAGCTCATATATGCTTAAGTTTGAAAGTTTCCTTTTTTGACATGATCGTAAAAGAACATAACAATGAAAATGTTTCTGCACGATTTATAAAATAAGAGATCTAGTATCACTCAGTTGTGCAAATCTGATGGTGAAAAAGAAAATCAGCTTAATTTGCTAATCCAACTAATTTTTTAAGAAAATATTTCATATTTATATATATTATAAATATTTTCATAATATATATTATTACAAATAATTTATATAAGTGCCGCAGGGCATTTGTAGCTTTGATCTGAATCCTACTCTTTGAACATGAATGGCCTGGCTGCATGAAATTTTTAAAGTTCTGATTGTAACAATACAAACCAATTTCCTGTAGCAACCCAACAGGGTTTAATCCTAGTTTCCAGTGCATACGGGATTTGGCTACTTTTGGTGACTTATGATGAGCAGTAAAAACGGGGCGTATACGATGAGTAGTAAACGGGTATTCAAAGAATATATATAGTTATACATAGTATATACTATGTATATAGTGATAGTATATACATAGACGATCTTTGGGTCATTTTTGGTGTTGGCGATAATTTTCAAAATCACGCTAAGGCTGCACCGTTTACTAGGATTTTACCCCAAACAGAAAAGCATATGTCTCCATCTGCCATAACTTTAACCATATTGCGTTGTATCAGATACAACTTTTTTTTTCAGGCAAGTGTGCAGATAATCAGGAAGCATGGAATACATTTTGCCTATAATTTTACTCAATGAATTTTTTACTTTAAATCTTAAGTTTTCACATATTGCATTTAGGAGTGTTTATTATTTGGCTAATTTCTTTTCCTACTATGTTGTATATTAATGTTACATTTTAGAAAGATAGTACTGAAGTCTATTTATTTTGAGACAGCTGTGTGAAACTAACATTGCAGTGATGCTTTTTTTGCTGTTGCAGTTTACTATTAATTGAGATTCTAAATAATCAACATTTCCAACAATGCTCAAAAATTAACTTATTTTTACCTCTTGACAATAAATCAATTGATTCTACCATGTAAACAATAACTAAATAAAATCTGAAAGCCTTCAGATTTTATATTATGCCTAAGGGACATTTTGGTTGATTTTTACATTATGGTAACTTGGCGTTTTTTTAGCGAAAATTTGCGGACCAACTCTCCTACAGCAATCCTCTATTTTTTTTTTCCCGCCGCCATTTTGTCTTCACGAAGTAAAGACATGTTTCTTTTCTTTTTATCTACTGAACACTTCTTCCAACAATCTACTAGCCGAATTACACTTATGCTAGAAATTTTATCTAACAAAACTGCTCAATCATGACAAATATTCACTGCAAAATTGGGAAAAAGTGCACAATACCATACTTCTTACGTGTTTTTCAAAATAACACATACACATAAACCATGTACACGCCGACTTATTTTTACTTAAAAAAACATCCCAGAATTACACAAAAATGGCATTGCGCACACTCTTCACTATATCCATGTACACTGCATTTTTCTCATAAATTAGAAAAATTTCACGAAAATACATGACAATTTTCTGAATCTTTAAACCCGGTAAAAAGAACATATATGAAATTACCTGATCGCGAAAAAGTTTATACCCTTTCCAAATATGAACATTTCCACATATAAAATAAATAAAATATCCAAAAACTTTTACCTCTAAATCATCTATTATATTATACACGTCACCAACGAATTCATACCGCAAGCATTACAAATACTTAGTGTCAAATATTTAAATTATTTCCATGCACGTTTACTTCAACTTAAACGTATACCAAATTCCTACAAACATAAAATTCACAAAATAACTATCATTTGATTAAAATATCGCTAAACCATGTACACGTCGACTTATTTTTACTTAAAAAAACATCCCAGAATTGCACAAAAATGGCATTGCGCACACTCTTCACTATATCCATGTACACTGCTTTTTTCTCATAAATTAGAAAAAGTTCACGAAAATGCATAACAATTTTCTGAATCTTTAAACCCGGTAAAAAGAACGGTTGATCTTTACAATATGGTAACTGGTAGTTTGGCGACATTTTGGAGGCGATAAAGGTTACTGCCTGGGACTTTGGTAATAATGTGAGCAGTACTCAGTTCCGATTACGCATTATTTTGTGTGAGGGAAATGAGAGATCATGGGATATGTCGTGATATTAATGGACGAATTACGGTTCCTTAATCGGAAAAGGGGGGAAATCGGGAAAAAATCTGGAAATTTTGTATTTGGCTTTATTCTGTGTTGTGTGAAACAGTGTTCGTGAATTGTTGGATCCCATGGCCGTAACTAAAGTGAATTCGAAATGGGTATTTATGTATGTATTAATTTAATGTATGTGCTCATTTATATTTTAACTAGTGTTTTTGAATTTAATTATATTTTAATTAAATGATAGTTATTCTGTGAATTTTATGTTTGTAGGAATTTGGTATACATTTAAGTTGAAGTAAACGTGCATCGAAATAATTTAAATATTTGATACTGAGTATTTGTAATGCTTGCGGTATGAATTCGTTGGTGACGTGTATAATGTAATAGATGACTTAGAGGTAAAAGTTTTTGGATATTTTATTTATTTTATATGTGGAAATGTTCATATTTTAAAGGGTAAATACTTTTTCGCGATCAGGTAATTTCATATACGTTCTTTTTACCGGGTTTAAAGATTGAGAAAATTGTCATGTATTTTCGTGAAATTTTTCTAATTTGTGAGAAAAAAGCAGTGTATAGTGAAGAGTGTGCGCAATGCCATTTTTGTGCAATTCTGGGATGTTTTTTAAGTAAAAATAAGTCGGCGTGTACATGGTTTATGTATATGTGTTATTTTGAAAAACGCATAAGGAGTATGGTATTGTGCACTTTTTCCCAATTTTGCAGTGAATATTTGTCATGATTAAGCAGTTTTGTTAGATAAAATTTCTAGCATAAGTGTAATTCGGCTAGTAGATTGTTGGAAGAAGTGTTCAGTAGATAAAAAAAAAAGAAACATGTCTTTACTTCGTGAAGACAAAATGGCGGCGGGGAAAAAAAATAGAGGGTTGCTGTAGGAGAGTTGGTCGCCAAAAAAACGCCAAGTTACCATAATGTAAAGATCAACCAAAAGAACATATATGAAATTACCTGATCGCGAAAAAGTACATACCCTTTCCAAATATGAACATTTCCCCATATAAAATAAATAAAATATCCTAAAAATTTTACCTCTACATTATCTATTATATTACAAACCTCACTAACTAATTCATACGTTTACTTCATTACAAATGGTTACAAATACTTAGTGTCAAATATTTAAATTATTTCCATGCACGTTTACGCAAATTACTTTACTTCCACCTTACATTTAGAACAATGCATAAAAATAATATCCTCAAATAATTAAAAATACTAACTTACCTATTCTTCTTCAGAATCTTGATTACGTGTCCGATAAACTTTTCTTATTTCTGTTTCAGGATCTTTAAAATCATACTTATAGTTCACACCAAGGTACCAGGTAAAATAAATAACTTAATAAAACATCTTTACTTCTATCTCGCACAACCTTAAGAAACACTTATTACCCCTTTCAATCCCACTAAATACCCATTTCGAATTCACTTTAGTTAGGGCCATGGGATCCAAAAATTAACGAACACTGTTTCACATGACACAGAATAAAGGCAAATACAAAATTTCCAGATTTTTTCCCGATTTCCCCCCTTTCCGATTAAAGAACCGTAATTCGTCCATTAATATCACATGACATATCACATAATCTCTCATTTCCCTCACACAAAATAATGCGTAATCGGAACTGAGTACTGCTCACATTATTACCAAAGTCCCAGGTAGTAACCTTTATCGCCTCCAAAATGTCGCCAAATTACCAGTTACCATATTGTAAAGATCAGCCGACATTTTTTTCATAGAGGATTCAAAATGGGATTTGAAAAATGATATAGACATTCAAAGTCATTTGATGCAAAACACCGTTAGACATTGTAATGTCTTTGCATTGCTACGCTACCACTGTAATACCAGTAAGAAATGTAAAGAATCCTTGTACGTAAAATATCTGTGCTTGAAGATGTGCACGATGTTAATGGAACGCTTTGAAATCATTGAGTTTGTAATACAAAAATTCATTGAAGTTTTACAAAATATGAAATAGATAATAAAACAAATTCCAAATTCAGGCTTCCAGATGTCCATATTCGACTGGAGGACTACATTATTCAAAATTTGATGTCTATGTATCATTGTTTTTTGGCAAAATGAGAAACAGACATACATTCATGCAGATTCTTCATTATTTAATTTCTTTAAATATAACACAGGGCTCTAATATTTAGTGGAAACGATTTGAAAAGTGATTCAGATAATTGATCTTTGGATTATGGTAACTTGGCGGTTTTTGGCAAAAATTTGGCGACCAACTCTGCTACAGCAACCCTCTATTTTTTTTCGCCGCCATTTTGTCTTCACGAAGTAAAGACATGTTTCTTTTCTTTTTATTTACTGAACACTTTTTCCAACAATCTGCTATCCGAATTACACTTATGCTATAAATTTTATGGAACAAAACTGCTTAATCATGACAAATATTAACTGCAAAATTGGGAAAAAGTGCAGAATCGCAAACTCCTTCCTGCGTTTTTCAAAATCGCACATACACATAAACCATGTGCACGTCGACTTATTTTTACTTTAAAAAAATATCCCAGAATTGCACAAAAATGGCATTGCACACACTCTTAACTTTATCCATCTACACTGCTATTTTCTCATAAATTGCATGAAAATGCAGGAAAATTTTGTGAATCTTTAAACTCGGTAAAAAGCACATATATGAAATTACCTGATCGCGAAAAAGTATATACCCTTTCCAAGGATGAACATTTCCACATATAAAATAAATAAAATATCCAAAAACTTTTACCCATAAATTATCTATTATGTTATAAACGCCACCAACGAATTCATACCGCAAACATTAAAAATGGTTACAAATACTTAGTGTCAAATATTTAAATTATTTCCATGCACGTTTACTTCAACTGAAACGTATACCAAATTGCTACAAACATAAAATTCACAAAATAACTATCATTTAATTGAAATATAAGGAACAACTCTAATATACGCCCTAATTTCACCAAATGTGGCGATATGTGTTCTGCGCTGGTTTTTGGCGTGATTGCGTGTTGTATGGCAACCCTGTTGACGTTGAAAAATCTTTCGCTGGAGCTCGTTGATTCGCCTCTGTGTCTGAGAAGATGGGAGGGAAAGATAAAATGGTAGTTGTTGAATTGAAGTTCGGCAAAAGGAAATATGATTGTGGCTATCCTGTTGAGGGGTAGTGGGTATTTGGAAGTGTGGAAAGAGGGTCTGGGAGATTATTTTTAATGGCAGTGCATGATAGAAGTAGGGATTTGTGATTTTATTTATTTGTGAACCATAGTATAAATTTTCTGGATAGTGTGTCTGGCTGTTATGTAAATACGATAGTGATTACGTGGCGGCATGTTAAAGGCGGTATGAAATTTATATTTCTGCTATTCGAAAACTCCTTAATTCATGGTAAGTGTATTTTATTTTATCCTTGTTCTTATGTTGTAGAATGTTATGTTCATTGGTTCTTTAGTATAAATTTCTGTCGTTATTGTTGTTTTTTTGAATTGTTTGAAATTTATTTTAGTTTATTTTGTTGTTTAGTGTCTAGACTGTATAATTCGTAGATGTTTGTTGAAACAGAACGCTGTGTACATGGTATTATTTGAAATTTATTGTTGTTATGTTATTTTATTAAAGCGTAGATCGTAGATTCCTTCCTTGCCTAAATTGTGATATTTGTAGAATTTTTTTAAAGTTTAAACAGGATGCTGTGTACATGGTATTCTTTGAAATTTATTGTTGTTAATTTATTAAAGCGAGGTGTGCGTAGTTTGTAGATTCGTTCGTTACCTACATTGTGCAATTCGTAGATATTTTTTTAAGTTAAAACATGTCGCTATGTACATGGATTCTTGCCAAATATTTTTGGTTAGAAACTTTACGTTTTTGCTATCTAAATTTTTTGTTTTTGTTTCGGATTTTTAGCTAAATTGTGTGTTCAAAACGTAGTTTTTGCATGTGCGAAAAACGCGTTTTTGGAGACATTTTAGGCTAAAAGTTCAAAATGTAGATAAAAAATTTAGATAGTAATATGGCAGCGTGAAGTTTCTCGCCAAAAATATTTGGCGAGAAATTTGGCGACTTGAGGGCGCATATCAGAGTAGTTCCAAATATAACTAAACCATGTACACATCGACTTACTTGTACTTAAGAAAACATCCCAGAATTGCACAAAAATGGCATTGCGCACACTCTTCACTATATCCATGTACACTGCTGTTTTCTCATAAATTACAAAAATTTGCATGAAAATGCATGAAAATTTTGTGAATCTTTAAATCCAGTAAAAAGAACATATATGAAATTACCTGATCGCGAAAAAGTATATACCCTTTCCAAGGATGAACATTTCCACGTATAAAATAAATAAAATATCCAAAAACTTTTACCTCTAAATTATCTATTATATTATAAATGTTACCAACGAATTTATACGGCAGACATTAAAAATGGTTACAAATACTTTAGTGTCAAATATTTAAATTATTTCCACGCATGTTTACTTCAACTGAAACGTATACCAAATTGCTACAAACATAAAATTCACAAAATAACTATCATTTAATTAAAATATAACTAAACCATGTACACATCGACTTATTTTTGCTTAAGAAAATAACCCAGAATTGCACAAAAATGGCATTGCGCACACTCTTCGCTATATTCATGTACACTGCTTTTTTCTCATAAATTAGAAAAATTTCATGAAAATGCATGAAAATTTTGTGAATCTTTAAATCCGGTAAAAAGGACATATATGAAATTACCTGATCGCGAAAAAGTATATACCCTTTCCAAGGATGAACATTTGCACGTATAAAATAAATAAAATATCCAAAAACTTTTACCTCTAAATTATCTATTATAAACGTCACCAACAAATTCATAACGCAAACATTAAAAATAGTTGCAAATACTTAAATTATTTCCATGCATAGTGATGTATTTATACATAGCTGCAAATACTTAAATTATTTATAAAGGGAAAGGGTATATACTTTTTTGCGATCAGGTAATTTCATATACAGTAAGACCCCGCTTAATGCGGGGGATACGTTCCATCAAAGTAGAGCGTAATGCAGAACAGCGCTAAACGAGGCTATCTTTACATGTAAATATTGGGGTTAGGGGAAGATGGCTAGGAAATTGGTTAGGTATTAAATTTAAAAAGTATGTTTTTTTTAATAAAAATAAAACCAAACATTTATTTCTTAAAGCCCAAATTAATACCACATTATTTCTTCTTGCAAAAATAAAAACAAAATATAAATTACAAAACAAATATTCTTAAAAAAAAAACAAATAAAATTCTCAGTCATATTTAGTTAGCCTTCCGTGTTTTCAGCGTTCTGCCTGTTTGTGACAAAAGCATCTAATGTTGTTTGCCTTTTTCTTTTGCGTTGTTCTCTTAAAAGTTCTTCATAAACGGATAGAGCATCTCTAACACCATGCCTTACTTTTGAGCTCCTGTCAAAATTCGGATCATTTTCAATGAATTGATCCATTATTTCAGTTATGGTAGACAAACTCCTTTTTACAAACGCCATCGAAAGTTCTTTTTGCTCTTCTTCTGAATTCCTTGAGCTCATCATTAGAAAGACTAGCCACTGCTTCTTGAATTATTTCTTCGACATCTTCCACATTTACCCCTTCAAATTATGTCTATACAATACCGCACCAAACAAGAAATACAAGTACACTCTTTCGGATATGTATTTGAAACCTATCGCTGCATAATATTTCGGGGAATCCCCGTATGCTGCGAGTGATTTCGTGGAATCCCCGGGTTGAAATAAAAGAGCGCTAAACCGAAACAGCGTTAAGCGGGGTCTTACTGTATGTCCTTTTTACCGGATTTAAAGATTCACAAAATTTTCATGCATTTTCATGAAATTTTTCTAATTTATGAGAATAAAGCAGTGTACATGAATATAGCGAAGAGTGTGCGCAATGCCATTTTTGTGCAATTCTGGGTTGTTTTCTTAAGTAAAAATAAGTCGATGTGTACATGGTTTAGTTATATTTTAATTAAATGATAGTTATTTTGTGAATTTTATGTTTGTAGCAATTTGGTATATGTTTCAGTTGAAGTAAACATGCATGGAAATAATTTAAATATTTGACATTAAGTATTTGTAACCATTTTTAATGTCTGCCGTATAAATTCGTTGGTGACATTTATAATATAATAGATAATTTAGAGGTAAAAGTTTTTGGATATTTTATTTATTTTATATGTGGAAATGTTCATCCTTGGAAAGGGTATATACTTTTTCGCGATCAGGTAATTTCATATATGTTCTTTTTACTGGATTTAAAGATTCACAAAATTTTCATGCATTTTCATGCAAATTTTTGTAATTTATGAGAAAAAAGCAGTGTACATGGCACGTTTTAAAGATTTCACAAACTCCCTATCCATGTGCACATCGACCTATTTTCACTTTAAAAAAGAAATCATAGAATTCTACGAATTAAGCATTGGTCACTCCCTTGACTTTCTCCATGTACACATTGATGTATTTATACATAGACATGTCTATGTTACTATACATAGACAAAGTCAAGAGAGTGTGAAATGCCGAGTTTGTACAATTTTTTTACTTTCTATTTTGGGTTTTTGTAGCTGCCATCTTGAAATTGGGCCTTCCTAGCCAATTGTCAATTTTCACCAAGTGGCACCCTTAAATATACAGTGGGTGATCGGTTAATGAACATAATCCGTTCCAAGATAATGTTCGCTATCCGAATTGTTCGTTAACCGGTCACCGATTTACCATGTATGTTAAGGGGAATTCGATTAATTCGTTCTGGAGATCCTAAAAATTAAATTTAAAAAAATGTCATGTACAAGTGTAATTTCTGTGTAATATGTAAGTGTACATATAGTCTTATCAGTCCTTTTCCTTTCTTTGGGCGTTAAAGAGCATGTCCAATGTCGATTGTTTTTCTCTGTCCTTCAGGACTTTCAGGAAATGATTGATAGCAATGTCATTGTAGAGATCAGCAACCCTATTGACATCAGCTTGGTTTGGGTGCCATTTTAAGACTGTTGCTCTGACATCCTCCCAGCTCTTCAAAAGATCTTTAATGGCAGATTGTCGACCTTGCTCCTCTTTCGTCTTCCTCTTTTTCAGAAGGAAACACATTTCGCCGAGTTTCTTGGTGTTCTTCATTCAAGATTTCTTGGAGTTCTGCCGTCAAGTCACCTTCATGTTTCATTGAGCTCTTCAATGTCATCCTCGTTCACCTCCAATTCCAGATCTCTCGCAATTGTTACAATTTCATCCATAATTTCAGGGCTGTCACCCTGATCACCTCCGTCTCCTTGAACGAGGGATGGACACAGCTTTCCCCAGGCAGAAACCAACTGTCGTTGAGCGATTTCTGACCACGCCTTTTCAATAAGACGAATAGCTTCGAGAATATCGAATTTTTCTATCTAAAACGTTTTTAAAGTCATTTGAGGAGAATTGGCATGCTTCAAAACATCGCTGAAACGGCGTACGTATGAACAATTTCTTGAAACCTGCAAATAAGTAAAGTCGTATTCGAGGTAAAAACTGCACTGTCAGCCAGGGAAAGTCTATCAGCAAATTATCTTCAAGGTCCTTTGGGTGCCCTGGTGCGTTGTCCAATAGCAGCAATGCTTTGAATGACAAGTCATTGGTATCAAGGTAATCCTTGATGCTCAGGGCACGAATTTCAAATAGCCACTCTTTGAAATGAACCTGCGTGACCCATGCCCTCTGATTCGATCTCCACATCACTGGCAGTTTTCTCTTGATTATGGAATTTTTTTGAATGCTTTAATATTCTGAGAGTTATAAACGAAAAGTGGTTTAAGCTTCATATCACCACTAGCGTTAACTCCCAAAAGTAACGTCAATTGGTCTTTTGTGGGTATATACCCAGAAATACTTTTCTCATCTTTCATGATGTAGGTACGGTTCAGCATGCGCTTCCAAAACAAACCAGTTTCATCACAATTAAATATTTATTGTGGACAATACCCTTCTTTTTCAATGACTTCTTGAATTTTGAGACGGAACCTCTCAGCTTCTTTATCTGCACTAGCAGACTCACCATGCATGACCACATGTTTAATGCCAGATCTCCTTTTTAACTTTGCAAACCAGCCAGTGGCAGCTTTGAATTATATATTTTCGGATGACAAACCTTTCAATTTTTCAAAAATGTCTCTAGCCTTCTCTTGAATGATGGCCATACTAGTTACATATCTTTTCATCTCCCGTTCATTTATCCAAACTAAAAGCAAACTCTCCAGTTTTTCATGGATGGCACTTCTTTGCTTCTCAGGTGTAATTTTCGTTACTCCTTCAGCGGCTTGAGTCTTCTTGATGATAGCTAGGATTGTGCCTACTGTAGACCTGTTCAAGCCGTACTGCCTAGCATTGTCAGTTAATTTTTGTCCACTCTCTATTTTAGTTATAATCTCTTGCTTGGTTTTTATGGTGAGCACAGTTCTTGACACTCCACTCTTTTTAGGTCCCATAATATTGCCAGATTTTCAGGTTTTTTTAATAAGGAGTTTAGAGAAGCACATACGAAAATCACAAGGGCAGAAACCAACTATGGTACACAATTGACAAAGCGTCGTCGCACACTACTGTACGTGTCGTACGGTGCTGCCTCACTGCTGCATAGTATGAATGATGACGTGTCAACGCACGCGCACATCCATTTTCAGGATGAATTGAGGACTGGTGTCGGGTACTCCGAGAGCTGAGAGGTTTTCATTAGAATTAGTTTTTGTTCGTTATCCGAATATTGTTCATTGTCCGAACACAAAAATCTGCCCTGAAAGTGTTCATTGTCCGAACTATTTGTTCACCGATCACCCACTGTATTTTTACCAGAAATTCTCGCTAAGCAATACAATTTAGGGCCAGTGATGCGTGAGTGCGATGTCTCAAAATACAATATCTTTGCTTTTGTTTTATGTAGCACTGCTTCTCAGTAAGCCAAATTAACTTTTTTTTTTTTTTTTTTTTTTTTTTTTTTTACATAAGAATGTAAGTTAACTGCAATTTCCAACTTTTTCTTGCATTTTATTAAAAAATTGTGACCTGTTTTTCACAGAACAGCAAACGGTGTGAACAACAACATGAAATATTTTCAAAGTTATGGGGCTAGTGATACTTGTGTGTATACTCAAAACATTAAAAACATCTGCTGTTTGCTAAAATGGCACATTTCTGAATCCGCTTCTGGTAACAAGAGAGTATCACAAATTTATATATGGTCCTTGCTAAGTAAGGAAGATGGCTATTTTGTTATTATTTTAAAAGCCATTAAAGATTTTATTTGATCAGAATGATTAGCACAAGTTTTAATGAATTTGTGTGCAATATTTTTCCCAATGCACATTTTTATTTAATTTGTTGTATACTATATTCAGAACTTGTTGCTTGTCTCTAACTAATAAAGAAAATCTATTCTTCCAAACCTCTTTCAGAATCACTGGCATAAAATGAGGTATTTCCATCAACTTTATGGTCAGTGGTTAAACGCACTGGCAAAATTTTTAGATATCCCAGAATATTCAGTTTCAAATCATGTGAGATGTCAATTTTCCATTTTATATAAGATGATGAAATTTTGCCTATGTTTTCAAAGTTATACAGTACAAAGTCCATTATCCGGAATAATCTATAATCCGGACCTCAAAGCTACAAATTTTTTTTTTTTGGTATGCTTTACGCATGCGCGTAATGTGTTTCGCGTGTGCTTTGAGAGGATGTGTCTCCAGATACATTAAAAAATGCTTGGTATAATTTATGGCGAGCTACCATATTTCATGGTGAGGGTGATGAAGATGATAGCCGCAAATTTGAAGGTTTTCGGTTATCGCAAACTAAAGGTGAAATTTTCCAGTTATTGGATTTTTTAAAGAAATGTGTATTTTGTAATAAATGAAGATGATATAACAGAAGTTTTTCATTGCGATGACAGTGCTTCAATCATCAATCAATTAACGGACGGCGAAATCTGTAGTATGGTTCTAGATCCAGAAAATACCGTTTCTGATAGTGAAGAAAGTGATAGAGAGGTTATTGAAAACCTTGACTTTGTCCATGTACACATCAAACTATGTTCACTTAAAAAAGTCAAAGGAGCAGCCAACCAAAAAATATATATAATCTCAATAAACTACATTTTAAATCGAGCAATGAAATAACATAAAAAAAGTCATCTTTGCACTACACAAAGGAAATATCCACTTATTTTATTTACGAATTAACATGTCTTCAATCAAACAAAATTCCTTAACAGCATCCCAAAACTTCCTAAAATTATCTGAACTAGAATCTGTATACTGGCATCACTACATAAATTCGCAAAATAAGAGTAAAAAGTATCCGTACTGCGACCTTCGACCATATGCATTTCATTTCTTCAAACAGAACACTCAATAATGGCTACTAAGTAAACTTTCATTTACACACCAGTCAAGTAATGCTTTTTTCCCCTTTCTTTCCAAATTGTACAGAAACCTCAAATTGATCTTATCACATTCAGCCATTTTACTGTCTAAACCACAAAACAAGCAATATACTTCCTAACCAACACACACACAAGCACTTACTAATTTACTGCAATCATGCAACCGATTATGTCATAATAGAGTTTCCATAACATTCAACTACTCAGGCTACCCTAAATGAAGAAACAACTTGGCGATAAAGGAAACAACTTCGCAATAATACAAGAAGTACCCTTCTCTCTACTCAAACCTCCCCCCTTTTTTAATGCTAGGTATACTAGAAAGCAAAAGGATCTTTTATTCGCAATCTTTTTTGTTTATCTATTTTAATCAATGCCTATTCCATCAAAAATTAGCCGCATGTACTTTCACGAAATCCCAACAAAATATTATTTGATCTTTCCTTAAGTCAGATTGCTACATAAGAAATTAACTTAAAATTGCTTTATTTCATATTTTCTGAGATTTAATTTAAGTGTGATTTTTTTGGTTTGTTTTCTATTTTCTTTCCTCTCCATTTTCTTAGTTTAAATATTTGTCTCTTTGCATTTTATTGATGTATCTGAAATGTTCAAGATTTTTTCATATGCCCTAATTGGTCTTTTTTTTTTTTTTTTTTTGCTCTGGTTCTTTTTAATACATGTATATTGCTTGTAATATGTCACTAATTGTTATTTTAACACTTACCTATTATTTCAGGTTTTTGCATTGTATTGCAACCACCTTGGCAAAGTCTGGTGAATTTTATTATTTATATGGTTTGGCGAATTTTACAAAAGAAAAAGAACAGCTACTTTTTATGTAAACAAAATTATATATTACATACATATTTTATGTTTCAAATATACATTTCTTTAAAAACAGTCAGTAAACCTAGTTACAAATGGTGTTTTTGTTGTATTTTTGTAGCTTTTAGAAAAGATTCAAATCATTATTCATTTAGCAATTTTGCAGCAAAATACTGTATTCTCACAGAAATTTCACCTCTGTTTCTTCTATTATAGAAGAATCCTATGAGCATCAATTTCTTCTTCGCCAAGTCTTTAAGACAAAAAACAATGATAATTTTTCTGTAAGCAAAAAGAATGTATTTAAAAATGGTGATGTTGGAAACTGAATATTTGTCATGCACATGGTTGCCTTATGTGTTTGGTTAACAAAGACAGGTGTATTGCAAAACTTTGGCGACTTCTACTAAGATGGTTGTGATTAACACATAAGCACCTTATTTCATTTCATTGATAAAAATACACATAATATTCCCAAACATCATGCAAAAAAAAAAAAAAAAAAAAAAAAAAAAAAAACTTGATAAGCATTTGGAAACATCTTTTGAGCTTACAGTGAATTTCTACAGTTTTAAAGTCTGAATCTTTTTAAAATTGGAAGATATGTCCCCTAAACTCTAAGTTCCTGCTGCAGTTTAAACATAGATAGCTAATTTTGCATGCTGTGAAAGTTATTTATCTCGAATTTAAGACTAATGCTTTATTGTGCTTCTAATTTTTCGTAATTTACATGTTCTTAATGCAGGGAAAATTGTGAAAGCAGAAATACATCATAATAAATTACATGGCTATAAATTACAACATTACAGTTCAAATGCTGAAGTCTTGCTAAACTTTAGAATCGAGCATGTACGGTCACTGAAACACTCTAATCTCTAGAAATGTATCATTCATTGTATTTTAGATATCTAGGTATTCAATAAAATTGTTTCGTAAGAATAAATTACAAATTTGTCAAGTTTAGAAAATTATATTTTATTTCTAAAAAGTCATTTTCCATTTGTGTATGCTCTTTTATAAATGATTGTTTTAGATTCCTAAAAATTTAAAGTTCATTATGATATGTTTTAAAATATTGTGAATTTCAGCTTTGTGAAATAAATAACATATATTTTTATAGTACAATTCAATTTTAGGATATAAATTATATGTACTTTTTTATGTTTTGTAGGTAAAAGAAAATGCCATCTAAACCATGTACATATCCTGCTTTGGAAGGGTTGTATGTACTACACCAAACATTAGGCACAGGTATTAATTGAATTTAATGTTTACTCATAATAAATACATGCAAAAAGGATTATTCTGTATTTAAAATTCCAGGCATAACCTACAATTAAAATTATATTTGGCGTTCAACTGAAATCATATGTTTATAAAATATACAAAATGTCAAAGTAATGGAAGAGAATAAGACCTGGTGGTGCAGAGGTTTGCACGTCCCACAGCAACACCATAGGTCCAAACTTTGATCCTCGGGCTGCCCAAGGTGGACTCAGCCTTTTATCCCTTGAGTGTGTCATTAGAAGGAGTACCAAGTTTACTTGAGGACTAAACACCAGGGATCCTGTGACAAGCTGACCACTTGTCCAGGGTATATGCTCTACACTCTAGGGACAATGGTCAAGAAAGCAGATATCAGGGCACTGTAGGCCATGGATCACTAAAGGCTGTTGTGCTACTGAGTTTAGTTTTAATGGTAGAGAATAATTGTTATATTGTTCAATATTTTGGTTTTTAACATCTGTTTTAACTTTTAATGAGAGAAATAATTGTCTGAAAAAATATTTTGAAGCATGTGTATAAAATTTAATTGATGCATGTATAAGATCTTGCTATGTGAGCTAAACCATATGAGGTAGAACATTTCTAGTGTGTAACATGGTATAACCATGTTATACCTTGTAAGATAAAACAATTCTGGAAAATGTTTTCCTTAGAAGTGATTACATATTTTTGTTAGTTATTTCCTTTTAAAAGAAATGAGGTATAAATTATTGCTTTAATAACTAACTGAGCTAACTTAATGAATTGTCTTAATTTAATAACTATATAAACAATACATTTATACTCATTTTTAAATGTTTAGGACTTTTGACATGTGACTAATTTAAAATGAAATTTAAGTTGATTTAAAATGAAATTTAAATTAATTTAAATACTGTATACTTTCAAGGTACTTGTGTATTAGCACAGCCCTTGGCACAATTTGGAGACTTTGTACAAAAGAAAAAAGGAATAATTATGATTTCTAAAAATTATTTATGATTAACTTATTCACATGTTAATTATGTATTTATCTTGGAAATCAATCAATTAACCCTGCTTACAAATAGGTTTTCCTTCTTTTGTTTTGATTCAAACCAGTTGTACACGTAAGCAATTTTGTGGCAAAATTCTGTATTCTTGAAAATAATTTTTTATAATTTCTTTCAGTATAGGCAAATCTCACAAGTGCATATTTTAAAACAGTTTAAGCAACAGCAAGAAAAAGAAAAAAAAAAAAAAAAAAAACCATTCAAAAGTGCTCTTTTAAAGCATAGTATTATTTATCAGTTGAGACTATTAGTACATATGGCTCAAGTAGAATAGCAAAATATTTTATATGATACTAGATTAATGAGAACATTACATATATTCTGTATATCTGAAAATATGTAATAAATATGTATAAAAATATGTAACAATTCTATAAAAATATTTAATGTTTTTAATTAGATTTATCATGACTTAAATGCATTTTTATTGAAATCCATAAGATTAAAAAGTAAAAAAATAATGTTCTTCAGAATTTTGCTTTTAAATAGCTTAGTTTATTAATCAATAATAGATAGATTTAATTTGAAAGATTAATACCTTACATTTTGCCAAATGGCAACAAACTCGAATGAAAAGTGAAATAACACATTTATAGTGGACAACATTTAAAAAGTGAATAAAAAAGCAAAATCATGTTTTTAAACTTATGGCCCTTTTGGTCTAAAAGGGAAAATCACAATTTGTCTATAAAAACCATTTTCACAAATGAAAGCAAAAATGGCACTATTGGTTGTTAAAACTGAAGAATGAGTTTGGCTGAAGAACTGTTATAGCATGACTGCCAGAATTTGGAGCAATATTAAAATTTGGCAACTTCTGCTAAGATGGTTTTGCTAATGCCTGAGTACCAGTTTTAAGCTACGATTAAAATAGCATCTTCCGCAAAGTAAAATAATTACTGAATATAATGTTAGTATGTTATAATTTATTCATTTATTTGTAACAGTGGATTAAGAATTTGATTAAATATATAATCCATTTGAACACAGATTTGCTGTTTTATAATACAAAACTTAATATATAAGCTTTTGAAGTCCCAGCAGTTGTTAGTTGACTAATAATTAACCATATTCGAATATGATGTAATGTAATATACGGGTGTGACTGCAACCCTCCTGGCTAATAATAATCGGCCTTATAATTAGCACAGCACACCCAACACAGATAAACAAAAATACAGTTAAAAGATTAAAACAGAAATACAGTCAAAAACATAAGCCAAAATTTCCAGTATTTTTCTATTGCCATTTATAAAGTTCATCAAATCCTTTGCAAATCCAAACTCTTTATTGCGGCAGTAGAATTCCTTTATGTTACCATGTTTTTTCCTAACATGTTGCAATAATATGCAGTCTTTGATGAAATGTTGGGCATTGCCTTCACTATGAAAAACTACAAAGACTATTATTTTGTGAATTAAATCTCTTCAGGTACGCTGGGAAGCGCCTGTGTCCAGTAATTATTTGACTATAATCAGAATCACATATCATTCTGATATTTTTAGAAACTTCAAGTTCAACAAATAATCTTCCCCTTTTCCCCAAAATGTTCCATTTCTCTTTAAAGCAATCATAATAGAAATCCTTGATTTTACCAATAAGAATTCTTTTTGATGCTTAAATACCGAACACATCCCTGATATTACCCATGGCAGCCTCTTTGGCCAGCAAGCTGGCCCTCTCATTGCATATAACACCAATATGGGCTTTCACCCAGTTTTATTTTGGGAATTAAATCTCTTCAGGTACGCTTTGAAGTGCCTGTGTCCAGTAATTATTTGACTATAATCAGAATCACATATCATTCTGATATTTTTAGAAACTTTAAAGTTCAACAAATAATCTTCCCCTTTTCCCCAAAATGTTCCATTTCTCTTTCCAGCAATCATAATAGAAATCTTTGATTTTACCAATAAGAATTCTTTTTGATGCTTAAATACCAAACACATCCCTGATATTACCCATGGCAACCTCTTTGGCCAGCAAGCTGGCCTTCTCGTTGCGTATAACACTAATATGGGCTTTCACCGAGTTCATTTTCACTTCTTGTATTTTATAAGAAGTGAAAATGAAACAAGATCTTTTATATATGAGACCAAAATATTGATGTTATCAACATTTGCTAGTGTTTCCAAACCAGATAATGAGTCTATATAAGTATTAATGTATGTTTTTATGATCAGGTTTTCATCAATCCATTTAAGAGTAAAGTTATAAAATCTAACTCATTGCTAATTATATGTAATTTTAGTTATATATAACATTAGCTTTAGTTTAGAAATGCCCAGTTTAAATACTGAAAGTCAAATTAGTTGATCAAAAGGTGTTGAAATTTTTATTCCCCAATCGCATTGACCAAAATATATTCAATTGATATAAGTTATTTTTTGCATCTAGAATTGCTAAATGTATTTTTTACTTATGCAAGCAAAGACATACTTCTGATTTTGAATATTCTGAAGTCTCAAACCAACAAATATTTTATAAAAATTCAATACAAGCAAATAATTTATTAATTTTTTTGGTTGTAAATGTACTTGGTCCAATCTGATATGTTCTTGCAGTATTTTAGGAATGATTCAAATAAGTCTTTATATTTAACATATCACAAAGTTGGAAATCCAGGCATCCAATATTCAGAACGATTCAATATCTAGACTTCCAAACCACTAACCAATAATAACAATATAAAAAAAGCCTTTCAGAGCCTAGAAAGATAAAATTATAATGCTCAGCAAAAGGAAACAGGTATGCTGTAAATGGTACTTTTTTCCTGATTGATTTTCCTGTATATCACTTTCAAATACCTACTGTCTAGGGAGTTGCACCATAGCCAATGACAGTACATTAATTATTATATTGACAATAGCTGGGTTCACAATTTTGACTGTTGATTGGTTATGAGGGGTTGGCATTTTTTTATTTGATGTAAATGAAAACTTAAGTCTAGTATTCTCATGGCTACATGCCATCTTACTATATTTAAACTGATGATCTAAAATCCAGAAATATCTGGAATCGCCGATGTTCTGACGATTCCGAATTTCAGGCTTATGTGTATTATTTTCAGCTACAAATTTCCTTTTAGAATTTGGAAGAAAAAGCTTTTTTTATCCTTAGATTTCTACTCTGCTTTTAATTTGATCGAAGTTGTTTTTCCCATTAACCATTTCAATGGTTCAGCCTTTTGTATTTATTCATTAAAGGCTGTAAATGAATAGCAGTTATTATTATCTAGGTTTGTTCTTGATGCCTTGTTAAACCAAGATTACTTGCTTTAACATTTGTTTTCTTTTTTTTTTTTTTTCCATTCATTATGATAGTATTTATATCCTTAAAGAAAATGAGAAAAAATGATTTTAATAGCAAGATAATATATATAACAAAGGACAACATATTTAATGATTGGATAAAAGAAGTCCCAATGCTTAGAGGATTAATAAATTGTTGTCACTTCAATGATTAAGATTCATTATTATGAGGTTTGTACAGTGTTTAAATGTTTTTGGATTTTTGTTACTTATAAGCTTCTAATTTTGTCCAAAATTTGCAAATGATCCTTAATTTTTGGGTACTTTTCTGTTTTGCCATTGCAAACGATAAAGTTGCCAGTAATGGTACAACTGATGCCAAACGGAATATCTTTGCTGGTAACCTTTTACACCTCAGTTTCAAAGTAAGTTGCAGCCATTTCTTATTGGATTGATTGTTTCTTTCAATACTGGCATCCGATTACATAGAATTTTTACAAGATAGTTAAATTTTATCCTTTAAGACAATTCGCAGTAATTAAGTAAATTAGAATGCAATCACACCACTCACCCAAAGGCGAAAATATAGAAAAGGCGAAATCAAGTGTTAAATTCATCAATTCTAATGAGAATGCACTAGCAAGGTAAAGCACTGCGGTTTTACATAATTTCTTTGTAAGCTACTCGTACGAATTGAAATAATTCTTGCATTTAAACTTGTATTCCAAATTAAGATTTAACTTGAAATTTATGTAGAGAATAATCTTAGATTTCTGTAGCATAGTTTACGTGAGATGAGATCACTTGGGGTCACGTGATACGAACCGGCGAATCAGGATTTTGAACCATGAAAGCATAGTAAATTCTTAAATTAATGTCTTTTTACAAATTTATTGTCTTTATTTATTGGGTTTTTACAAAATTTTAAACCATATTAAAATGTTTATACCTTCAAAATAAAAAATTCTTAGAACTAACATTTGTTAATATTTTTCATGTGTATACTCTATGTTGTTGTCAACAAAGTGTTTGGCGAGATTTGCAGCAGTGAAATGGAAAAGTATCAATTTTTTGTGATCTGACATCTCTAGCTTGTCGACAGCTAATCAACACTGATGTAGGTCTTTCATAAACATAAATTTCTTAAAGAAACTGCTTGAAATGGGAGGGATATCAGTAGCACAATACCTAATTTATTATGGTTGGTTAATGAAATTTTCAAACTTAAGATCCAAATAAGATCATATTATCCTTTTAAAAAATGTGCATATGTCTCATAAATATTGCATTCCATCAAAATATTCTTTGTGTTTTAGGTGGTTTTGCAAAAGTAAAGCTTGCAACACATGCCTTAACTGGAGAAAAAGTTGCAATAAAGATTATGGATAAAGCTGCTTTGGGGGTAAGAATTCTTTATTTCAATGTTTTATATTAAAATATATTTAATAAATATGAAATATGGAACTGTAAAAACTGAACTTTCTTAATGTCGATAAAATTTACATTACTAATTTTGTGCATTATTCCATGCATGGAATTAGCAATATAAGAGTGTTTTCTAAGAGTAAGATTTTCATTTTGATTCTTCTAATACTTAAAAAAAAATTGTAGAATTGTTAAGTAATGCCTTGTAACTTTATATTTCATTCTAGTTGTCTTTTTACTATGTGTTAGCTCTGAAAGTTAGCTTGGAAATGGAATGCATTTATGTATTAGACTTCTAAAATTCTTTGGAATTAGACTAAGCTGGATAAGCAAGAAGTTTGAGAAAGTATAAAGAGTAGCATTTTAAAACTGTCATATAGTTTCTAACTGTTAAAAAAAAATCATATAGTTTCTAACTATGCCTGTTTTTCATCATGTCTCCCAGCAGATCGCATATCTCCTGGTTTTTAATTTTTAGCCTTTCTTAAAAGGAAACTGAGAAGGAAAATATTTTTTTGCATAAATGAAAGTTAATGAATTGATGCAACTTAAATTGTCCTAATTCCGTTTCCCCACCTCATGTGATTTTCAGCATAATTTTTCATGTTAAATTTTATTTTTCTTGAGTTGTCCCAATCTACAATCATCAGACATTTAGAACTTTTTTGAAGACTTAACCAATGCTTAATCAGATAATATTCATATTTAATTTTGCTTTCTGTCAATAAATTGTATTTCACTAAGTTTAGCTGCACAACAATATTACATTAAATGTTTTATATTCACTGTACTAAAAAGTACTTTAATGAATGAAAGCTTTTCTGACCTACTCAAGATTTTCCGCAAGGGTATAGTATTATTATTAGCGGATAATCTAATTAAATATTTTTTTGTTTTATATTAGAATAAATAGTTCAGTAATTGGGATCAGGCATTATAAAAGTGAATTTTTTTTAAATGGCATACTACACAGTGCAAAAGCCTCTCTAAAACTAGTTTTTTCTGCAAGAACTTTCAATTTTTTTTATGTACTTCTAAGTTAGCAACTATGAAATTACACTTATTCACAGCAGAATTTCAGTACAGGGTGATAATATTCGGTGACAACAATTTGAAAAGTGAAATAACGCTTATTGTGAATCGACGCAAAATGCTAAAACGAAATCTTCTGGGCAAATTGCCCCTTTTGGATTAAAAAAAAAGAAAAACTTTAAAGAATAGGAAATGATTGAATAAATCTGTAAATTTAATTATGGCATGTAATGTTAACTGCTGATGGAGCCAGCAGTGCACTGTTAGCTACACTGAATGCACCATTATTATACATCCTAATTGCATATGAGTGGAAGGTAATGGCAGATTTAGCGTAGAATTCAATTTAAACAAAGTCTTACTGCTGCAGGTTTTGTAAGTAATAGCTTTATTTTTTGGTCATTTAAACATATAAAAAATTATTGAAAGTAATTTCTTTGCTGAATATGTAGTTCTTTTTTATTGTGGTGTAAAATACTTTAATGCATTTTTACCAACATACTCTTTCAGTAGGTAGTAATTTCCTAAAATATTTTTCTGTCATTAATCTCATTTTACCTCAGTTACACTTTTCCCCTGTTACTTGTACAGATTGTTACCCTAATGCTGATATTGTTATTGGTTTTTTCTTTTGTACTAATTTCCCTTGTATTAATTTTCCCTTGTTATACTTAATTTAATTTATGCTAGGATATTCTTGTTCTTTTTAGGATGATCTTCCACGAGTGCAGGTAGAAATTGAAGCAATGCAAGAATTGAATCATCCAAATATATGCAAACTCTATCAAGTTATAGAAACTGAGAAAATGTTCTTTTTAATCTTGGAGGTAAAGTACTATAAAAAAATGCTCTTTGTAGTGTTTTAGTTTTATGTGCGAGTTATTTTTTAAATACTGTATACCTCTGCCCTCTTTCATTATAAAAGGTATGCTTATTAACTATAATTCAGTGTGATAGTTATGATTTAGTAACAATAAAAAATTATCTCTGTTATTTCATTTCTATTCATTGTATTGCCTAATGCTTAGTTAAACTTCGGATTCATAACAATGCAGTGCATTAAATTATTAAAAAGATTTATTGTGTGATGACTTTCAATTTGTAATAATTTATGTAAACTCTTTCATACATTTTTAGTGATGAAAATGCTAACATCTTTCATATATAATCAATGATGTATTTTTTGCAGTACTAACATACAGGGTGGTTATAATTAAAGTTCCACTTTGAGATGGCCATAAAAGGAAAACAACCGGACCAAATATTATCAAACTTGGTAATTTTGTAAAGGAGGTCATGGGAATTTATGACTTATATATTATGGAATTTATGATTTATATAATTATTTATAATTATTTTTGGCGATTCACTGACAAATATGTATTTCACGGGTTACCGTTTGAATTGGTTTCTATTTCTGATATAAACGGTGCAATACTCAAGTTTCTGGGCAGGAAGTGAAATATAAGCATTTCAAAATGATTTCTTTTTTTCTTCTCTTAAGTAACTTTTATCTTTTGGGGATGTTAATGCTTTTATTAAACTGCTGTAAATTTGGCGACTTATCAACAATTTTGCTATTTTAAGATCAATTTCTGTACAATTTTTTTTTAAATTTGTAGATTTAAAAATTTTTTGAGTATTTTTTAAAACATTATAACATTTCATTAAATTAGAGGTAATATATTAAAATAATGCTTAAGAAATAACATTAAAAAACATTTTTATTTTTCTCTGTCATATTATAAAGTGACATTATTTTCCATTTTGACAACTTATTATTACAATATTTTGAATCTGAAAAAAAAGCTAAGTAATAAATGCTATAAAGTGAGATTAATGAAACAATTCTTAGCAAGAGAAAAATAGCTATGCAATTATTTTAAAATGACTTCTTTTAAAAAAATTTTCATAGTAAGAATTTTCCCCCATGTAATTGTCTCAGAATATTCAAAATTCTTAGGATATGGATTAGTAGTCAATTCATTTTACACTTTTTCCCTTCTGAATTTTTTAAAAATGCTTATTGCTTTTTGCTGTTACAGAATTAGTAGGGGTAATTTTTCTTTTCGATTTTAGACATTGCACCTTGAAAAGTTTAGAAGTATTTGAAGGCAAGATTTATAGACCTACGATTCTAGAAAATTTCAGAAAAATGTGATAAAATGAAAAATGTCTTCATATATGTCTGAATGCATCATCCACAGGGCTAGCGCTAGGCATTTTCCCTCCTGATATAATTTCTGTGGGCCCTAAATTCTGCTGCCTAGTACCTTGCTAAATTCTGCTCCCAGTTATCTGCCCTAAAGTTTAAACGTTTTGCCATTTCTAGATTTTGTTGCTCTGTGCGTCACTAAATTCTAAAAATTCTGCCACACCAGCTCTGTAACTATCCCTGATCATCACTTCATATTTATTCTCAATGTTCATATTACTAAACAAATAAAATTAGAAGCTTCTTCTATATGTTCTAAATACGTGTAGTTGTTAAAATAACAGAAATCTTTAATTAAATCTAAAATGAAGATGAAATTTATTGAGGAAAGAAAGGAATACATAAAGAGACTGAAAATAATTCTTCAAAGATATGTACAGTTATTATTATGTAAATTAACCAGTTCCTCCTAATTTCAGCCTTTACTATATCTTCTCCTTTCTGTTTCTTCACCAGAAGGTAAATGGATTAGATAGTATTTAAACTTAGGTTTTGGAATTGTAAGACAGAGTGCGTTTCTGGCCTCCGCTTCATGCTGCATTAGTTCCTGTAAGCTCTGGTAATTTGTAATTAGTCAGCTTTGCATTATCACTGCCGACATTTGAATTTATTACTACGATAGAGTTGCTGAGCCAAGTTATAAAATGAGTAGTCCACATTTTAAATTTGAATTTGACTTTCCCTGTTAAGTTACACCACTACAAGCTGTAGTTGATTTTGTTAGCATAAGAACATGCATGTATATTCTATGTTCTGTTTAAATAAAAATGTTTATTTAAACCTGTATTCTAATTTGAATATTATTATACTCAGTTTATCTAAATTTTCTAATTTCAGACATGGCGATAATTTGCTTCATGTCAAGTGCAATTATGCTCTAAATTCTGTTTAAATAAAGAGGTTTATTTAAACCTTTATCTTATTTTGTAGTTACTTTTAGACATGGCGATAATTTGCTTCTCCTCTATCAGGGGTTTTGGACTATAACTTTTAACAGATCATGTGAAACCTCATAGGTTTATTTTCGAGACATTGACAAGTTAGGAGATGAAGCAAAAAATAGTAGAAATTGCATAATTGTAACAAATTTCTTATTCTTAGAAAAAGATGCTTAAAAGGGAAGCAAAATAATATGAATTAGTCAAAAAAATACTCTTAAATATTTTGTTGTGTGCTGTGTCTGCAAAACATTTTTGTTTTGTAACTTTTAATGTATAATTATCCTAATATCATTTACGTGTGTTTTAAACTGTGAAATGTTATTAGTTTGTGATTTTAATAGTGCTTTTTTAACAAATATTATTTTTAAAAAGTAAATAAAATTTAATAGTGGTCATGTAAATCTATAATACCTAAGGGTATCTAACTACCTACTTTAGCTATTTGTAATGCTCACCCTTAAATGTAATCTTTGTATGTTAAAGCAAGTTATTGGCTTTCATTAATCCTTACTGTGGCCACAAGATACAGCACAAAAATGTAAAAAAGTAATGTAAAACGTATTCCTTACAGCTAGAGAGACTTAAAATAATAAAAAACAATTTATCACCTCTGATACTACAGTGGCTTATTGGAACCTTAAAGTATATTAACTGGGTTGCTACTCTAGAACTCTATATGAAGCTATGGCACTAAATTTGTCAGACAGACAAAGCATAACTAACTTTCAAAACTTACCAACCATGTCATCATCGGGTGTCAGGTCTGTTCTGATCAGCAGGTCTCTCTGTAGGCATGCAGCAGTGGTGGTAACAGCTAGTCTTCTCTTACAGATCATGCTGATTATGATTTTACTTCTCATTTTAACCTATGCCATTTAACATAAATTCTGCCTGCTATTTACACTCTTAGATAAAAAAGGGGGACGCACCTAAAAGATATAAAGTAAGTTGGACACAAATTAATATGCATGCAGATTTCAATAGAAAATGCAAAATTTTACATTTTGGCTGCCAATAAATAAAAATTTGTTGCTACAGCGCATCTGATCTGCGCAGCTGGCAGAATATTTAAGAGGAGAAATTACGATTCCAGGTCATAAATTCTTCACGAATTTCATTCTGTGTACTCTAGTAGACTGTAACTATGCCTCGCATACAGGTGCACGAACAATAGGCGCAGATGTCAGAATTTGAGAAGAGAGAGGTTGTGTGTTGAGCTCAAAGAAGCTGGTTGGTCTTATCGGCGAATAGCTCGACATTTGAGCAGGAGCGATGCCACTATTAAATGATTTCGGCAAGAATGGGTGAATCATGGCCGCACACAGTGTCATGAAGGAAGCGGTTGGCCTGGAGAAATGACAGAACATGAAAACTGAGCAATCTTCAGAGCGGCACGCCCACAGATGCGTCATTATCATCAATTGTACATGCAACTAGTGCTTCAGTGACCGCAAGGACCATTCATAGATGGTTCACAGAAAGGGAGCTGAGGTCACGATGCCCCTTGCGCCGATTACCATTGACCTCTGTACAATGTCAAGCCCGTTTGCGGTGGTGTCGGGCTCATTTGCACTGGAATGTCACTGACTGGCATAGAATAGTCTTCAGTGATGAGTCCTGCTTTGAACTGAGCCTCGATGACCAGCGAAGGCGAGTCTGGAGATGCCCCGGACAGTGGTGTGATACCAACCTGACTGTCTTCCGGCAGACAGGCCGACAACCAGGAGTGATGGTCTGGGATACCATTTCATTTCATAGTGGGACCCCTTTGGTTGTCATCCGTTGCAATCTTATAGCACAGCAGTACGTCGACGAAGTTCTAAGGCCGTTGTGTTGCCCTTCATGTCATGCCACCCTGGGTTTCCATTTCAGCAAGATAATGCCTGCCCCCCACACTGCACATGTTTCTACTGCTTGCCTTATTGCTTGCTGAACATTACCTTGGCCAACAAAGTCGCCGGATCTCTCTTCTATTGAGCATGTTTGTATCATTATGGGCAGGGGCTTCCAACCAGCTTGGGATGTTGACGATCTAACGCACGATTTGGACAGAATTTCACACGATATCCCTCAGGAGGACATCCGCAACTTTTATCAATCGATGCCAATCCAAATAATTGTTTGCATTAGGGGCCAGAGGTAGACAGATGCATTACTGACTTTTTCACTTTGTAAAGCTTTATCACTTCAATAAATCATCCAATTTTTCTCAAACTGTAATAATTTGTTTTTCTGTAAATGTACATCACTTCTACCGATTTTCGTCCCATTCCAATAACTCCTTTTTGGTGCATCGGTTTTTTTTTTTTTTTTTTTTTTTTTTGTTCTTTTTGTCTAAGAGTGTATTAAACCTCTAGACTGAATAAGAGCATGCTGAAATGAAACATAAAAGAAAAAAATGAACATAAAGCTAATGTTTTTTGAAACACAAATAAAATGTCACGAGTCTTCTTTAAATAAGTTCAACTATGATAAGTGTAAAATATTTAATGTTATTTGATAAATTTTGCAAAATTCTTGTTATTTTCAAATTTGTTTTATATACAAAAATGGAGTTCAGGCACAGATAATATCTTTAATTGAATTACCTTATTTGACGGCATATAAGATGCACCCTTATTTAGACAGCCACACACAAGGAAAAGAATTTCAATAGCGTGGTTTCTTTTAGTTCTCACATTTCGTAAAAGCCAAATAAACAATTATTGAATGCAATTACCTTCACATATAAGACGCAGGTAACTTTTTTGAGACCAAATTTAGGAAAAAAAGTGCGTCTTATATGCCGTCAAATACGGTATTCAGTTCTATTTGCTAATAGGTCCTTAATTTTATTCATTAATGGTCCTTAAAAGTACTTAATTTCCGTGTGCAAAAATTTGTGTGAACCCTGATACAATATTGTTAAAACGAAATAAGACACGAAGACAGCAGTTTAAAATGGGTTTAATCATTTCTGAAACGTGTTACAAAGTATGTTCAATGTGGCGTCCACTATTTTCAAAAAGCAAGTTAGATCTTATTCTCAACAACAGCTCTTAACATATCAGGATGAATGTTATGGACATGTCAGTGTTTTGCATCTTTCAATTACGCCAAATTGTTTAGATTATTTGCATAAATCATTTGCTTCTTCCTGTTATAAGCCAATTACAAGCCACCGTAGTTTTGTCTTATCCCACAAACAGTTTCGTTTTAGAAACAATTAAAAATGTTTTAAACCGATATCTTCATGTCTTAGGGCCGAATTTAGGCTTCAAAAATCACAAATTAGCAATCTGTAAGAAAATGATTTCCGGAATGCGCGCACTTTTGCAAGCTTACATTTCCTAATAGCTAATTTGTGGTTCTCACGGACGAATTTCTCTGTTACATGGATGTCACCCTCGACTTTTATCGCTTTTAAGTGGTAATTTCATTTAGATCAGTGTTTTCTTAGGTATACAACATATTAAACTTGTGTAACAAAAAGTTAAGTTAGATTCCAACTCTTTCGTTTAACAATATTGTTTACAGCGCCATTTTCCCCCAGATGATGAGTTTTTGAACTTTTTTCCTTGCAAATAAATTCTCATGACCTCCTTTACATGATTACCAGGTTTGATAACATTTGGTCCAGTACTTTTCCTTAAATGTCCATTTGAATGGGGAACTTTAATTATAACACCTTGTATATTTCTTGCATCTGATCGTCTCATTTCTTGGCTATGGAATGTAGACTGGCTTAATCTGCTCCATGGCAGTTTTGATGTGTGGAATTAAGTTTTATTAGACTAGTAAACTAAGCTTACTTTTAATCATCAAGAAGCAAATTCCACATCTTATTCTTGAAATAATACAATATTTACCAACACCTATGAGTTGGATAGTAACCTTGCTAAAATATATTTTCAGCAGGGAGTATGATGGACATGAATATGGTCACAGATTTCTTGCCAAGATAGTAATGTAATCAAAGATACTCCGAATTAGCTCAAAAGTACTAAAGATTTGAAAAGTTTAAAACAACTTCTTGTAATAAATCATGTTTAACTATTGCTATCCTTATTTAAAACATGTAATGAGACAGTGCAAAGCTTGAGATAATTGTGAATGAAATGTATTTAAAAGGGGGTTTTACATGAAAGTAATCTTGGAATAAACTACTTTGTTGTATAACCATCATACTATTTGGTTTCCTAAAACCACCATTCAAAATTTTCTTAGAATAATTTTTAGAAAGTATTCACAGAAATGTTTATTTAGACATGCATTAACTTCATCTTTTCCTCCAAACAAAAGACATTGAAAATGAAATTAACATAATTGCTATCTTATAGCAAAATGGTGCACCACTGCATTATAATTGCCATGTCTACTATACCAGTCTGTGAATAATATATTCCCAGCTTGTTCAGTTGTTTCCTATCATCCTCCAGTAGTTGTGAATCAATACTGGTGGACTGTTTTATATCAGAATGTGGAAGAAAAAAAAAAAAAAAAAAACTGTAACCAATCCTTTAACATAAACTGTTGGACTAATTGTGACAACAAGGCTGCCCTCTGGTGAGTAGCCAGAGAAGTGTTTAAGTAAAAGCCAAGCGTCTAACTTGATAGATTGTATCAGACTTTTGTTCTGTAATTTTGTTAAAGTTAAATGTAATGTCTGTGTGTAACTTAAACCTGTAAATAAATACTTGTTACACTATACAGGACTCTTCTATGACCCTATCTAAAATGACCCCCTCACAAAGTCGTGCCCAACGTTATTGTTTAGCTTTAAGAATTTCCCCTGGCTTTTGCTCACTTTCTTTTCTAGAAACAGTACTTGCAGCCACACCCCCTGGATCTAATTTCTAAAACTTTAAGAAAAGAGATGCCTCGCCCGTGAGGTATGAATTTATTATTATTATTTTTTTTTTTTTTGTGTGTGTGTGCCACTCCGATGGCCTATCAGCAACAAATAGTTGCGTTAATGATATGAGTTGTTTTGCATTTAAACACTAATATTCTATAATGTGTTAACCCTTAATGTTGAAAACGTGAAAATACTTAAATATGAAAATGTAAAAAATGTAAACTTTAATGTGTTCTTAATGTATATATGTATATCTTTTATTAATATTGTATAATTTTGAAATGATTAAGAAATTCTTTCATTTTGTTTACCCATGACTTCTCTAGAACTGCATAATCATAATATTCATTTCTTGGCTATGGAATGTAGACTGGCTTAATCTGCTCCATGGCAGTTTTGATGTGTGGAATGAAGTTTTATTAGACTAGCAAACTAAGTTTACTTTTAATTATCAAGAAGCAAATTCCACATCTTATTCTTGAAATAATACAATATTTACCAACACCTATGAATTGGATAGTAACCTTGCTAAAATATATTTTCAGCAGGGAGTATGATGGACATGAATATGGTCACAGATTTCTTGCCAAGATAGTAATGTAATCAGAGATACTCCGAATTAGCATTTCGAAATGGTAAATGTGGTAAAAACATAAAAAGATGTAATATATTAAAAGTGATGCATTTTAAGTGTAAAATTCTGTATTAGAAATTGTTATTATAATATGCTGAATGTATTCAATCTTATGAACGTAGTTTCGATTTGAGCTTAACTTGATGAACCAGTGGCTCAATGACATGGTTATTACCCTGTTGCTTCCGTAACGGTTTTATTTATTGATATTTCTTTTTTTGCATTTCTGGTTACATTGCTGAAAATTGTTTATATTTGATGATTTAAAGAAGCATAAGATTCTTTGACAAAATGTTATTTTTTTATACGGATTAATATACGTTTCAGATGTGCGTAATTCTTTTAGTTTCATAAGTGTATTTGATCCATGAATGTTTTATTTTTTTCTTTGAGACTAGAAATAATTAACAAAAAAGTATTTTATTGATGTTATTTAAACTGTGCCATTTCTAAGCCCTGTAAAATGTTTTCTTTTAAGTAAGAGAGTGTTTTTTATATATTATTTTGACACTGTGTTACTTTTGATACAATTATAGTATAGTGCTAATAGTAAAATTACTACAAATCGTTTCTGGGTAAGGTGACCTCATTACAACCTTCTAGTTAGTGCCATAATAAATTGTTTTTTCATCAAAGAATTTATTTTGAGTGAAACACGCCACCATGTCGTTTTTTGCTAAAGGACGTAAACAAGATATGTGTGTTCTAGCAAAAGAACTTGGTATGAATGTTATGGAACAAATGACAATAGCTTATATTAAGGATGCCATTTTAACGAGTAAGGGATATAATGAAGAGTTCACTAAAGATCTATTTTTTAGCATTATTGCGGAATGAAAAGAAACAGAGGAACATGAATTTAATGAAAGAAAACAGTGTGAGGAACGCGAATATAATGAAAGGAAAGAGATAGAAGAACGCAAGCATGAGCTTGAGAAATTGAAAATACAAGTAGCTAGTTCAGGTGCTAGTTATGATTCCGTACCTGCTTTAAAACTCACTGAAACGGATATCCCTAAGTTATAATTACAAACTTTAATTCCTCACTTTAATCCAGAAAGTGATGACATGAGCCTTTTTCTCACTTTCAAATAAAGTGGCTTTCACTTTCAAATAAAAGGCAACTAACAATTTTGAACATACCTCAAGGGAAATGGGTAGTGTATCTCTTAGGTTTGTTACCTAATGACGTTGCAAAACTGATTGCAAAGAATCTGCTGGTGATGTACAAGATTATGACAACATTAAACAAATTCTCTTAAAATGTTTTAAATTGAGTGCTGAAAAGTTTCGACAGTTATTTTCACAACATATCAGGCAAAAGTCCTGATAGAACATGGCGAGATTTTTACTTCGATTTGAGAAATTTCTTTGATGGCTGGATTGGTGAATTAAAAGTCAATACTTTTGAGAAGTTAAAGGATTTGATGATATCAGACCAAATTAAAAGACAGTCCCCTTCTGAGTATAGAGAACTTTTTGTGGATCATTGGTCCTAAAAACATCAGGAGTAGAAACGTCAGTAATAACACTCCAAAGCCGTCTCAATGTAGTGGTTCTAAAAATTATAAAAATAACCCTCAACTTGTTAAAAACTCAGCAACAAGGAATTCTGACATGAGAGAAGATCGACCAACTGTTGGTTGTTATGGTTGTGGAAAATCAGACGTCATTAAGGCTAAGTGTCCAGTGAAGGGGTCGTTTTAGATAGGGTCATAGAACAGTCCGTCATAATGTAACAAGTATTTATTAACAGGTTTAAGTTACACACGGATGTTACATTTAGCTTTAAGAAAATTACAGAACAAGAGTCTGATACAACCTATCAAGTTAGACGCTTGGCTTTCACTGAAGCAGTTCTCTGGCTACTCACCAGAAGGCAGCCTTGTTGTCACAGTTAGTCCAACAGTTTATGTTAAAGGATTGGTTACAAAACATATTTTGAACAAAATTCATGACCTAAGCTACCCAGAGAGAATTATCGCATCCATTGCTAGAATCACACTTGATATGATCCAGGATTTTGGATGGAAATATAAAATTGCTTTGATGCGTTCAGTAGCCTATGAAGCATATATCAAAATTTATTCATTATATGACAAAAAATTAAAAATTTTTTTGATTATTTAAAATAAAGGTCATGAAGCTGCCCTAAATACATTTTCTAACAAAACTATTTAAAATCAGGTCTATCTTTTTAGTGACCCTCTATGTACACTGCTCAAAAAAAAATTTAAAAAAAAGGGGGGCACAGTGCTATTTCTCCCGTTCTACTGGGCCGATTGACGAAATTCAAACTGCGTTTTTCATGTCTCGAAAGCGCGAATTAGGCTATATATTAGATTTATATATAGTACTATTCTAACATGGGTATTTTGACACAAAATCGGACTTTTTCTGAAATAACATACCAATTTTTTTCCATATTTCGATTCCACGTCTCAAATTATGCCAGAATGCCAAGTTTTGTAAAAATCGTACAAGTAGGTTTTAAAATATTAGCTCTCAAAATTTTAGCTCCTCAATGTTAATTGAATTTGGCAAATATTTATTAATATCTCTTTTTTTATTAAACTTTTTTGATTTTTCCTTTCACATTTCAAAATTTAGGTTCATTCCAAATAAAATTTACCCATTTTTTTGTTTTATTTTTTAAATTTCTATTTTAAAATAATTTTTATAAATTTTTCGAAAAAAATTTTGAATTTTAACCTATAAAATTTTACCATCATCTTAAAGTAGGTGTATTTCTAAGCATACCTGCAAAAAATTAGACTTTTTTATTCAAAATTTTCTAAAATATACACGAATTTACATATTTTTGCATTTTGAAATTTGCCATCTTTTTGTTGAGCGATAATAACGCCAAATGTGGTTTATGGATTTTTTTTATAGTGAATTGCCACAGCTATTTTTAACCTTAAATTTCAAATAAAATTTTACGGAGAATTGATTATATAAAACTTTTTCCCTCAATGATGCATAATAAATATTTATTAATACTATATGAAAAGCTATTTTTTTAAATTATAGATGATAATGTTCAGATTTTTAACTATTTTTTTAAATTTCTCTCTTTTTTTTAAAAAAAAAAATATTTGTAAGAGTAAATTTTTATCTTTGGCATTTTATCGTCTTTACTTCGTTTAAATCGAATTTTCTAAAACTGAGAACTTTCCTGATGTTTATTAGAATTTTATGACATTAACTGCATAATTTATTTCTAAACAAGCTGTTGCTTATGAAGTGGCTGAAAGAGCGGCTGATACTATCATCCATATTTTTAAAGCACAGTATATTTTATAGAAACATAAGATTTAAAATAATCATTTTTATAAAAGCCAAATTATGATATAAACATACAACCCTCTAGAGACCAAATTAGTGGAAGTTCAATGGTTATGTAGAAATGATCTGCAGCTGTTTAGTGGCTGGATAAGTCAGCAGATTCTGTGGACAAATAAGAATAATTATATAAACGACACTCAACATTCTGGATTCAATTAACAACGAGAGTACGATGTTTATTAAATGAATTTAAGAAGTTTTTAAACATAAAAAATCAACTCATTTTTTATCCTAAAATGTATTTTTATGCGTAGCATATTTTCATTTTATCCTTAAAATTCTAATTTAGAATGTAATTGTCAAGTACTGAATTCTAATCATCAGTAATATAATAAGTAATTATTATGGTTATTAATAAATCCTTCTTATAAAGTAATTGCAAATATTTCAAAAAACTTTCTGTCTGAATGCAAATATTTCTAATTTTATATTAATCAAAATTGCACACTATATTATTTATTTACACTTCAGTTGTTACCGTCAGCTCTAGTAGAAGTTACAAATCAATTAGAAACAGCATACTGTAACAGCAATTCAATTAATGGTGCCGTTTCTTTCATGTTACTACCGATTAGCAAGCTACATGATTTTTAATGGGTATTCAGGTTTTGCTAGTAACTTCACTTGGAAATCACACTTAACCCTTTGAGACGCACTATACGTTATACGTTAACGTCGCAGTTTCAACAAAAAAAAGTTGTATGCAGTCTATTTAGTCCTAAAGTAGTATACAGGTAAAATTTTGTAAAAATTGCACTTACCGTTTTAATTCTGTGGGTGTTCCATGAGGGGGAACACTGCGCGGTGTTCCATGAGGGGGAACACTGCGCCGCCAGAGCTTTTAAAAGTGTGATTAAGTGAGCATTGCAGTGAAGCACGAAAATGAATAGAAGCGTTTGTGTAAGAGTGAAAAAACTCTGTACTTTGGCTGTATGCATGGTTTCCTGGATATACACAGAAAAATATCTACACAATTATTGAAAATAAATGGGAATGAGACTAAAAAGCGACAGCAAAAAAAAATTTGCGCAAGTCTAAGTGAAGATGAGTCAAGCTACTAATAGAATTCCCGTCTAAAAACGACTCCAAAAAAATTCGAGATGCCAATATTAGGGCTTTCATAACACAAAACACACCTCTCCCCTCAATACTGCTTTGTTTGAATTTATTCCGCCCCCCCCCCAAAACTACGGAAACAGAAAACGTAAACAACGGATGTTCTCTCCTAAGCACAAATGTTTGATTCGTAACAGCATGAGATCGCTAAAGGCGCAGTGTTCCCGCTAATGGAACACCCGGTTTTATTCAATGATTCTGCATATGGTTTTTGTATGAAAGATTAAAAAAAAAATAGAACAAATAATTTGGAGTACAGCCAGCAAAATTATGCCTAATTTTTTTTCCAAATAAAATTTTTCATATCATTAAAAGATTAATAACACATAATAAAGGAAAATTCTGTGTCTCCTTGTGATATGCTGCTATCTACTGTTTAAAAAGAAAGGTTCAAAGTATATTATAAAGGCATTTTTATCTATTTACGGTTGAATTTAAAGGTTTCAGAAGTGATTCAATTTGGGTGTATTCAATTTGTAGTGGAACACTGAGCCACAAAGGGTTAAACTAGGTTATTTGGTTATTTGAACATAGAAAGAACGTGGGAGCTGTTTGGTTAAGATGCTTTCATAGAGATCCTTTGTAAAGAGAACCTAGAAAACTATGAAAACCAACCATGCAGCTTGGGTTAGACTTCACAACAAACAATTAATATTTAACAATCTTCAAATTCTAGGCAACTGGTGAGGCTCCAATTTAATGTTATATTTAAAATATTGTTGTATTCTTAGACACAAAAAGCAGAATTTAAGTTTCGTTAACTCGTTAGTAAACTACCAAGTCGTAGTGTAAATGAATATTCAATTTCTTTTGCAGTATTTGTATTCACTTAATATTCTGGGACTATGAGCTAAAGAAGGAACATTCTTGGGAGATTAAAGAAGTGTTTAAATCCAGTGATATTAGGTTTGTCTTGCACGCTTAGGATCAAAATGATTCTGCACTTGCCCGAGTAGTTGACTTGTAAATGGCGGTGAATTAAGCAGATGACTTTTAATCTTACGTTATTCAGTCAGAAAACATATTCCAAATGTTTTGCATTGCATGACAATGCATCTTTTCATTATTCAATAACCAATCGGAGAAACGCTTGTGTTCCGAAAATAAGTATGTGTACTCAATCGTCGTGCATGTTCTTCAAATTTGTCTTCTTGTGATTTTTTTTCTTTCCCAAAAACTAAAGTTGCCTCTCAAAGGAGAGTTTTTGACATTGAAGAGACAAAAAGAGTATGACATCTACTTTTAGAGGCATTTCAAAAACAGATCTCTGCAAGGCTTCTCCTCCATTACATGTTGTGCATTCAAACAAAAAGTTGCATCGGTGCAAATTCTATAATCTTTTTATTACACTCTGATTACTTTATTAACATACAGTGAATATATACTAAACCTTTTACTTCAGCTTCAGTAATTTGGAATTTTTGACGGAATTGTTGTCGGAACTAGAACTTAGAAGATAAGTCAAATTGAATATTTCGATAATTCAATAAATTTAAGGTCGAAGTTTCAATATTTGATTTTCGGAGGGAGGGGAAATTTTTTCAGTTTTGGACCATTATCCTAAGTATATTTGCTTCGATTCTTTATTTTTTCCATAAAAGCGAAAATCTTACGAATGATATACATATAACGCATAGTTTTAAATTAAAATTTAATAATATGCAGGGTGGTTATAATTAAAGTTCCACTTTAAAATGGTCATAAAAGGAAAAGTACTGGATCAAATGTTATCAAACTTGGTAACCGTGTAACGAAGGTCATGGGAATTTATTTTCCACGAAAAAAGAAAGTTCGAAACCTCACCACCAGCAAGAAAATCACGCTGTATGCAATATTGTTAAACAAAATGTGGGCCGGAATCTGACTTAACCTTTTGTTACAGGGGTTTAATATGTTGTATACCCTTAAGAAACTTTGAAGTAAGCAAATTACCATTTAAAGGCTTTAAATTCGATAAAGGTTGAGTGCGCCATCCGTGCAAGGGAGAAATTCGTCTGTGAAAACCACGAATTAGCGATTAGAAAATGGGAGATCGCAAATCACTGGCACAAGTGTGTACAATCTGGAAATCTTTTTTTACAGATCTCTAATTTGTAATTTTTTAAGCCTGAATTCAGCCCTAAAACATGAAGATACTGATTTAAAACGCTTTTAATCGATTTGGGCCAAAGAAATCTCTCATGCTATCTCTCTAGTTCCATTGCATTCTCCTACTGCATTCAATTACATAGTAATCATTCTACATCGTTTGGTGTGGAATGGCAGCTAGTTTTATAACTGAACCATTTTTCTCTGAAGAGCAGTCGACAGCTGGACCACTGTGACTGCAGCTCGCTTAGAGTCAATAAAATGTTTCGTGATACATGAACTGCAGCAACGTGGCATTTTAGATACTATGATTTTTATGCAGGGTTGGGCCTCACCTCACATGTGTCGCACAGTTACTTAGGCATCATTTCACGAATGAAAGTCTTATAGGCCGACATTTTCCCTCTTCCCACCAGACCTCAACCTTTGCGACTTTTGGCTATGGGGTTATCTCAAAAGCACTGTTTATGGTGATAATCTAAACAATTTGGCAGAAATGGAAAATGTGATACACCGACATGTCTGTAAAATTCCTCCTGATATGCTAAGAGCTGCTGTTGAGAATGCAGTAACAGGATTTAACCTTCTTTTCGAAAATGCTGGACACTACATTGAACATGCTTTGTAACACGTTTCGAAAAATATTAAACACATTTTAAACAGATGTTTTTGTGTCTTATTTCATTTAACAATACTGCATACAGTGCCATTTTTGCCCTGGTGGTGAGTTTTTGAACTCTTTTTTTTTTTTTTTTTTTTTTTTTTTTTTTTTTTTTCCCCGCGGAAAATAAATTTCCATAACCTCCTTTATACCATTCCCAAGTGTGATAACATTTGGTCCGGTAGTTTTTCTTTAATGACCATTTCAAAGTGGAACTTTAATTATAACCACCATGTAAATTAAACTTTAAAAGTTTGACAGTTTGGTTCAAGTCCCAGCTTTAAAAAATATATATAAATATAAATTTTTATATTAATCCTTTTAGAAAGAATGTTTTAAGAAGCTAATTTTTCTCTCACGTTATACATTGTATTAAAAAACATGATCTTTAATATGATTTAGATTGTTTCAGTCGATATAAGAATCGGGTCACTCAGTGGTACAGAATAAACAGTGCTGGACTGTTTTATTTCTTTATTTAACAGAAAATCTTTTAATTAAAATATTTATCCTTTGGACTTTGCTTTAAACTTTATTTATAATTAAAATGACTAGAAAATGAAAAGCTGTCTTCGGCTGAAACACAATTTATGTAATTGATATTTTTAAAAATTTGACAAGAATGCAAAATTTATGGAAGTCTCGCAATCGAAAAATCTTAATTTTCTTTGTGAGCACTGAAAATAACTGAAGAAGGAAAGAAGAAAATTAGGGAGAAAAGTAAGCAAAAATTTGCAGGGAAATGTGGCTGTCAGACATACCAAGATGTTTAAAAAAGTTGGACGCTTTTGAATATACTTTCAGGATACTTCAAAGAATTTAGGTTTTCAAAGAGAAAAACACTTGGACGTGTACACCAGCAAATACCATCAATTCAACTTGTGGTTTACAGAAAAGACAAAAACGGTATCATTGCAACTTAAAGTAAAGAGCGACTGTTTTTAGACTATGGTTCGGTTTTAGACTGGTAGTTCGGTCCGAGGTTCAAATTCCGCGAACAGGCTGGCTGCATGGGCGTTCTGGTGGTTTTCCCCATGTGTAACGTGTATACGAACCAGTTTCCATTAGAAAGTCCTCCACGAAGGCATCCCTCCTCTTAGGCAGATAGCCCTAGTGTTCATTGCCATAATTAAATAAACCAAAACCTCTTGATGAAACCAGCCTTTCCTTTCATCTCATACCTTCAAAATGCTTTGCCTCTAAAAACTGATAAAGGCTCTGACCAAATACTGATGAAATGGATTGAATTGGATTATTAAGTTACGGCAAAGCAGGGCTATCTGCCTAAAAGGAAGGATGCCTTCATGAAGAAATTTCTAAGGGAAACCAGCTGGCATACACATTACACATGTAATTGTAAAGCAATGGGTATAATGATAAAACTGTTTAAAGCAGTTTATGCAAGTCATCCTAAGTTAAAATGTCGGTTATACATCTCTCTTATTGATATATATGTAACTTTTCTGAACAGAACATTGAAAGGTGTGTTAACTGTGCTTTACTGTATTTTCTCTTTTAATATATGCAGTTTTCAAATGCATCGTAGTCTGGGTTCCAAAATATTCTTCCGAAAGAAACGCAATTCAAATAAACAATATCAAATTCTTTAGAATTTATATTAATAAATATATTTATAATGATCAGGTTGAATGAATAAATAGAAAATTTTAAAATAATTATCTGAAGAGACAATGCAACACTAACAATTAAAATAAAAGTCTAAAAATTAAAAAATTACCTAAAATAGTAGCTATGACTAAAAATGTAGTATAAAGAAAACTGTTTGAAAAAAAATTAACGATGCACCTTTGATTTAAATTATGCAGTTCGAATGAGTAAATAGAAATTTTTAAAACAGTTATTCAAAAGAAACCATGCAACTTAAACAATTAAAATGAAATTCAAAAAAGAAAAAATACTTAATATAATAACAGTTATGATTAAAAATATAATATAAAGACCATTATCTGAAAAAAAGGAACGATCGTGACTTCTCCACCCCCCACGTACGAGGTAGAAAGGGAAAGGAAAATAGGTTGTTATATATTAAAATGTTCGCCAAGTGAACTATTCTTGGCGTAACTGAGAAAAAAAAGCGCCAACATTAACTGTTGAATTTCTCCGTAAATTTTGCACCAAATTTTACAAAATTTAGTATCTAGGCATAATTTGAGTCGTAGAATCGAAATATGTAAAAAAAATGGTATGTTATTTCAGAAAAAGTCCGATTTTGTGTGAAAATACCTATGTTAGAATAGTGTTATATATAAATCTAATATATATCCTATACTTTCGAGACATAAAGAATGCAATTTGAATTTTGTGAATCGACCCAGTAAAACGGGAAATATAGAACTGTCCTTTTTTTTTTTTTTTTTTTTTTTTTTTTTTTTTTTTTTTTTTTTTAGCTGTGTACAATTATTAGCAACTATATCTAATTATAAATAAGGCACCGTGTTCCAGAAGGTGATTTACAAACTTTATTTTCTGGTCTGTCAGACCTTGACATGTAAGTTTTATGCAGAAAGTTATGAGTGGAAACCAAACCATGCATTATTACAGCAAGGTGATCGATATACAAAAATTGGGAGTCAATAGCTGTATTATCATGACTTTATTAAAGATATTAAACCTTACCAAAACAAATAAAGAAAATAATCATGGTTGCAGAAAAGGTACAAAATTCATTCCATCCATTGCAGTGCAAGCTTCACATATCAACAAATGGATTCATGGACTTATTTAAATTGACCAGGTTCATCCTGGATGCTTGCCACCACTTCTACAATCTTTATGACTAAATTACTGTCAGAGTTTGCAAGTATTTCATATGCCAGGAACTGCATGTATCCACACAAGAAGAAATATGTGGAATAATGTAAGGATTGTGGTACCCATATGACTGGTCTGCCTCTGTCAATCCAGTGATAAGGGTAGATTTTTTCGAAGCAGCTTTGTATATTGGTACTGAAATGTGCAGGCATCCCATCATGCTGAAATATGTGTCAGCATGATACTGCTGGAACAAGATCCATTAAATTTGGTAACATATTTTCTAAAAAAGTCACCAAAAACTAAAATAAAATTATGAAGTATGAGTTACTCGAATAAAATTGTGGATAAATTTGGATAGTTATCTTTTTAAAACTATTTTTAGTAGAGAGCATGATGGACATGAATATGGTCACAAATTGCTTTCCAAGGTAGTAATGTTATCAGAGGTTCTCCAGATAGGCCACAGGCTCATAGTGAAGTACTGTTGGTTTGCATAAGCATGTGTACTCCTGTAATGTTACCATGCAGTACAGTTACCATGCATCTGTACAGATGCAGGTTGTGCAAATTCAAGATATCATCCTGTGAAAATCACTTCATCAATAAATAGAATTCATGATCTGTTTGCTGATGATAGAAAATCTAGCTGTACATTATTTTCATGCAGGCATGTGTGCGTGTAATATGTTGACTGATGTAAAATTCATTGCTTATCAGAATTAAAACTTAATTGTTGCTTATTGAGAAAGGATTAAAAAGTTTATGCAAAATCATTGTTTAAAATATTTTTGAAGGATAAAATACTAATGTAAAGATGTGCCAAATAAGTTGTTTGTAGATAAAATGGGGACAGCAATTTTAGAAAATTTTTAAAAATGTTATTGGTATCATTAAGGCTGTTAAGATAATTATTGAATGTTTAATTTAAGATTATTTAATATGATTAACTGTGAAAGAAGACTGAAATTTTTATTCAAAAATTTAGAAAAGATAAACACTGAAATGAGTCAGATTCTTATTGAAATAAATATGGGTACACACTCGCATCAAAAAGTCGCAAAACTTTTGTGAATATTTTTGCAGTTCTGCTGCAATAAAAGATATTTCTAACATCGTATGTTACAGAACTGATACAATTTTTTAAAATTTTTATGTCACATTATAGTTTTAGCTTTCTTTAATATTTAATTTTTAAAAATTTTTAATAGTAATTTTTTTTTTTTTTTTGAGCTAGTGGACCATAATTTGAAGTTTTGAAATTGCAATTTTTTTTTAAATATCCACTTAAAACAGAATCAAATATAGTTTATTTGTAATAATTTGATTGATTTTTTTGAGAAATAAAGAGGAAAATTAAAAATTGTTGAGAACTGTTATGTATTAGCTATATTAAAGTGGTTGAAAAGAGCTGGATTTGTATGCATGAGTTGTATGCTAAGAATACATTATGTGTTAATTTTTAAGTAACCATGATTTGTTGCTTACCTTATCTAGTCAAACCTAATCTATCTTATCTTGCATTTAAAAGTATCTTAATTCTATGGAACAACATACATTCATTAAAAGTTTTTCTAGCAAAATTCTTATCTGGATATTGCTTTTAATTTACCTTGTACACATATGATATTTAAGAAAATTTTTATAATAATTATATATTTAACTTATTGAACTAAAGAAAATCATCACTGTTTTAGTACTGTCCAGGAGGAGAACTGTTTGACTACATTATTGAAAGAGACCGTCTAAGTGAAAAAGAAGCACGATACTTTTTTCGACAGATCATTTCAGCAGTAGCTTTCATTCATGAGAAAGGATATGCGCACCGAGATTTGAAGCCTGTATGTATATTTTTCAGTTTCTAGAACCTCTCACAAAGTAGTGTAAACATTCCTGCCTACTTGAATAAAGTAATGCCATTTGAAAATATTATTCAATAACTTTTCAATTGTTAAAGTCAGTATATATTGCAAAAGGTGAATTAGTTAATATTATCCTTATTAATTTATCTTTTGCAGTGTATGTATCATTGATTTTATGAAAATATTCTTTTATTTTTTATTTTAAAAAATGTCAGTAATATTAAAATTTTATTTCTTTTAGTTTAAGCTTACATATGTTCTTTTATAGTATTTTAAAAAATAATCCTGTTAATGTGTTGATTTATAAATGTTGTTATATGTATGCTAATAAAAACATAGTCATTCTTATTGTTGTTTTTGACAAAATGTGAGCAGTGTAAGCAATAAATGGAGATTCATAATTTTAATGCATTTTAAATTAACTATAAAATTTTAACAGTGCTTTAGAAATTAACAAAAATGCATTGTGATGTTTTCATTATCTCTTCACATATATGAGACCTGTGAGTTCCTCATATCCACATTTGCATGTATTCTTTGACTTAAAAAATGAACTACACATTCATTCCAAAGTAACCGAAAAATATATTAATAATTTTTTATTTACACACTATATATAATCAATTTTGTCATACGAGAACATTTCCACCATTTTAACATGATACCCGCCTTTCTGTTTTACAGCATACCCACAAAGAAAAGCCGTGAATATCTCCACTGCATTACAGTTCTAAAAAAAAGTTCCTACCTTCCCCAAACATACATGCCGCACTCTCTCGTCCACTTTCTTCTCCCCTTCTGTTTCCAGATTCCCCTCTTTTTCTGATCAGGTTGGCTGGTCTGCAGGCTCTTGACCTAGACCTGCCGAAGAGTTTTGGCAGGGCTAGGTCAAGAGCTTTTTAAAATTGATCATGTACATGACAACATAAAATTAAGCAATTAAATAATAATAGTAAATTATTGTAAGCAGAGCCAGATTAAGTAATCCTCCCCCTGCAGCAAGTTGAGATTTTGGAAACCTTCAGCTTGTAGAGGCATTATATTTTTTTGGGGGGAGGTTAGAAAACAGGAAAAATCAATTATGCAGATTTCAAACTATGAATCTCTCAATGGTAGTTGGACATGCTACTAGTTACACCACTAAAACACATACAGAGCAATGCAATAATTCCTTACCTCAATGAGCTTTGTATTGGCGACAAATAAATAAATCTACGTAGGAAAAAATATGCCATGCTAAATACAAGATAAAGAAGAAATATGTAAAATAGAGAACTTGGAGAAAGAGCCCAAAATTCGTGGAGAATATATGCAAAATTATATGCAATACAAAGTCCGTAATCCGGACGTCCATTATCCAGAATGATCTATAATCTGGACCTCAAAGCCACAAACAATTTTTTTTTTTTTTTGTATGCTTTACGCATGCACGTTGTTAGGATGTGTCTCCAGGTACGTTAAAAAATGCTTGGCATAATTTATGGCCAGCTACCATATTTCATGGTGAGGATGATGAAGATGTTAGCTGCAAATTTGAAGGTTTTCGGACATCGCAAACTAAAGGTGAAATTTTCCAGTTATTGGATTTTTTAAAGAAATGTGTATTTTGTAATAAATGAAGATGATATAACAGAAGTTTTTCATTGCAATGACAATGCCCCAATCATCAATCAATTAAAGAATGGCAAAATCTTAAGTATGGTTCTAGATCCAGAAAATACCGTTTCCGATAGTGAAGAAAGTGACAGAGAGGTTATTGAAAGCGAAAAAATTTCGATTGACAAGTTAGTAGGTATTCTTGACACAACAATTACAAAACTTGAACAGTGGAACTTTGTAACTGAAGAAGAAATTATATCTGTTTATAGAATTAAAGCGAAAGTATTAGAACAAAATACAAAGCAACTTAAACAACTTATATTGAAAGAAATGTTTAATAAAGTAAACAAATAAATATTGAGCTTTTTTTTTTTTTTTTTTTTTTGTAAATTTTGATACCCTTTAGATCATAATTGCTCTTTATTTCATAAATTACAGTTTCATATTTTTAATTGTATAATTTCTGCATGCCATCTTACCAGATTTAAACTGATGATCTTACCAGATTTAATTTTCATGATTGATGATCCAGAAAAAACCCTAATCTGGAATTGCCACTGCTGTTGTGTGTTTTGCCACTGCTGGCAGTCAGACAGCATAGTAGGTGAACATACAAAAAGAAATAATGCTAGTAATGCACAGTGATTTATTAAGTCAAAAATATGAATTATTCAAAAAAATTTTTTTAATAATTGCTAATCCTTTGTGTAATACAAAATTATGATCTTAAAACATACATTTACGTAGCCTTAAACCATAACCTTAAAAACAAATGTTTTTATTGGAAACATTATAAGTAAAATTCTTTAAATATGCAGTTATTTTAAAACATTATTACATGTTAAAATTTATCTTCCTCTGCTTTTAATTTCTATCAATTTAGTTTCTACTTCTCTTTTTTCTATGTTTTTTAATTTTTTTGATAATTAAGGTAATGCTTTAAATCAGTAGTCACAAGGTGAAATTGCATGCAAGCCGAGTATACTATCGTATACTATTGAAAGCAGCACATAGGCTACATTTTTTTTTAAAGTAAAAGGGAATTATTTTATTAAAAGAATTAAAAATATTTTAAATATATTTAAAATTTCGCTATTAAGTACTTATGCACAGATAATAATAATATTATCACAAAAGAAACAAAATTCAAATTTATATTTAATTTCTCTTTGAAATCTAAAGTTTGGTACTTCCAAAAAACACTTTTGTTGGTTGCTTTGTAATTCAAATGAATTGAAGCTAAATATTAAATTTTCAGGTTGACATTTATTTCAAGTAATTCTAACATGCTTAATCAATCATTAAATAAATTACTTTAATTTAAACTAAAAGTAAACAAATTCTATTTTTCAAGAAAGCTTTCCAAGTGGAAACAAACTTTGAGAGTAAATAATTACAATTTATTCTTTTCCTTGTATTTATTAAAATTTCCTTGACACATAATTAAAAATGCATATGTCTGTATGTAAATAATTATGAACTTCCTTACATCCTAATGTAATGTGACACTTGATGACATTTCAATTCTGATGCAGTTTGCAGCCTCGGAAAGAAATTACTAGAAATTGTTTTCATCATGGATTTTAGAGCTTCATTCGTCAATCAGGATTTTTTCTTGTTAACTTTCAAATGTGAAAACAAGCTGTTCACACATAAATGTATTAAAAAAAAGTGATTATTCTTAGTGCAAAAATTCATAATTGAGTATGTTTATTTTTTAAAAGTACAAATATATTACATTGTAGATAAATTAGCTCCATTTATTGATTTTGCTGATGAGTTATTCGTGTTTGTTTTTTATGGTAATGAAAATAATGTAAACTAGCACTTAAAAGAACTAAAATCTTGAAATCTTTGCAACAAATACTTAATAAAAATGTAATTGTGGGTTGCATAGAATTGCTTCGAGGACCACATGTGGCCCGCAGACCTCTAATTTGGGACCACTGCTGTAGATGACTAATGTGTTTCTTAAAATCAATGGCCTAAAAATCACCATAAATAATAACAACAACAACAAAAAAATCCTTTTATATATATATATATATTAAATTTGTGTTTTCTTTCATTTCTGTAGAATTTTTTTTGGATGCAATATGCATCATGTTACAAAATTTCTCTTAAAAGGCATATAATTATATGAAACAACTTTTGCATAATGAGTGGGATGGGCTATCTAAGTAAGAAAGTGTAACTTTTTATACAGCCCATACCTAACTAAATTTCCAATTAATGAAACATTCATTATACTTTAATTATTAAAATATAAAATTCTGTATCTTTAAGTGCAAAATTCGGGAAGTTATATTATAACCACTTAGTTGATCATAGTACTGATGTAGACCTCAGAATTCCTTATTTTTAGAATTTGAAATTATTCCTTATTTTTAAACCATTTCTGGAAAAATAAAACATGCATGTGAAATTAGTATATCCCAGGACTGGAATACTACATGATCAACACCCAGATATTTTTCTCAGAACAGTGAAACCATCCCCTCTTTTTGTAATGGATTCTTCCTCATTTGTAATGGATCCCTATGTGCTGGCATAATTTCTTGCCTTTATGTGTGCCATTTGCAGCTACCCCAGACTTTCTCCTACTGTTTCAGAAAAACAAGCAATTAAGTATTAACATATTTAAGAAGAAAGGGCAGTTGTTACTGGACATCTACCCAGCGGGGAATGGTCAAGTTGACATGCCCTTGGTGATTGTTAATTTTGATTTTGAGAATTGAATTTGAAGTAGAACAGTACAGTTCCGGTGAAAAATTAGATTTAGTTTTCTTTCTTATTTTTGTTTTTAGTTTTTATATCCATTATCATTCAGCTTTCATTAATCTCATGAAGTTGCAATATAATTTGTGATATGTATTGTGCAGATTTGCTGTAAAATATACGAAAAATCATCTAATGTTAAACCATCTTACAGGATTCTTCACAACTGTGAGTGTTGTGGAGCCCCTAAACTGGCCCTGATTGTAAACTCAGAATATGAATCCCAGTAAATTATTTCTCATGTGAGTATACAGTAAGACCCCGCTTAACGCGGGGGATACGTTCCATCGAAGTAGAGCGTAATGTGAAACAGCGCTAAGCGAGGCTATCTTAACATGTAAATAATGGGGTTAGGGGAAGACGGATAAAAAATGGTTAGGCATTAAATTTAATAATTTTTTTAAATAAAAATAAAATCAAACATTTATTTCTTACAAAAATAAAAACAATATAAACGCATATACTTTTAAAAACAAATAAAATTCTCAGTCAGATCATTCAGTCTATTCTGGGTTTCCAATTTTCTGCCTTTTTGTTTAGAAGGCATTATGATAGATTGGCTTAATGGCATATTTCGTTCAATTTCGTCGTCAATCCATATAGACAGTCGTTTTTCCATTTCCTCTATAATGTTATTTCTAGAACGGGTAATTCTAGTTGCAGAGCTTGATGTAGTTGCAGTTGCCGATGACAGTATTTTTTCTTTATTCTTAAGAATTGTCCTTATTGTTGAGGCCCACCAGCGGCCGAGCGGTTAAGTCGCTGAACACTGGTAGTTCGGTCCGAGGTTCGAATCCGGCGAACGGGCTGGCTGCATGGGTGTTTTCGTGGTTTTCCCCATGTGTAACGTGTATACGAGCCAGTTTCCCTCAGAAAGTCCTCCACGAAGGCATCCCTCCCCTTAGGCAGATAGCCCTAGTGTGCTTTGCCGTAATTAAATTAAATGCACCTTATTGTTGAAGTTGCCAAAATCAATGCAGCGCTAATTTGAGATTGACGTTCACCAGAATCTAATCTTCTAATCACTTGCATTTGAGTTTTCAGTGAAATGCTTTTTCTGGTTGCTTTCTTTTCTTGTTTTTTATTATCACCCATGATAAAAACTAAAGATCATAATATTTGTCACTGTATTAATCGTTATAGTATTGTACAAATTTAAACTTACAATAATGTCAACAAATGTTTCAAATGATAAAAATGTGTCCACCAAGCAAGAAACACAACTACACTGTTTCGGATATGTTATTTGGAAACCTAGCGCTGCGCACAATTTCGGAGAATCCCCGGGTTGAAATAAAAGAGCGCTAAACCGAAACAGCGCTAAACGAAACAGTGTTAAGTGGGGTCTTACTGTATATGATAAGAGAGATGATATCTTAATATGAAAAGAAGACCAGTCTTCCAAAAGCAGGAATAAAATAAAAATTGGAGGCTGGTGGGGGAGGTGAGTTACAGGGAAAATTTACGGAAGTTTAGACTTTTGAAAAATGTGTTTCAAATTATTATAAGCAGGCACTAATCATAATCATAAACTTTTCTAAATGAGCGAATCCTGAATAATAAAAAAAGGTGGTATTTCTTTAGTTTACTGAGAGCTTTTGTTTGAAGCACGCCAGAAATGTTCGATTTCCATTTTAGGAGAGAAAAGAATGTTTATCCCCCATTTATTCTAGAATTTTACTACTATGTTACTACTATGTAGAAAGAATGTTTTAGGGAATCTCAAAACTACAGTTGAAATCAGTTCAAGAAGCCAGTAGTTTAATTGAATCGATTCTGCCGATGACACTGCTGATTCAATTCTTACTGTTCTTCACTTTATTTTCACACACCAATCTTGATTCATTCTTCATTTTTTATTATATTCATCAATATTATTGTTAGCGAGTGGGGAGTCATTAAAAAAACTGTCATTCAGTGAGCAAATGATCCTAATCTGATCCCCTTAATCTTTTCGTACTGATTGTTCATGCGTACGTGCCAGCAAGAAATGTTCTCATTTCCCGGATGACACGCTGTTGTACCAGAGCCTTTTCTCGCTTACCCCCGGCCATCACACATTTGCACCAGTGTCCTGAAACATTTTAAAGACCACTAGGTGGTGTCCTGTGTTCATTACTTTTGAATTGAATATATTTTTATTATCCTGACTTTCAATTTAATCATATTCTGCATAACAATGTCAGCTGTAGCAGGGGGGCGCGTAATATAAATAGACAGAGCTTGTCTCTGTAATTTGCCACATGATATAAACATTCGCATTTCTATATCCCTTTGAATCCTTTTTTTATTCTTTTTTTGCTACTGTGTAGGGTCTTTTAAGGTTACTATGTGAGGTTCTATTATTCTTTGCATTGTTTTTATTTTGGAAAGCCTGGATTTTTATTATGGTGAGCAAGTGCTATTTATCAGACAAATTGTAAATGAGCCAATTAGTGATATGAATGAGAGTAATGATTAGTTTTCTAAAGAGTTAGAGAATGATATTTCTAGTGGTTATTTTATGGCATTTTGTCAGAGACTGAGTTCATTGAGTCTGCCTTCCGTCTCACATGCAATATTTTGTTACTTCTTCTCGTAAACAATCTTTCTTGTATTTTTTAATTAATTTATTAATTATTAATGCAATTTATCAATTAAAACTTCAGAATGATTTGAATACTGCTTTCAAAAATTATTTCTCAAAGCAAGCACTTTTTTTATATATTTTCGTGTAAAGTAAAGAAAAAAGATTATTAATTGCTAATTAAAACATATATGAAAGCTTGAGTAATAATCTAAAATGGTACCAAAAATGATGACGTTAACTCTTTTTTGTGTGAATTTTTCCCCAAAGTTAGGCTTAGCGGATGCAAAATCTCTGGCCTGTGGGACGACTCCTTTCGACTCCCATCCATCCCAAGGAAATGTCTTAAACAAAGGTGTGCTGTCTCAAAAGTGATAGAAAGAGCTGTTTTGCCTACCACTAATATAAACAAAATGCTGCTGCTATTGACTAAATACATCTAAAATTATTATAGCTTTTGTGTATCAATTTAAATCCTCTATCGGTAGCAAAACTTTTTTTTTTTTTTTCCTGATAATTTCTGTTTCAAAGGAGAGGAAGGCTCCATATAGAGAAATTATAAAGATTTGCCAAAAGCTTAGAGAAATCTTCCTCAACTCTGTTCTTTTAAATTAAGAAAATTTTAAAAAACAATCAAAAGTAGTTCTTTGTTATTGTTGTTATTTTAATTCTGCATTTACTAGCTAGAAGTACCTTTGCTTTATCTGCTTGGCTTAGTGCATGACCCCCAGTTTTCATCACAATTTCCTCGTTGACCACCAAATCTCCTGGTATTTATTTTCTTTATTAAGGAAAACTATTAAGAAAAATGTTTCTCAGCAATAAATGAAATTAAATTAGGGAAACTTAAAATGGGAAGATTTTATTCCTCACTACTAGATATTTTCAGCATAGTTTTTCATATTAAAATTTATTTAATCCATTAAAAATGAAACATGAATTGCACAGCAGAAAATCTCTAAAGGGAGCTAATTACTAATTTAGAGTGTGATATAAACCTTACTCAAAGATTTAAAGGTATAATTTCATTAACTTCTATTTGTACTTGTCAAAAAATAAATAAGCTCAGTTATGGATTTGTGCAGTAAGCATAATTGCTTTGTTTGATAATACATTTATAAGTGAACAGCTTTTTCTTGTAGATAAAAAATAATAAGAAAAGACCTCATTGACAGATGAGTATATATGACCTATGATGAAAATAATTTCTCTCCAAGGCTACAAACTTCATCAAAATCGAAGCTTCATCAAGTACCAAGCTGCAGGAATTAATAAAGAAGAATATATTATTTACATACAAATATGTAGGTGTCTTTTTTTTTTTTTTTTTTTTTTTTTTTTTGTGTGTGTGTGTGTGTATTATTTTTGCATCAAAGAAAAATTTCACAAATAAGAGAAAGAGGCTAGTTTGTCTTCTCATGTTTTGTTTTAGTGGGTAAATTTTCCTGAAAAAGTAAGTTACATAGTTTTTAGTTTAAACTAAAACTTAAAGTTATCTAATGATTAATTAAACATGTGCAGTTTGAATTTGAAACCACTGTCTTAATGTACTGTTGACATTTGTAGAATTTCTCAACAAGCAGTGTTTAATCAATTAATATTTGTTTTTAATTTTATTTTAATCATTATTTAGTGCATTAATAATTTTATCCCCATAATAGTATGTACATTAATTATTAATTTTATTCTTATATTTTAGAATAGTTTGATAAATAAAAGCTTTCCTTCCCTACTTGGAGTTTTCTAAATGTAAGAAATTTAAAGTGTCAAAGAACATAAAATTTAGAATATATATTTAAATATTAATGTATTTTGTAATCAAAATCATATTATAAATAATTCAATAACTGAATCATGCAATGTAAAGTGAAATTTATTCAATCTGGAGTCCTTTTGAAATGATACCACCACACATCATTAAAATCTCCTAGAAATTCCAGTTTTGGGCATTTAAAAGTTGCCAGCTATGCTGCAACAGTTTATGTCACAAACATGTTAAGTAATAGTTTTATCAGGACACAAATTTCTGCTGTCATTTTTGTGAATTTTAGAGAATATTTTGAGATTTCACTTGAACTTTTCTAAAAATATTTAATAAATCAACAAATTTCAAATTTTATTATTTTTCAATTTTACTGATAATTGTCGGATTAGGTAGCTTTAATAGTGATTTTCATTAGAATATATGCCAAAAATAAAGTCTCAAATTAATCCCAAAGATCTCTTAATGAAGAAAACCTGTGTTTAAGTATATCAAACTGTCATCCACCTAAGTAAATATCAGGATTTCATGTAATGTTATTGATTATATCACCAAAATTTGACTGATTTTTAAATAATATATATTGTGACTACTTAAATAATATATAAGATAATGAATCAATAATCTATAAGTCCATTAACATTTGAAAATTCAATAACTCATGGAATAATATAGTTAGAGGTAAAAATTGATACACATGCGTGAAATGACATGTGGTTTTATTGACAGAACAAACAAAAGACCAATATATGGCGCTGGGCAGCAAAATGTTAGTGACCCTGGATGAGAATCATGTACGAAATTAGTTGTAGTGAGAGTGGAAATCAGCCCCTTCATGACTTTGTCAATTTTCTAGCCTCGGCTCCAGGTGTTGGTTATGGTGTGATGCGGATTTATTACGTCAACCATTATCTGACTGTTTTCCTTCAAGGAAATGCATGGTTCTGCTATTCACACTGTTAGTGTGATGGTTGCAAGGTATGCTGATATGTTACAGAATTGCATCATCTCTAGTCTGGTTGATAAACACCTGTTGGAAGGTATGACATTTATGCAGGATGGCACTCCACCCCATATTGCTACATGTGTGAAAGATCTCTTGCACACATTGTTTGTTGAGGATCGCATACTGAGTCACGACTTCCATCATGGGTGGCCTCTTGGTCCCCAGATCTTAATTCATGTGATTATTGGTTGTAGGGTTACCTGAAATTGTAAGTCTACCATAATCATCTGACCTCATTAGGATTGCTAAAAGACAACATCCAATGGCAATTTTTCTCCATAACTACAGATATTCTGTAAACTGCTGTTCACTGCATTGTCCCTTGACTACAGGTATTGGTGATGAATGACGGCCGACATGTTGAACAATTGTTATAGAGAATATAGTCTTGATAAAGATAAGTTGTTATGATAATTATTAATTTTGTTATATGAAGTGCCATCTGTCAGTCATTTTAAACACTTTTTTTTTTTATTTTCAATAAAATCCCGTGGCATTTCAAGCATGTGTGTCAGTTTTTACCTCTCTACCTACATTATTCAGTGAATAATTGAATTTTCAAATGTTAACAAACTTTGGGGTCACATGATATGTATTTAATTACATGCTAGTTATGTGTGCTATTGCTCTGTATTTGGCAGGCTATTTTTTTTAAATGTTAGTGTATAACCTCGTTTATAAAATTATTACAGCAGATCCAAGTATACAAAGATTTTGTGAAATTTTTGCTTTTTTAATTTCTGCAATATAATTACTATCCTGATTATGCACTATGGCATTTGCCATGTATAAGACATCCCTTGAATTTGGGACCAAAAAATTGAAAGAAAATAAATATTCAATTGATAAACTGGTTTTTAATGGCCTGCTGGATTAAAATTTAATAGGAAAGAATATTACAACATTAAATTATTGAAATCAATATTTATTCAGTATACAACTCATCATCACTATCAGAATTCCCATCCATTAGTTGCCCTTCATTGTTGTCTGATAACAAACCATTGTTTTCATATACAGTACAAAGTCCAAGATCCGGACATCCAGTATCCGGAATGATTTAAAATCTGCACCTCAAAGCCACCCCACCACCAATCTTTTTTTTTTTTTTTTTTTTTGTAAGCTTTATGCATGCGCATTTGATTTTTTCCCCCTCATAATAAAGCATGCGGATAGCCTCAATTCATAATCTCACTTCGGCAGTAAATAAAATGCCTCATTATTAAAGAAATAATCATTTTAGTATAAATTTTTGCAATCAATAATTTGACTCTGTTGCTATGTGTCTGCTTGGCATACGTGTCAAATCAAAACATTCTACATAAAAACATTGATATTACACCAACTAATATTTTATATCCTTGATGCCAATTTGACGAATTGGCATCAAGGATATAAATTATATTTTTCTTTCATTACCACATGTTTATCAACACATGACAATTTGAGTGATGTCTCATGCCGCGATGGCTAAACAATTTATTACTTTTTTTTTATATATATTAGTAATTGAAGTGTATGGTAATCTTTACTGTTGACATTATGCTTTTCGCCGATTACAGATTTGGAAATGTTGATGAGGAAAGATTTAAAAATTTCTTTTCATATGCTAAAAATAGATTTTATTAATGATACTTGTATGCCAAAAGGTTGAATTTAGCGCTATTTGAATTAAGAATAACTGATTTGTTTTCACATAAAGCCAGAACCGTCACCCGAGGCCTTATGGCTGCACGGGGCAGCAGAATTTAGGGGAAAAGAGTAGTTAAAGAAAAGTTTTCCATTGCGATGACAATGCATCAATCATCAATTATTTAACGGATGGCAAATTCTTTAATATGGTTCTAGATCTAGAAAATACTGCTACTGAAGAAAATGACAGAGAGGTTATTGAAAATGAAAAAAGAGGTTATTGAAAATGAAAAAAATTTCGCTGAATTTTCAACCCAGCAATTACAGGACTTGTAACTGAACAAAAAATTATATCTATCTATAGAATTAAAGAGAAAGTATTAGCACACACACACAAGCAAACAAACAAACAAACAAACAAAAAACTACTTAAACAACTTACATTGAAAGAAATGTTTAATAAAGTAAACATATAAATAAACATGTGCGTACACAAAAACACAAGGACAACATGAGTTGTTTTGAAAAAAAGAAAAATTAAATTTTTCTTCTGAAGGACCAAACAGTTATTAATGCAGAATGTCTATTCTCTGCCTTTTTACTGGAGCACAACCTGCCACTGAATGCATCGGATCACGTTCCAGCTTTATTTAGAAAAATGTTTCCTGATAGTGAAATCGCTAAGAAATACTCAAGTGCAAGGACCAAAACAGGTGCAATTGTTAAAGAAATGGGTTTGAAAAATAAATCTTCAGTTATTGATTGCATTAAAACAGCTCTGTTCTGCCTGTCTACGGATGGAAGCACTAATACCGATTCAAAACTGTATCCTTGTTGTTTCTTTTTTTAATCCAGAGTCTTCAGAAATTGAGTGCAGTTTACTTTCTGTCCCCACTTTAGAAGGACATTCGACAGGCTTTAATATAGCACGGCTAATTATTAAAACTTTAAAAGAAAATGCAGTCCCTCTGGATAATTGCTTAGCACTTGGTGCTGATAATGCACCAGTGCACCAGTAATGGGAGGCTTGAAGACTGGTGTTGCAGGCATCTTAAGAAAGGAAAATTCAGATTTGCAGATTAAGAAGTGCACCTGTCACCTCTTAAATTTAGAAACTGAAAAAATGGGCAACTTCTTTACTTTTCTTTTCAAGATAATAATAAATATCAACAATGTGTCCATCAATGTGGATGGACACATTGTTGATATTTATTATTATCTTGAAAGGAATTCTAAAAGGAAGGAAAAATTGAAACAGTTCTAACAGCTGCATAATACTGAAATGAGAAAAATTTTGAAACATGGCTGTCTTTAAAGAAATGCTTATCTAGAATCTTCGATCAATGGAACCCACTTCTTGCATTTTTTAAAGAAGAAGTAAATGCTTCGAGAGTTAAGATAAAAGGCTCTATTGAAAGTTATAAAATATCTAAAGTAAATGGAGATGTAGTTACTGCTTCTATTGTTAAAAATGGGTTTAAGAAAAATAAAGTAATTTCTGCACCATTCAGCAAGTCAACTGGCAGTTCTCGAAATAATACTGTAAAATATAAGCATAAAGCGGATACAAATTTCTCTCAAAATAAAAAAAATAATAATATTTAAAAAAAAAAAATGCTCAACACGCGAAACATTTTCCGATTACTTTAAGTTTATCTTGTGAAGAAAGAATATATATATATATTTTTTTTCCTTAGGACCTTAACAAAGCTTTTTGCTTTTTTTTACAATTCATTTTGCCATCATTCCATGTTCTTAACACAGTTCTACAAAGCAGAATTCCATTAATTCATGTTTTGCAATCAAAGATTTATGATCTGTTTAATGACATTTTATCAAAGTTTGTAAAACCAGTCTGTGTTTTGTCTTGTAATTCTATATATGATGTGATTTATAGTGAAATAGAGAATCAGAAGAAAGATGAAGATATGATAATAGGAGCTGCAACTACAAAAGTAGTGAAAGAACTTTCAGAAGAAGACAAAAATAAGTTTTATCTTCATGTTAGAAGTTACTTCTGTCGAGTATGTGATTACATACTACATAAATTTCCGGTCAACGATGAAGTGATTTTGCATGCTAAAGTTGCTGATGTTTCTGCTAGCAAATGCATCTTTTTCTCATATAAGGTACTTTTTGAACCGATTTCTTGTGTTACTTCATTTAGTCATGAAGGATGATGATACTGATGTTGCCACTGACAATATTGCAGTTTACAATTAGAAAACTTGGGTGAAGTTATAAAATCATCTAGGATTGACACCCAGTGGAGTTTAATTAGAAAACTGAAAGGTTATGATGGAATTTTAAAATATAGTGAACTGTCTGGAATTATGCTGGCCATTTTGACAGTTCCCCATTGTGATGCAGAGTGTGAGAGGATTTTCAGTGTTGTTGCGAAAACGAGAACTAAATTTAGATCTAATATTAGTGATGACATATTAAAAAAACTTTTATTAGCGAAAGCAGGCCTACGTAGCAATTGCTATGAACAAAATTATGAAGTTTCCATCTTAACGAAAGAAAAATGTGCCAGTGTTCATAACATTTGTACGAAAACTGATTAAAGTGTCTTTTTTTTTCTTTGTTTTTGTTTTCTTAAACGATGCAAGTAATAAAAATGTTTTTTTATGTGTAAGGTATTCTTGTGTTGCTTGCATTTAAGAATTAGTAACTATTTAGTTACTAATTAGTTTTAATAATGAATTATCTGAAAGTTAATTCATTATTAAAAACTATATTTTTATCATCTAAAAAATATTCTTACATTGTGAAAAATCTCCTGATTTTTTAGTGTCATAGATTGTCAAGTATGCATATTTCTATCCTATCCTGAATCCATCCAACCCTTCTCACGAACATGAGCAATCCCTCCAAGATGAATGACATCTTTTGGAACTATTTTGTATTAAAAATCAGCATGGTCACTGGTTTAGTTCCATCAGCACAACAAGCTGTTAGAACAGCTACAAAATAGTTCTTTTCATGTCCACTTGTCTTCACAGTTGCAATCGTCACCCTTTTCTTATTAACAATTTTGTTACTTAGGACATTAGACTGAAGGGAGGACTTAGTCCATATGTAGAATTTGCCTCAACTCATACTGATGTGTTTTCCGACACTGAATGACAAAACAATGAAATTAATTGAAATGCTCGCAGGTTTTAGGCAAGTCTAACAAATATATACATGCTTAGTCCATTTCATTTCATGAATCTGAAGTACCAGTTGTGCTCTCCTTTGAAATCTTTAACTTCTTTTTCTTGACCAATTCTTTTTGCCTTGTGATGAAGCATTTCTGTGGACACAGAAATTCCAGATGCTCTTTGCTCTTCAGTTCATTATTCTTTAACCATGGCATCTGCAGTAGGGGTTTGTTCTTCCCATAACTAATCTCAGGTTGTTTTCTGAGAAGGGCCAAACTTATGTTCAGCAGCACGATTTCCATTCTTTTTCGTAAACTGAATCACTTTTAACTTGAAAACAACACTGTACAATAGTCTTTTCTGGGCCATTTTGAGGCAAAACATAACAGTTTATAACAGGCTACATTTATGACAAGTTTAACATGCACAGGATGTATGCATTGTCAACAATCTTTCACCTTCAGTTTTGTTCATTGCAATTACGTTGAGCAAAATGCCACTGTTGATGTTTCCACTGTAAGAAGCACCAAATTTTTAGATGTGGAAAAAAAAAAAAAAAAAAAAAAAAAAGTGTGCCTTATGCATAAAATAATTACATAAAATTATTCATTCTGGGAAAATACAATAAATCAAATTGCACTGCTTGCTCATCATTTTGTTTTGATGAGCAAGCAGCAAATTTTTTTGTTGGAAAAGAACCATGACCTGGGTCTCTTTTATTTATAATTTTATATTAAAGGAAAATACTGCAACTTATCAAAGATATAAAAAGTAATTTTGTTTCACATTAAATGCTTAAATATAAATTGTTTCTATTTTATGATTAAATTTTTCATTCCCATTTATTGGCAATAATAGTATTTTCTTGTGAAATATATAATCATAAGTAACCATACATTATTACAAAATGTGCTTAAAATTACTCTATAATATTGAAATGAGAGAGGATTTTATTGCATTTTTGGAAATGCTTAATTTTGTAAACATTAAACTTGCATTTCTTTTTATTTATTTAATTGAATTAATTAGTGGAATTTTCTTTATTATACAGGAGAATCTGTTATTAGATGGTGAACAGACTTTGAAACTGATTGATTTTGGTCTTTGTGCTAAACCAAAGGTAAAATACTAGATATAATTTAAATCAGGATTTGAAGTTATGTTGGTTATTAATTTTATTTTATTATTTTCTGAACATTTGTGTGTTCTCATTACAATTTGTCCACATCAAAGAGTTTTTACAATAAATCACATAATTGGAAGATAAGTCCAAAGGAAGTAGTAGTTAGTGCTTTGAAGCTGAAGATTAAATGTGGTATAATGATGCTATAGTCAAAGTTGGCACAAAACTGTTGAATTTAAAAATAATAATAATCTTGAACTAGTATACTAATAATCAATTAAAATTAAGAACTTCAGTTAAAGATTTTCTTTGACTTATTGATTTTAAGTTTAGTTTGATGAATTTTTTAGGAATTATCCTCACTCCATTTTGCTTTCGGTTAAATTGTACTTTTTAAACTTTCTAAAAACTGGAAGCTTTTCTGCATTTAATATCAAATTAATTAAAAATTCTGATAATGACAAATGTAATAAGTTTGATTAAAATTAATTTAAAGTGTTCTTGGTTTTAATTAGTAGTCAGATTTTGTTTGTATTTAAAAATGTATGCGTAAGTAAATTTGAATTTGAAAAAGTATCCATATTTATTTCTGGTCAAAAGTATTTTAAAAAAGTGTTTGTACACTTCAGTTATTGAATCAAATGTTATTCTTTTTAATTAGTTTCATAGTCAAACGTATAATGAAAGCATTTAAAGAAAAAATATATAGAATTTGAATAATTTGAAACATTTTATAAAAATTGCATTTGATTGAATGTTAAGATACTTTGCTTTAACTTGGGAGTAAGTGTTACAATCAAGACTGTGGAGTCGGAATCGGAGTCGAGCAGATTTTGGGGTAAAAGGAGTCGGAATTGGAGGCGCTAAAAAATAGGTCGACTCCGCCTCCAGTTTTTGTTGGACAGTTTGAATTTGAAATGAAATTAAAATGAATTGAAAAAAAACTAATGACAAGCTGAGTTATTGTTTTTATTAATGGACTATATATATTAATAAATAGTTATTTTCTATTTTATTGATATATTAATAAATAAATATAAGGGAGGAGGATGGATGTGATATTTGTCATTAGTGATTAAACTGATTCATTTAGTTACAAATCTCACTGGTAAATTTAGGTAAGCAGCAATAGCAGCAAGAAACTGCCAAAATTGATGCCATTCTTAGGAAGCGAGCAGGGAAAGGAGCAGTTATTGATCAAGCAACGCGATAAGGAAGTACATATTTGATGATAAAGCTGTTGTTGGAATTAAGAACTGTTTTAGAAGATTTAAATAACCCTAATGTTTTACTAACAGAAAGACTATGGAATGATCTTGCAGAATTGAAACTCTTCTTTCCACACCATATATAGCCACAAAAAAAGCTGCAATCTGAAGAATTGACAGGAGACGAGAATGGAAGAATGCGATGTTTATTCTTTCTGAAATGGAGGGTTTTTTGCAGAAGGAATAATTTCTTCAATGAAAAGAGAAAATAGTTTGCTAGACAATGAGATCTTGCTGGGTTTCAATATATGTAGATCCGAAAAAACAAATTTTCTTGGATGACGAGCAAATTAAAAAGGCAAAGAAAGCCATCTATGAACTTTCATTAAGAATGAAATTATTCTCGGAACAATTGTAGAATTCGAATCAGGACAGTCAAACTGCAGACGTTGCAGTTGAGTCTCTAATATCCTCTTCCAAAGATGAATTAGATTTTGAGAAATATTATTGGATAATATTGAATAGGCTGCAAAGCGAATGAAAATAAAGAACCAAGAGCATTTAGATATAAAAATGAAAAAATACAAACAAGATTTCTGTACGGCCTTTGAAGAAAAGAGAAATATGATTGCGCAAGACACCTCTTTTAAAACTTATAAAAATCTATCCTGAAAAGTTAAAAGAAGTAACAGCAACAGCTCTTCCTCCTACTCAAGTTAGTGTGGAAAGACTCTTAGCAGCTCTGAAGTTTGTCAAATCGGATCTTTGACCCTCCAGCAAAGAAAGTCTTGCCGAAGCTATACTGTTTCTTAGAAATAACTACTGCCAGTTTTTCCATTTCATAATAAATGTTAATTAATATAAATAATTTGATATGCTGTCAATTTTTATGTAGCATATTACTCCTTTTATAATAAAAAAGTAAGCTGTAACCCATGTGTATATGTTTATATATATATATATATATATATATATATATATATATGAGGGAGTCGGAGTCTTTAAAATTCCAGGAGGACGAGTCGGAGTTGGTCATTTTCCCTACCGACTCCACAGCACTGGTTACAATAAAAATTTCAACTGCAATAATATTTGAATTAGGCTTAGTTTAAATGCTGTTAACCCATGTACTCTACTCTAATAGTACCTAATGTACTGTACTAGTACCTTCTAATTAATGATGGTAATTTAGAGTTTTAAACTATTGATATGTGATTTCATTAGATTAAAATATCCTCTAAAACACTGTGTAGATGAGAAAAATATTTTAACTTAAATACACGCAAAATAGTAAAGCTTATTGTTTTAATTGTATACTGGGAAGCTATGAAAATATAGTACTTATGAAAGTAATTATTTATGAAAAATGAAAACTTTTTGAAACAATTATTTATATGAAAGCATTGCTTGAAAATGAACTATGTTGTTATTGTATTATGCATATTTAAGTATAAAAATTTATTTTTATGTAGGCAGGAATGCAGCAACAGCTAGATACTTGCTGTGGAAGCCCTGCATATGCTGCACCAGAGTTAATACTGGGAGCTAATTACAATGGAAATAAGGTATTATGAAGTAAAAAATATATGTATATATATATATTATTTTTGATGAAGTTTTTCTTCCTTCAGTTAAATTTTATTTTAGGTGTAATGAAAAGATGCAAAATATGTATTTTTAAAATTTCTTCTGTTATCACTAATAATAATAAAATAAAGTGAACTTGCGTAACTTATTTTTTGCTTTTCAAATGGAAGTTTTAAATCTTATTCATGTAAATAAATTCAATCAGTTTTGTGTTACGTGTTCAATTATTAAAAAAAAAATATTAATCATGTTCATTCAAAGTTACCATTTACTGATAGCTTTGAAGATTGATGTGTGAAGACTAGCGAATTGTATTGTTACAGAATAAGGGAGATTAATTGTTACAGAATACCTTATTTTTTTTGGGGGGGGGAGAGAAATGTGTGGATTAGTTAGTGAACCAATGCCAGTTTACGTGGCATTTCAATGTATATTCATTAAGAGTTTAAATCCAGAATGAGGTCTTTAAGAAGCAAATCATATGCTTTATTAGTAGAAGAAATGATACTTAGAAGAAAGAAAAGATATGAACGTAATGCCTGTGATCTCAAAACCTGGCTTAAGCAAAAGGGAAGGGGAAATCATCTGGTCAAGGTGGTTGTAGAGAGTCAACAGGCAGTAACCAATCAGCATTGATGACAAATAAAAGCTTACTTTCCCCAAATCTAATTTTTGAGAATGGAAAATTGTGCATTTAAATGAAAGTGTCATATTATGCATCAGAGTGCTAGGGAAAATAAGTGTGCATGCAGATAAAAACTTTGTATATTGATATCACAAGCTAAAAATAATATGCATCCAGATTACATACTCAGTAAATTACTGCTGCTTGGTAATTGACCGAGGTCAGTCAGCTGCTAGAGCAAATTCAGAAGTTATTCATAAGAATGGGAATGGACAATAAATTCAAAATTCATTGAAATAATAAGAAGGCATTAATCAATATTAAGAATCATCCTGCCCAAGCAAATAGGCAGCATAATAGCGAAAAACTTATCATACACGATCAAGGGTGTCTTTAGTCTTGAATTTCCTAAAAATGAGAATTTGGGATTTTTACAGGTTTACTTTTACTGCCCACTTCTGATATCTGTGGAACTTTTTCTTTAGATCAAGCAATAATGATGATATCATCTGGATAACACACAAACATGGTATCCATATCCTTCTTGAATTTCGGGAAGTCATTTGAATAGATAATATAGAATAGCAGTTCAAGGAAGTTCCCTACATCAGATACGGTCAGAAACTTTACACACATCTAGCATAAGGATGGTTGCACTGGCTTTATTGCGGAGGGCTGCACCATACAAATCAGTAATCCTAATGAGTGGTGTGTAGTAGATAGGCCTTGCCGGAAACCGTACTGCTTATCTGCTATTAGTTCAAAACATGGCTTCAGTCTGTTGTAAATGATATGTTTGAAAAGCTTTCCCAGTGTCGATAGAAGACTTATCGGCATATAGCTTACAAGATCATCTGGTGGCTTTCCAGGTTTAGTATTAAAAATATGCTTGCATGTTTCCAAGGTTTCTGAAAAAATAAGATCTGGTGAGACATGCATTGAAATACTCGTTAATTTTCTAACAAGGTAGTTTGGGAAGTTCAACATTCTATTAGTGAGTCCATCGCTTCCAGGCACCATTTTGGAATTTGCTCATTTTATAACGTCCATAACTTCATGTGGAGTAGTGAGTTTGATCAAATTATAAGATTGAGTGTCAATCAAATCATTCTTAGACTGAGTCATTGATGTTTTTATCGGAGTTATCCCTGTTTCAGAAGAAATTTAGCTTAAATTGATCATTCAGGTGTTTCGCAAAAGTATCTGATTTCTTCTGGTTGGACTACACCAAACCATCTGTCATTCTGATTAATTGAGAGCTGTGAAAGCTTCATCTGAGATTTCTTAAAAAGTTTTTTAAAGAACCATCATCCAGATTGATGTTATAAATTTTTGAGCTCCGTAACTCATTTCTGTGTTCACCGATAAGAAATTTATTCTGACTTGTGAGTCTATTTATATCTGTTTTAAAAGCAGGTGTCCAATTTTCATTATATTGTTTTCTAAGCCTGTTACACTATGTTATTACATCTCTGATGCTTGCAGGTTAGACAGGGCTCGTACGGTCCTTAAAAGTCCTTAAATTTTTCAAAAATGATTTTTGGTCCTTAAAACTCCTTAATTTTGGTCAAAATGAATAAACGGTCCTTAATTTTGCTCGTTTGACATTTCTTATCATTTCTAATGATTGCCATTCTAAGTGTGAATTGCGATTTCTCATGAATATGGAATTAAAATTACACGGCTTTTAACCAATCTGTTGGCGGATTTGCATTGCAAATGATAAAAAAACAATTAGCTACCCTAGAATGAAAGTATATCGGTGTCTGATTGGCTATTCACCCAATCTTTCGAAACAGGTGTTATCCATAAATTTAGGCAGATTGTGATGAAAGCTTGAAGCCGGAAGTTCTAAGCCATAAATTAATTTTTGATCACCTTCTACGGAGTTTATTCTCTTTTGCACATATATGTATGGGATATCGGGATTATGAGTTTATTTCTGCAGAGGGTGTGTTATCGATTTCGCGGGAAATCTGTTGGCTCCATTTCGATTTTAGGTAGCCAAGGGCAAATTCGGTAACGCTAGCCGAGAAAAAGTGAAGCTCGGAAATACGTTTTGAAGCTTCAATAGACAATTAAGTATTTGGTTTAATCCTATGCACAAGGGATTTGGCGACTTTATGATGAGCAGTAAGGGGATATATACGTAGTTTTAGCGAATTTAAAAAAAAAAAAAAAAAAAAAAAAAAAAAAAAAAAAAACTGCTGTTGATAGTAATGCATTATTTTTGCTAATGGCGATACAATTATTAGTTGAAAACAACTAACTAATTAAATTTTTTTTTATATTTTTAAAGCTGAAAACAACTAATTGAAACTAATTTTCCTGAATTAACTAGACACAAAATTAACTTTCATGAATTACTAAAATTATTGGGTAGAAGTTTAACTGAAAATATACATTCCGTATTATATATATATATTTATACAGATCAAAGTCCGAGGTCGGGACTTCGGCAATCCCAGATTTGAGATTTTTTCGGATATTAGATCATTTTAAACCTACTAAGATGGCACGTAGAAATTATAAAATTGAAAATATGAAATCGTGATTTATGAAATAATGAAGCATTTAGGATTTAAAGGGTAACAAAATTTACAAAAGAAAAGAGCTTAATATTTATATGTTTACTTTATTAAACATTTCTTTCAATGTAAGTTGTTTGATTTGTTTTCTCTGCTAATACTTTAGACTAACACTATAGACATATAATTTCTTGTTCAGTTATTCAGTTCCATTGTTCAAGTCCTGTAATTGCTGTGCCGAGAATTCCGAATAACTTGTCAATCAAAATTTTTTCTATTTCAGTAACCTCTCTGTTACTTTCTTCACTATCGGTAGCTGTATTTTCTGGATTTAGAACCATACTACAGATTTCGCCATCCATTAATTGATTGATAATTGGGGCATTGTCATCACAATGAAAAAGTTCTGTTTAACTTCCCTAAATTCTGCCGCCTGGTGCGGCCATGCAAGCTCTGGCACTGGTTCTGGCTTTATGTGAATAACAAATCAGTTATTCTTAATTCAAATAGCACTAAATATAATTGTTTGTCCTATAAATATCATTAACAAAATCTATTTTTAGCATAAGGAAAGAAATTTCTGTTAAATCTCCCCTTATCAACATTTTAGCGCATTAAACTTAAATCTGTAATCGGATAATACTCTGTTATTTGGCGTCGCTGCATGAGTCATCACTCAAGTTGTCATCTGTTGATAAACATGCGGTGATGAAAGTAAAATACAATAAATAATGATTCACGATTTCGGCATCAAGGATATAAAAGATTAGTTAGTGTAAAATCAACAAATGTTTCAATTTGAGATTATGCCAAGCAGATATGCAGCTATGGAGTCAAATTACTAATCACAGAAATTTATGCTAAAATAATTATTTCTTCAATAATGAGATATTTTATTTAGTGCCAAACTGAGTTTGAGAATCGGGATTTCCGGCATGTTTTTTTTATGATGAGAAAATAAATCTAATGCGCATGCGTAAAGCATACCCCTTCCCTCCAAAAATGCCCTAAAAATTGGTTGGTGGTGGCTTTGAGGTTCATTCCAGATATTGGATGTCCGAATCTCGGACTTTGTACTGTATATATATATATATATTAAAAAATGTATATTTTCAGTATACATTTCTTATTATATATATAGATTTCTTATTATATATATATATGCGATACTTAATTTTACTAATGTCTTGCATGTAATGCCCCTTTTAGGTGCAAAATATCTCTCCCTTCTCAACTGCAGAGTTTCTTCTAACAGTATCATGAATTTTGTCAAGTTAGAAGAACCATCTATTTCAGGAAAAGATGTAACTGCTAATTCAACATCAATAAGTGTAGAAAATAATAAAATCAATTCTTTTCTTTTCAAATCTGAAGTTACAGATGCAGAAATATTGTGGGCTTTCAAGTGCATCAAAAGCCACTATTCTTTTAAATCGTGCGATGATATTGGGCCGTTATTCACTAAAATGTTCCCGGATAGTTCCATTGCAAAACAGTTTTCATGTGGTGAAAAAAAATGTGCTTATATCTGTCATTTTGGTCTTGGCCCTTATTTTAAAACTTTGTTACTAAAGCATTGTAAAAATGCTGACTTTTTTACATTACTATTCGATGAGACTCTTAATCTGACAAATCAAAAGAAGCAACTAGATATTCATGTGAGGTAAGACCATGAAAATAAGGTCAGAACTTAGTACCTTACTTCTGCATTTATAGGGCATGCAACAAGTGAAATTATTTTATCCAAATTTTATGAATGTGTTGAAAAACTAGACTTGTCAAAACTCTTACAAATATCGATGGATGGTCCTGCAGTAAACTGGAAATTTTATGATTTATTGCAACAGGACTTGACAAAGGAATATAACATTCAATGCTTGACATTAGGGACATGTGGTTTACACATCCTTAACATTGCTTTCAAGTATGGGATGTTATCCACTGGCTGGGACATTCCATCATTCTTATCCTCCTTATATTGGATTTTTAAAGATTTTCCTGCAAGACGTGAAGATTTTTTAAGTATATCTGGCTTAAAAAAGCTTCCTGTGAAGTTCTGCATTTACCGATGGTTGCAAAATGTCCCAGCAGTTGAAAGAGCCATTGAAATATGGGATGACTTGCTACTGTACATTAAAAAAGTTGAAGTGGGGAAGTTTAAAAAAAATTCATCGAAATCCGTCTCAAATATTTTGGAAGCAACTAAAGATAAAACATTTCTTATAAAATTTAATTTTTTTTTTGTCTCGTCGAAAATATTATTGCCTTTCCTTGAATATTATCAAAGTGATAAACTTTATGTGATATTATTCCCTTTTTTGCTGGAGATATCTTAAAACTTGTAAATGATTACCTTCAACACTTTAAAATTTTGAAACTAGAATATTCAAAAATAACTAAAGCAGAAAATCTTTATAAATTTAATTTTAATGATCCAAATTGTTATAATGATAAAAGTAAAGTTTATTTGGGATTCATTGCTGAGCAGTTAATGAATGATAAATGCCGCAAGAAGGACAGTTTACAAGCTGAAAGTTTTGCATGAAACAAGGTCAACAATGTGTCTTAACAATGGTATAACACTTAATGTCTAAATATCCAATAAATTATTCTCTTATTCGAAATGCATCTTGTGTAGACCCACGATTGATGGCTAAAAGTCCAGAAAAAGCCCAGAACAAAATGAAAATACTTTTAACGGTATTAATGCCGAGTAAACGTGTTTTACAAGATGATTGTGATGAAATTCTGCTGCAGTTTGGAGAGTTTCTAGACAAAGTAGTTAAAACAAATTTACATGAATTTTCTATTTTTGATCCTCAAAATCTTTCTCTTGACACATTTCTCACTTCTTATTTTCATGATTTTCACTATTCAAAAGTATGGAAAATAGTGAAAATGATTCTTATCTTGTCACATGGACAGGCCTCTGTGGAAAGGGGCTTCTCTGTAAATAAAGCAATTGAAATTGAAAATTTAAGTGACTCATCATACATTTTTCAATGCACAGTATTTGATTACATAAAATTTTCTGGAGGTATTCTTAATATCGAAATTAATAAAGAAATGAGATCAGCAGCAGCTTCTGCAAGGTCTAAATATATACAGTATTTAAAAGAACAAAAATCTTTAACTAACTCTGAAAATTCAAAGAGGAAAAGAAATATTATTGAGCAAGAAATTGATTATATGAAGCAGAAGAAAAAATTTCTTCAAAGGGACATTAAAGATATTAATGAAGAAGCAGATGCTTTAGCAGATGAAGCCGAGACCAGCAGGAACATTGATTTGTTTATCAAACAAAGCAAATGAACTTAGAAGAATAGTTAAAAAAAAGGAAATAGACATAAATAAATTAGATGTTAAAATATCTGAAAAAAATTCAGATTTAAAAAAAGTATAAATGTTTTGTATTTTTTATTGTATAGTTTATTATTGTAGTATCTTTCAAAAAAACCAAGGAAATAAATTGTATGTTTACAAATCTGTTATTTTAATCTGCAAAATATTCTTACATTGTGATTATAATAGTAGTTGACTGTGTTTAAATAAATATCAAATAAGTTAAATAATAATCATGTAAATCTCTAAAATATCTGTGACTGTTATTAGTGTAAAATACAATTATACATGTTTTTCAAGAAATTATGTTCCTAATTTAATGTTATCTACTTCATAACTTGTAAGGAGTTAGTTTAATTTTCAAAATTGTTTTATGTTAAGTATTAAATTGAATTTAATAATAGTGCATAATACACACTTCTGTTAGTTTCTTAAAGTGAAATTAGAAGCATGAAGTCGGTTGTGTGGATAATTGCTTTATTCTATTCGTTTTTTTTTTTTTTTTTTTTTTTTTTCCTGATAGGTCCTTAATTTTTTCTTTGATGGTCCTTAAAAGTCCTTAATTTTCATGTAAGGAAATGTGTACGAACCCTGTTAGAGCCTAAATTACTCCAGAGCTCGGCTCCAGTACTTCTTAATTTTTGGGATAAATCATAATTGTAGGTGGAGCGTACCGGAGCCTAGAATAAGAAGGATCCGGCACTTATTTTATATAACTGAACAACAATTTCAGTAGAAATTTGGTCTCGAAAATTTTATTTTTTGCAATAAAATTATATTAAAAATCGCTGATTAAATTTTAGTTTATCTCTTTACATTTTATTTAATTTTAATTATTTAATTACTTAAATCTTTAATTATTTAAATAAATAATAATTAATAATTTTTTATTAAATTAAATAATAATCATGAAATAATAATCAATAAATATTTATTATTAATATTGATTAAATAATTAATAATTACTTTGATGATAATTAACTATTTAATTTTAAATCATTAATGATTTTAATAGTCATTTTATTTATCTATTTACTTTTGTTCCTCTTTGCTGATGGTCTTCCATAGGGCTCTGATACTTCTAATTTTAGAAATTAAGCCCTGTTGCAGGTAGATTACAATACTGATCTCTGAGCAATTGTTAATAATGGACATAGCTTTCTGCTGGAAATCCTTGAATTTTTTTTAGTAAAATTTTGAACTGTGGCGCTAATATCATTTTCAGCATCAAAATATCTACTTCCAATCTAAATCCAATAAATAAAATATCTAAATCCAATAAATGAATGTAAAATATATATGGAATGTATAATGATGCTGTGCCCTTTAAACTTTGTGTTCAGGCACTTTTTAGATACAGTATTTAGGTCCTTGACGTTAATACCTAATACAGTAACATAAATAATTCTTTATGAAGTAAGATTGCACCAAAAAAGCCAAAACATTTTTACCACCTACTCAATAACGCATTGTGTGACCTTTGTCCTGTAAAATAGTTTCAACTTGCATTGGCATGAATGCCACAAGTTCTTGATACATGACTGGAAAGAAGTTGTACCAAATGTATAAGCAGCAGTCATGCACAATTTGAACTTTAGGATATGGGGTGTTGTCCTGCTATAAGTTTCCATTTCCAGTTGTGAAGACAGATGCTATGTAAGGGTGCAGCTGATCCACAGTTATGCTCAGATAGTCTGCAACATTCATGGCCTGTTGTACTACAACTAAGGGTCCCAGAACTGGTTATTAGAACATCCTCAAAGCATAATACCACTACCAGCTTATGTACGACCTGCTGTATGGGGGGAGCAACTGTTAGCCTGAAAGACAGTATGCCCTGACACGACCATAAGTGTGATGCGTGACACTTATCCATGGTCTTCCACTTATCCATGGTTCAGTCTCGATGTTTCTGGCCCCACTGTAGGCGTAGTTGACAGTTACGCTTGGTCAACAGAGCCACAATGAATGGGACATCTGCTTCACAGTCTCATATCCAACAGTGTCTGCTGAACAGTGTGTTCCGAAACACTTGCACTTGGACTTGCGTTGTATTGCGCTGAGCCACTGTCTGGTGCCAAGCGGGACATTCTTTGACATCCTTTTTCTTTAATGATGCATGGATGTCCAATACTTTGGCATCTACTGCTGATTTCACTGTCATTTATTCACTTAGCATAAATACTTACAATGGTAGATTGTGAACAACCTACCAGTCGTTTAGCTTCAGAGATACTCATTCCAAGTCTTTGACTCATCAGTGTATATGGTAAAACATGTGGTATCATTTTGTCCAACCTTTTCTCTAGACCTGCTCCTCGTGCCCCCCCCCCAAAAAAAATATTTTCCTACCAATTATCCCCCAGATAATCTGCGGAAGGCCACTTTCAAAGAGCCTGAAGTGGGACATAATTTTTCTATGGTGATAGGATTTTGTAAACCAAAAGAGAAATATATATATATATATATATATATATATATATTCCTCTTTTTAAGAAAATTATGATCTAAACAACAATTTTAAATTCTGAAAAAGTTTTTATGCGAATTGGCAAAAATTTTTTATACATACAAATTTGCTTTGAAAAAATATATATTTTTCATATGCTATTACTTTTGTGTTCTTTTTTGTAAATTTTGTTTGCATTTCCTTATTTTCATATGGCTATAAGTAATAGTAAAATTTTTTCCTTAAATCGAATGCATGTATTTTAGGTTGATATTTGGAGCATGGGAGTTTTGCTTTATGCTCTCTTGTGCGGTTTTCTTCCTTTTGATGATGAAAATGTGTCAAAGTTGTATAAAAAAATTCATGTAAGTACAATTTTTAATTTTCCTTTTTTGTTTTAGTATTATGCAACAATGCTTTCATTGGTATGGTTTTGAGATACTTATTGCTTTATTAAATCGATAATTTGGTGTTTATTTATTGTAATGAATTGATTTAATTAAATATAGTTTTTTTATCTGCATTGATTTAATTTTTTAAATACAGTCAAAAGTTATTAATTCGGACACCCATAATCCGGACCTCAAAGCTAAAAACTTTCTGCGCATGCGCTGCGTTGCCACATGTGCATAGGCATTTACGCATGCACGTAAGACCTTTACGCATTCACGACTGCGCAAGTGCAGAATACGTTTTCGCGTACGCGTTTTATGCATATCGGACAGTATAAGCTAAAATTATCTAATTATCTATTTCAGTTAATGTTGATGATTGCGTTCTTCCGTAATCTTCAAATTGGCTTATTATTTTTTGCAGACTGTAAGAGCAATTTTATAAAAGTAAACTTGAACTTTCGATTATGTCAAATAGAATTTCCGACGCTGGAGCTCCCAAAGGATCTACAAAACGAAAATATGTTTCGATGTCCATCAAACAAAAAGTGGAATTGCTGCAAAAAATGGATAAAGACATGAAGAAGGTAACAGAGAGGTTAGTGAAAACGAAAAAATTTCGATTGACAAGTTAGTCGGTATTCTCGGCAAAGAAATTACGGGACTTGAACAGCGGAACTTTGTAACTGAACAAGAAATTATGTCTGTTTTTTGAATTAAAGAGAAAGTATTATCACACAAAACAAAGCAACTTAAACAACTTATATTGAAAGAAATGTTTAATAAAGTAAACAAATAAATATTAAGCTTTTTTTTTTTTTTTTTTTTTTTTTTTTTTGTAAATTTTGATACCCTTTAGATCATAATTGTTCTTTATTTCATAAATTACGGTTTCATATTTTTAATTTTAGAATTTCTGCATGCCATCTTACGAGATTTAAACTGATGATCGATAATCCGGAATCGCCAAAATCCCGACGAGACCGGATTAACGACTTTTGACTGTATTTTATTTTCTTATTAATTTAAGCAGTGAAGAAAAAAACAAAATGAAGTGATTTTTTGAATGACAAGCAGATTTTTGTAATAAAATTTCATTTAATGTTATTTTAACTCTGAATTTATTTTACTGTAAAATGTTGTCATGTGTAATTTACTAGATGATTATAAAACATTTTGTGTTAATGTAACTTTAATTTCTTTTAAGGTAACTAAATTCTCATAGTGTTTCTATAGTTTTGCTTTGTGGGCATAACATAACAAACATTACATTTTTTTTTCAGTTGTTATGTACTTTAGAAATTTTTATTTCAAAAGAAAAAGAATCATTTGGCGCACAATGAACTGCAGGGTTCGTACGGTCCTTAAGAGTCCTTAGAATTTTTGGAATCGATTTTTGGTCCTTAAAAGTCCTTAATTTTGGCCAAAATCAGTAGAAGGTCCTTAATTTTAATCATCTGAAATTTCTGTGTGTTTTTACGACTGCCATTTTGAGTGTGAAATAGCATTTTGAAGGAATAGTTTTGGCAAATCACTGACATACTGTATATAGTTATCTTTTGAATGAGTTCATGGGTCATAATTTGTTTCTATTTTTAATACTATAAATGATGGGATACTTGAATTTCTAAGCAAGAAGTGAAACATAAGCATTTCGAAATTAATTTTTTCTAATAAAGAGGTCTTAAACAACTTTTCACTTTTGGGGATGGAATTCTTTTATTAAACGTTTCTAAATTTGACATTTCTATAGAAAATTTTTAATTCCGAGATCTGAGAATTTTTCGACGATTTTGTTTTAAACATCGTAACATTGATAAATTTCATTAAAATAATGGTAATATATTTAAATTATGTTTAAAATTTATTTAAATTATTTTATATTTAGTATATTTAAATTCTGTTTTAAGCATTTTTTATTTTTCGCTGTCATTTTTTATTTTTCATTTTAACAACTTATACAATATTTTGAATCTGAAAAATAAACAAGGTATAATGCTATAAAGCACAACAGCGAAACAGCTCTTAGCAAAAGCAGAATTAGCTATGTAATTAATTAAAAATGTGTTCCTTTTAATTTTTTCATAATAAAAGTTTTTCTCATGCAATTGTCTCAGAATATTCAAAATTCTCAGAATATGCATCAGTTTTTCTCTATAATGTTCTCCTTTTTTTTTCCAAAATATTTCTGGCTTTTTGCTGTTACAGAATTGGTAGGGATAATTTTTCTTTAGGATTTTAGACATTGCAGCTTGGAAAGTTTAGAACGATTTGAAGGTAAGATTTGTAGACACACGATTCTAGAAGATTCGCGAAATATGTGACAAAATGAAAAATGTCTCTTTGGTATCAACACGTAATGGATGGATTTTACATAAAGTTTGTGATGAATTTCTTACTTTTTGGAGAACATCTGGAAGAATAATGAAAACGTAATATTTAAATGTTTTACTTCTGATACTAGAATCTTTTTCTTAACATGTTTATCTTGCCTTTATTTTCTCTACTTTTCACTAAACACAAGCATGGAAATATCCAAAATGATTCTAATCTTATCACATGGGCAGGCATTATACAAAGGGATTTTTTTTATTAATAAAGAAATTGAAAACTTACAAGTTAAAAGATTCATCTAACGTGTCTTAATGCATCATACACAAAGCTGGCACTAGGCATTTTCCCACCTGATGCAGTCTCTGTGGATTCTAAATTCTGCTGTTTAGTGCCTTTCTAATTTCTGCTTCCAATGCCTGCTCTAAATTGTAAAAGTTTTTCCATTTCTAGATTTTATTGTTCGGTGTGTCACTAAATTCTAAAATTTCTCCCACACCAGCTCTGTAATCAGCCTTTACGATGTATGTTTCATATTTCTTCTGAATGTTTATATTACTAAAGAAATAAAATTAGTCACTTTTTTATACATTCTAAATGCATTTAATGTTTTTTAGAATATCAGAAATCTTTAATTAAAATCCAAAAAATCTAAAATGGAAAGGAAATGTGTTGAAGAAAGAAACTGAATATATAAAGAAAATTATTCTTCAAAGATATGTGCAGTTATTATTATGCAAATTACCCAATTGTTTATTATTTCAGCCTTTACTATAATTTCCCATTTCTATTTCCTCATATAATAGAGTTACTGAGCCAGATTAAATTTAAATTAAATTGTATAATCTTTGACCATTAGTCTGCATTTTTAGTTTGAATTTGACTGTTCTTGTTTAATTACGTCACCGTTAGCTGTAATTGATTTGTTAGCATCAGAACATGGCTTTATGTTCGAAGTTCTTTTTAAATAAGAGGCTTATTTAAACCTTTGTATTTGATATTGTAGCTACTTTCAGCCATAACGATAATTTGCTTCACGTCTGTCAGGGGTTTTGGACTATTTAACTTTTACCAGATCAAGTAAATCATCATAGGTACATTGTGGAGAGGTTGACAAGTTAGGAGATAAAGCACTCAGAAACTAGCAAGAGCAACTGGTTTTCATGTTGAGACGAATTTCTAAGTGTTAGAAAAGATGCTTAAAGAGAAGGAAATCTATATAAACTTCCCAAAATGTTCGGGAAGGCTTCAAATTAAAATGATGGATAAATATTTTGTTGAGTCTTGTTGTTGGCAAACCTACAAAACCTGACAAGTTTATGTTACAAAACATAAAAGTTTTGTAGCCTTTAATGTGTTTTTATCCTAATATCGTTCAAGATTCAATGTCATAAATTACATGTATTTTAAACTGTGAAATTTTATTAGATTTTAATAGGGCTTTTTTAACAAATATTGTTAAAAAATAATATTTAATAGTGGCCCTGTAAATCTATAATGACTAAGGTTATCTAACTACCTAATTTAATTATTTATAAGTAACTGCTTAGCCTTAAAAATTATCTCTACATATTAAAGCGAGTTTTTGCCTTTCATTAACTGTTATTGCCTTACTGTGGTCACAAGATAAAACACAAAAATGTAAAAATTCAAGTAAAACTTATTCTTTTCGTCTAGTGAGACTTAAAATAATGTAAAACAACTTATCACTTCTGGTGCTTTGATGGCTTATTGGAACCTTAAAGTATAATTTAGATTAAAATAAAATTTTGTAGTCTTTGACTACTAGTCCACATTTTTAGTTTTAATTTGACTGTTCCTGTTTAATTACATCACGCCAAACTGTAGTTGATTTTGTTACATACCTTTATGTTCTGTGTTCTTTTCAATCGGAGGTTTATTTAAACCTGTATCTGATGTGTAACGTGTATACAAGCCAGTTCCCTCAGAAAGTCCTCCACGAAGGCATCCCTTCCCTTAGGTAGATAGCCCTCGAGACTTTGCCGTAATCACATTAACCAAACTAAACCTTTTTCTTTGTAGTTACTTTCAGGCACAGCAATAATTTGCTTCATGTCTGTCAGGGGTTTGGAATCTTTTGCCTTTTACCAGATCAAGTAAAACCTCATTGGTACATTGTCAAGAGATTGAAAAGTTGGGAGATGAAGCACTCAGAAACTGATGTGAAGATTGGTTTGTGTATTGAAACAAATTTCTAATTGTTAAAAAAAGATGTTTAAAGAGAAGGAGATTGGTATAAATTAGCCAAAATGTCTGGAGAAGATTCAAATTAAAAAGATGCATAAGTACTTTGTTCTGTGTTATTGCTACAAAACATTCCTACTATTGTTTAATAATCAATGTCATAAATTATGTGTATTTTAAATTGTGAAATGTTACTAGATTGTTATTTTAATAGTGCTTTTTTAACAAATATTTTTTTTAAATAAGTATAATTTAGTAGTGGCCATGTAAATCTATAAGGACTATCAAATTAACTTATTTAATTATCTGTAAATAACTGCTCACCCTTCAAAATTATCTCTGCATATTAAAGTGAGTTATTACCTTTCATTAAGCCTTACTGTGATCACAAGATAGAGCACAAAAATGTAAAATTCATGTAAAACTTATTTTTTACATCTAGTGAGACTTAAAATCATATAGAACAACTTATCACCTCTCATGCTTTAGTGGCTTATTGAAACCTTAAAGTATATTAACTGAGTTATAACCCCTGGAACACGAAGTTATGACACTAACTGTGTCAGGCAGACAGAGCACAACTAACTTTCAAAACTTGCTAACCATGCTTACATCAGGCTTTTAGGTTTGTTCTGATCAGCAGGTCTGGCTTTAGGCATGGCAGCAGTAGCAACAGCCAGTCTTTTGTTATGAATTATTCTGATTATGATTCTGCTTCTTATTTTAACCTATACTGTTTGATATAAAATCCACCTGCTATTTACTAAACCTGTAGACTGAGCTAGTCCAACTATTATAAGTGTAAAATGTTTAATGCTACTTGATATTATAAAGTTGATTTTATTCTCAAATTTGTTTTATAATTATGTTTAATAATAATGCATCCTACTTATGGATTTATTTTATTCTTAGGATGGTATTACATAAGTGAATTCAGGCATAGATGTATCTTTAATTGAATTTATTCAGTTCCTATTTAGTGATAGGTCCTTAATTTTTTTTTTTTTTTTTTTTCATTAATGGTCCTTAAAAGTCCTTAATTTCCGTGTGCAGAAATGTGTATGAAGTCTGTTATAGGTTTGATTTAAGGTTGATCTGGAACAACCCCATTTGGATCCTGCAAAAATCTTCAGAAGAGACAGTCTTTTCTTATACCTGACTAATCATGTCTTCAATATGTGAATTCCACAAAAGATTTCTGTCAGAATTTCTGTAAAAAATAAAATAATAATAATAATAATAATAATAATAATAATAATAATAAAGAAAAAAAATAAATAAAATAAGGTTTGTGAAAAATAGATTCATGCATTTTCAAATATTTTTTGTGAGAAATGGAGAATAAAAATAGGTGAAAAAACTGCTTTATGATAATCTTAAACTAATTTATGTGTGTATCTGTTTATAATATCATCACTATTAAATGTTTTTGTCTTTGCAAAAAGTTCTAAGTTATAGTTTTCTTGTTCATTATATTTTTTTATTGTCATTAAAATGATCAAATAAATGCACAGGTCTTATTTATAGGTAAATATATATTAAATTTTATCTTCTGCAATTTTAAAACAGTTTTGAGAACTAAAATTTGATCTTAATTTTAAACTTGCTTTTACAGAAAGGGAAGTATTTTTGCCCTTTATGGCTTTCAGATGAAAGCAAAGCCATTTTATCCGCCATGTTACAAGTTGATCCATCAAAGAGGATATCCATTGAAGGTTTGAAAGTTCATCCGTGGGTCCTTAAAGGTTATGATGTTCCAGTAGATTGGAATGTATCAAAGCAGGTTGGAACTTTTGATGTTTAGATATAAATTTATCTTAACAGAATAATGTTTTATACTGAATTTGTAATTCATTAGTTTGTTTCAAGAAAGGGATTACAACAGACTACTGCTATTGTTATTTAATAAGATGTACAAATTATGTTTGATGAATAATGATTCCCACCTCACTGATAAGTTAAACTATAAATTTTTCTTTCTTCATTAGGAAGAAGATTGCTGTGAGTTTAAAAAATGGAAACATGGTTGCTGCTAATTAAAAATTATATTAATGCATTTTACATTGATATATGTCTGTGTGTGTGTAAAATAATCAAGCAAGATGGTAATAAACATATAAACATGTTTTTACAATATGCTTATAACTGCTGTTGGTACAGGTAGTGGATGCACGTACAATTAAAAATAATTAAAAGATGATTACATGACATTCAGTATAATAGCCCTCCATTCAGATCAAATTAAAAAGATTTCAAATTTGATCAAAATGACAGTGAAAAAAATTTATTCTTAAATTTCATGCCAATAAAAACAAAATTGAAATAAAGCAATGTGCAGGGAATCCTTAAAGCATGTGACACCACAATAAAATTGAATATAATATCAAGAAATTTGTGTACTTCTCTTATGTATATACTTTTCTTCAATAGTAGAGACATTAGGTTATTTTGAAGCAGGAGACATGAAAAATGAGCAATGTCCACACCAGGACTCAAACAACGAACCTCTTGAATAGGTATCAAGTGTAGTGGCCATTACACCATGAAGGCATGCTTAAGAAGGCGGGAGAAATGTCTTATATACTTCCCGTTTTAAAGGGTGACTGGGGATTAGGTAACCCAATTACCAAATCATGGTGATGGAGAATCATCATCCACCACCCTTTTAGTTCGGGTGCCACTGTAGAGACATTAGGCTATTTCAAAGTAGGAGACATGAAAAATGAGCAATGTCCTGCCCGGGACTCAAAACCTCTGACCCCTCGAATACGCGCCGAGCGTGCTGGTCATTATACCACGAGCACATGCTAAGAAGGTGGAAGAAATACCTTATACAATATCAGTCTTTCTGATAATCAGGTATACTTTTCTTTTCTTGACATTTATGGATTCAACATAACACCCAGTAAAGTATAGTGTAATGAAAGTAATAGAAACAAAAAATAGGAGCCAGGATTTTTTTTAGGAGGCATAATAATATGTTATATTTCTAATAATTTATGGTGAATATAAAGTATTTGCTGTTCCTGATTAACTAAGGTAGCACCAGCAAAGATTATGTTGCAGAGGGGAAAAATCAAAATAAGCTTTGAATTCCTTTTCATTTTTCCAACTTTAGTTAATTAGTAATTTATATTCTAAAGCATTTTCATATTAGCTTCATTCACCAGTAGATGTGAGTAATATATTTATTATGATTATTAAAATCCGTGCATATTTCTAGTAACATAGTGTAGAGAGCTTTTTGGATATCCCTCAGTAACAGGATTGAAATATGAATTTCTTGATGACCTGTGAAAATTATTAAACCCTTAACTGCCGCGGGCGTATATATACGCCTTGCTCAGCCGATGCGTTAACTGCCCCAGATGCGCAGCCGATGCATTAACTTTGCGAATAATTTTAGGTGTAGCAGCGCAAAGCAAATGATAGCAGTTTGGAAGGACGTATATATACGCCTGGGGCAGTTAACGCATCGGCTGAGCAAGGTGTATATATACGCCCGCGGCAGTTAAGGGGTTAATTAATTTACCAGCTTATATATGCAGGACTGAATAGCAAACAACCAAGCAAACTTTTATACAGTGGAACCTCGATAAGTTCGAACAAGTTTAATTCGTTCCAGCATTGAGCTCGTATAGCGAATTTCTTGTATCTAGATACAAACTTCCCTACTAAAAACAATGGAAATCCAATTAATCCGTTCCAAACCCCCAAAAATATCAACATAAAAATCAGTTTTTCTAATAAATAACACTTTTAACATAACCGTAGTTTACCTTTATTGATAGCTTCTGACACCGACTTTTAACTGCTTCTTGTTACTAATTCAGAAGTCAAACAACAAAAATCAGCGTTATATTTACAAAATTTTCACAGGACTAGTTTCGATGGTTTTACCGAACCACGATCCTCAGCTGCAAAACCGCAAATGAACAAGATAGGAAATAACGATTAGATAAGATAAGAAAGTCTGGACAAGAATAAGCAAGTGGCAGCATCTGTTGGTGAAACCAGAACTAAAACATAATTTCTTTAAAGGCCGAAGGCAAATATGGATTGGAATTAGGATCGTTAACTAGAACAGAAAGATTTTTATGAATGTGAAATGCCTCTAGAAAATCCAGTTCTCCAATGGAAGATGTTTTTTGAATAATTTGGGCAGCAGAAAAATTGAACGTGTGATTTTCGGACCAACAATGTTGAGCAACAGAAGACTTCTGTGTTCCCTTTTTTCTAACATATGCCTCATGTTCCTTGACGCGAAATTTTAAGGCTCTCTTAGTTTGGCCAATGTAAATTAAACCACACTGGCAAGGAATCCTATAAATACCCCAGGAATTCATATCCGGAATGGGGTCCTTGAGTATGGAACTTGGAATTTTATTGATGGGAGAATAAACAACCCAAAAGTTAAATTTCTCCAAAATATGTGCAACTTTATAGCTAATTGATGAAAAGAAGGGAATGACAACAGAATTTTTATAATTTCCTAAAACAAGAGTGTGTCTTTTAGTGTGTTGAGATGAGAAAAGGCACACTCTTGTTTTAGGAGATTATAAAAATTCTGTTGTCATTCCCTTCTTTCCATCAATTAGCTATAAAGTTGCACATATTTTGGAGAAATTTAACTTTTGGGTTGTTTATTCTCCCATCAATAAAATTCCAAGTTCCATACTCAAGGACCCCCATTCCGGATATGAATTCCAGGGGTATTTATAGGATTCCTTGCCAGTGTGGTTTAATTTACATTTGCCAAACTAAGAGAGCCTTAAAATTTCGCGTCAAGGAACATGAGGCATATGTTAGAAAAAAGGAAACACAGAAGTCTTCTGTTGCTCAACATTGTTGGTCCGAAAATCACACGTTCAATTTTTCTGTCGCCCAAATTATTCAAAAAACATCTTCCATTGGAGAACTGGATTTTCTAGAGGCATTTCACATTCATAAAAATCTTTCTGTTCTAGTTAACGATCCTAATTCCAATCCATATTTGCCTTCGGCCTTTAAAGAAATTATGTTTTAGTTCTGGTTTCACCAACAGATGCCGCCACTTGCTTATTCTTGTCCAGGCTTTCTTATCTTATCTAATCGTTATTTACTATCTTATTCATTTGCGGTTTTGCAGCTGAGGATGGTGGTTCGGTAAAACCATTGAAACTAGTCTTGTGAAAATTTTGTAAATATAACACTGAATTTTGTTGTTTGACTTCTGAATTAGTATTTATTCAGCGTGTTTATTGTGTTTTAATTACTTCTTGTTAATCCACATCAACAACAGCTTCTCAACATCTTCTAGGAGTTTTGGACGGTGCTTGGAAGTAACGGTAACTCCTTTGGCTGCATCACGTTTCTTAATTTCTTCCTCTTTTTTCAGAATAGTGCAGATCTTTGATGTCGAAAGGCCGTAAGTCTTCGCCAATTCTGTCACTCTTACACCATGCTTATTTATGATTTCTTTCTTAATTTCAGCGGCCATGGCTTCTTTATTTTTCTTTTCAGCACTATCTGAAGCAACAGTCTTCTTATAGAGCCTTTCGGCTTAACTAATGGTACTACTAGAGTTGCCCATTCTGATGTTTCAACCTTTTTGATTATACTTTCCTTTTCCAAGTGATCAGCTTCTTCATCTTTCTAGCTTTTTAACGCAAATTTCACTTGACTAACTTTACAAATTTTTGGTGAAGCATTTGGTTTTAATTCATGTTTAACCTCATAATTTTTTATCTCCCCTAATTTTCCATCAAAAATTCTTTATATTCTTCCAAAATTTATTTAAACTACTCTTTTAAGAGACAGAAATTGACTTTATTGAGATCCAATCTAAATTTATTTCTGAAAGCCATTTACGATCAAATATTGTATTAAGGTTTTCTTTAACGATGTAAAGGTTTAAGTTTTTATTTTGACCTTTATATTCTACATTAACTGTAGTACATCCTAAAGGTATCGGTTTTTCTCCATTATACTTTTTAAATACCGGACTTGTATTTTGAATTTTCTTTTTCAAAATTTGCTGATACTGCACCTCCCATATCCAGTTCCATAGCTACCGGTTTTCCTTCTATGTTCACTTAGACCATTATGGGCGGGTTCCTATTTTTCACCTCACTGAAATTTGTGCTGTGTGTAGAAACTGTGGTTTCCTTTGCTACATGTAACTATTTGTGTTTTGCTTTCATTCTTTCAACATTTTTAGTGTTATAGCATGCTCTTTCAATGTGCCCGATTTTTTTACAAAATCTGCAGATACAGATGTCTCTGTCTTAAATTTACAAGAATTTCTGTCGTGGTCAGTTCCTGTACATTGCGAACACTTTTTGTCTTTAGCACTCTTAGCTGAGAAATTTTGTCTTTCAAACTTTTGTTTTTGAGAGACCGACTTAGATTTACCTTTATTCCTGGCACTAAATTCCTTAATTTCCACTTGTTTTTCCAATTATTTCATTTTCACCTTTTAATACTTTTTCCATTGCAAAAGCTATTTTTAAAGTGTCATCTAGACTGATATCATCCTGCTACCTCTTAGCCCACTAACAAATACACCCCGCAACATCGTATTCAACATGTTCTGATCGTAAACACACAGTATGGCAAGTGACCATAACTCTGCCATATACATGCTAATTGTTTCCTCCTCATGCTGCTTTCAATTTCAAAATACATGCCTGCTAGGAATTATAAGTGGCTTACGATTTAAATGATTTCTCAGTGTTGTTTTTAACACATCATAATCCATATCGGAAGGATTATCAGGAGCCAGCAATTTTTTAAAAGACTGTCCTTTTTTCTGGACATACTGGAAATCAGTACTTTCTCACGCTTGTCCTATGAAACATTTTGTATATCTAAATAACTTTCGAACCTTTCTAAAAATGAATCAAACTAATCTTCATGTTCATTATATTTTTAAAGTTGAACAGAAAGTTTAGAATTATCTATTGATTGAGTAATAACTGAAGTAAGTTTCTTTGTCAGAGCTTTATTTTGCTCTGTTAGCTCAGTTACGAGCTGCTCCACGGTGGATCCTCCATAAAAAAATAATTATAAAAGTTTTACCTTGCAGTCTTTGGGGAAGTTCCTAAAACACTAGTACTCGTAATAGCGATAAAGCATGTCGCAAAAGCACTTTTATTATTTTAAAAAATAACACATCCTTTGTCGCCAGGTTTACTATGCCTTTAGTGGGTCATTATTTCACAAGACACTGTATTTAATTATATTAACTTTATTATATACAAAACTCATCATTACTCGCATACACACGTACACTCCTACTACTGGCTATTTCCAGTCTCATTTCGGATTTGCAATAACTTCACGCGCTTGCGATGCTTGGCACTGTGCCAGCTTTAAATTCAATTACGATTAAGTTCTGAATACACCACAGATAATACCATGGCAATTCCACCAGATACAAGGCATGAACCTTTTGTAAGTCAAATTGCACTTTGCGATGCTGTCGATGGGCTCACTGGGCGCAGACCAACTCCTTTTTTGGCCAGTGTTGTTGAAGTAAATCCACTTTTCATCACAAGTAACAATCTGGTTCAGAGTTTTGTCCTTGCATTGATATTCGAGCAGATTGGTGCAAGCTCAAACACGTCTGTTCTTATCTGCTTGAGTCGGTTAATGTGGCATAGCATCACTAATGGACATTGTACTAATGTCTAACTCTTTAGCAAGCTTTCGAGTGGTTGCATACTGATCTTCTTCCACAAGCTCTCACACGCGGGCCTCATCAACATCAATATGCCGGCCAGTGTGCTCTGTTTCTTGAAAGTTTCTTTGTTTTTGAACTTGCTGTACCAAACTTTCACAGTTCTGTATGATACAACATTAGTACTTAAAGCTATACACGTGATTTGGTGACATTTTGTAGCTGACTTTTTGCAACAGAAGTGGAAGTAAGTGATAGTTCTAATCTGGTAGCATGATAGTTCCATAAATTTCAAGACACAGTGCTCTAAAGCAAGTCTTTTTCTTTCAAATGCCAAAAATCATTTGACAAAAATGATTAAACACACCAATGTGAACTGTTTACACAGACGATATTCGCAGTTGCGGGAAACTTTTGTTAAAACCCGATATAGTGGTTATGCATGTCCTCTCTTATAAGAAATTCATTAAGCTGGTTATTAATTTGATTAAGGATGGGTTAGAGCAGGGATTCTCAACCTTTTTCTTGCATCATCGTCTTAAGGAATGATTTTCTTCATTAACCCTCCCTTACATTTTTCTCTTTGATATACAAAACTTAGCATATCCATGTGTTTGGAATAAAACTTTGTATGGTATTGCTTTATAACAATAAACAATTAATTAATTTTTTTATGTAATCCGTGGAATCTTGATTATGGGGATCAATTTCTGATGCATATTTGGCTATCAACCCACAATCCACCCCTTTATCATCACTGACACCCAGGGGTCAGTACTGAACCTGTTAGAAACCCTGGGTCAGAGGATGTGCCTGGATTAGCCAAAGCCTTAAGCATCAGTTGTGATGTATTGAACTTTTATTTTATAGACTTTTCTCATACAGATTTTGCCAGCTCCGTCTCAGTTAGGAATTGAAATGCTTCAGCGGCCGAGTGGTTAAGATCACAGAATACTGGTAGTTTGACCTGGTTTGAATTCAATTCCAAGCAATCGGGATGACTGCATAGTTAGTTTTTGTGGCTTTCTCCATGTGTAATGTGAATATGAGCTGGTTTTCTCCAAAATGCGCTCCACAGAGGCATCCCTTCTCTCTCACAGATGGGTTTCATGGCTTTACGATATTCAAATAACCAACTGAGAAGAGGGAATCTGATTGTTTTGTGCCCCTTTTCTCTCTGAAGCTAACTTTTTAAGAAGACTTTCCAGATTGATAAATTTGAAGTATTCTGCAATTACAGATTTTATAACTTATTTAAGACTTGGCCTACTGACATGGTAACTAGCTTTTGCTAAGTGCCATTGTGACAAGGTAGTCACAGAAGCTTTTACATATAGTCTTAACGCACCCATACTTTTACACAGCCTGTCTTTTGATCCTTCTCATAGAATATAACTAATTTTAGTATAACCAAGTTTTAATTTTAGTATAACTACTTTTAGATAATATATTATATTCTCAATATATTCCTTGTTTTTATGCCAAAATCATATTCTAATTTTCTTTATTCAAGGTGTACATTTGTATCACAAGGCTTTATACAAATAATTTTTAATAATTGTATACAAATGTTACTTTATACAATGTTTTAATGACTTAATACAAATAATTTTTGCATTATACTATTTCATTTTTTTTAATTATTATATTATACAAAGTAACAATCTTTATAAATAAATTGTTCATTAAAAATATTTTCATGAAATCAGAAAATATCAAATAGTTTCTTTATGTAATTTTTTTTTTTTTTTTTGATGCAAAAATGTGCTCATTTCAAGAATTATTTGATTTGTTTTATTAGTCTTCTTTGCTGCAGAGGGATAATATAGTCATTTTATCTGTTCTGTTATGAAAAGGAATTCTCATTTGACCTGGGGTATTAGATGTTTTGCTAGGGTGTCCATTGCTACAGAAAGTGACCTTAGATTTTCTAAATTCTAAAATATTCCAGTTAGTTGATTTCTTGATAGTCAGGTTTTTACTGTATGTAAGAGTTCAGCGTTTTTGTAAAACATAAATTGCATTAGTATGAAAATACGATTTCTTTTTGCTTGGAGTAACACCAGCAAAAAGTATTTCAAATTATGATTAGCAAACCGAACTTTGCCTTACTTTGCTGTGCAAATGTCTTTAATTTATGGAACTAAAACTGATTACACACAATATTAATTAGCTTTGACATTGCTCAAATTTTAATTTGATGCTTTTTTAACCTAAAACAGGAAACAGAATTTGATCCTGAGTGTATTGCTGAAATGGCTGTTTACTACAAAAGATCAATGAGATCTATTGAATTTTCTCTAAATCAGGTAATGGAAATTTTTCTATAATTATATATGTGAGGAAATTACTTATTTATATTATGCATATAATTCAGAGATTATAAGCAATTTAGAGTTCACTTATAACTATTTTCCTCTTCAGTTACTGTTATTAGCGCTATTAGAAATAGGCAAATTGAATACTTTTTTTTAATTAATTTATACAGAAATTAGTTAATATTTTATATGCTGCTGAACAAACTATTGAAAGAAATATCTTCTTAAAATTAATTTGCTTGTACCCAAGAAGCACATGACATGTTCAAAGGAATATGTACATATTCTTCAAGGATATTGTTATTACATATGGCTTTATTGGAAGGATCAATCCAAACATATAAAAAGGTTCAAGTATCACACAAGAACGATGATATATAATAAAAAACAAACATTTAAAGTAAAAACAGAACAAATGAACATGGGAGCAAAAGTAAAAAGTTAAACATTTAAACAACAAGGAAAGGAAGATAAGAGATGTAGAGATATAGTCTTTATGAGAAGTTCATGAAAGTTCTGACATTCCAGTATAGTTTGCTTATCTCATAACATTTCTGAGACCTTTTATCTAGTTCTGGGCATATAAGAATATGCTCTACATTCATGATGCCCAAATTGCAAATTTGATATATACTAGATGGAAGAATGCCAGTTTTATTAAGATGATGTGCCATGCAATCGTGGCCTGTTGGCTGAAATTTGCCACAGCCTCTTTATGGGTTTTTTTGACAAAACATTTTACAAGTGTCTTGAATGTTTTCTTCAAGGATGTATTGTTCTTATAACTGCACAATGTAAAAATACAATTGCAGAGAGAGAAAGAGGAGAGAAAATAATAATTGTACAATATATCGTGTGAATCGTCAAAACTATTTTAAAAGTTGATGTCCTGTAGCCAACTTTGTGCAGAAGTAAAAGCATTGCTCCATAGTTGCAAAAATCAGTATGCTGCCATACTTTTGCATAGCTCATAAGGGGAGGCATGATCTTGGACTTCCTAGTTTCAACTGCATACTTTTAGGGCATTTTCAGATGCCTGGCATGCTTATCTCAGAAATTGTCAAAAAAATTAAGGCTAAAGTTTTAAGTAATATTCATGTTAAACTTCTCTATTTACTGTAATCTTTGATAGTCTAAATAGTGATTTCTAAGATAATAATGTAAAAAAAAAAAAAAAAAAGAACTTTAAATGATTCTGTTTTCCAATAATTTATTTACAACTGATAGACAGTCATCCTAAAAAGGTTCAAAATATAAAATGTTGACAGCAGGCCTATTATATAAATGTTGACTTATCACGATTTAATTTCTTGGCATAAGATTTTCTTAAAATTTCAGAAAGGAATGTGCATAATTTATTAATGGACTTTAAAATAGTCCCCCCTAAGACATTAGATGGATTTCTGATTTTCTTCATTATACTTTTATATTACACACATCTTATGTTCTCATTAAAGAATGGGCATCTTAAAAAATACTATTATGTATATGAATATAGATGCTTATTTATTTGTATTCTCATAAACACTGGTCACCTTCAGATGTCTTTGAGAGATAGTTGCCATAAAATTGTGCTTTGTGTTTTAATAATGTATTTTAAAGTTTTGAAATAATTTATAGTTTTTTTTTCTCAAACTATATATGAAATTATGAAGAGTTTACAAATGTTGCATACCCACATAAAATAGTTCCCATTCAAATTAATCATGAATAAGATACACACTGATTGTATTTATTTTATAGAATCAGAGTAATTAAAACTTTTAAAGAATTTTTAAAATAATAGGTTGTGACAAATTTTAAAAAGTGGTTTGTCTTTTTTTTTTATTTTATTTCTGAAGATATACTAAATGTTTAAGTGATTAGTATCAACTTGCACTGATAATGTATGTTATTGTGAACATTTTATATATCTACATTTAGATGACTGTTGTAGAATTAACTTCAGTTATACTTGCTAGAATGTCCCTGGTAATATAGCATTAATACCACAGAGCTGCCAACTCTTGTAAAACAGGAAGGCACCCGATTTTTCATCACATTTCCAGGTTTCTTATTCATTCTCCAAATGTGGTTTTTAATTTATCTGAATTCAGACTCATCTCTTTCAAACACAGTTCTAGAAGACCTGTTGATGATTAATTTCACAAAGAGAAAAATATGCTATAAAACAAGGTCTTCCAAACTTTTCCAGTATGTGGTGCACTTACAGTTTGGTTATTTTTTTTCCATGACATCCCGGTTGTAGTATTTCTACCATAATGTTAATCAATCACAGTAATAAAAACATCATTTTAGTGAAAACGTATAGTAAATTTAATGGATAAGAAAACATACAAATAAAAGAAGGCTTCAGTAACAAATTAGAAACTCTTTGTGATAGGTGAGGTTGTTGATCCCCATACAGCTATTCTCATTTCTTGCTCCACACTGATTTTTGAATGATAGTTGGTCTTTATTAGAGGGACAGCTGAAAACCAAGCTTTGCATAGATAGGATGTTGCACAGTGAATGAGGATTTTTTGGAGCTTTAGAACTTACAGTTAGATACTCAATTTTGATTGAAATTCAAAACTCCATTAAATCTGAGCAAACAAATTTCCTTTTCAGGCTGCTGTCATAAGAGAGTCCAATTAAACTCTCATCATCTTGTGAATGAAAAGGATCTTGGATCAGCATAAATTTCTGTACATTTATTCTGCAAAATAATTTGGGAATCACTCAGTCAGTTTTAAAAGATGCTCCATGATAAGCGACAGCAATTCCTATAAAACAATGACTTTATTAGAAGTTGGGTATTGGTACAGTGTAGAAAAACAACCTCGAGCACTATTGTAATTCAGTTTTTTTTATCCACAACTGCAGTTTTTGGTACTTTTCCGTTTTGCTGGCGCAAGTCTTGCCAAGCAGACTTTATTGGCGACAGCATACAGTATACACATAAAAAATTTTAACAAATGTTACTTCTAAGAATTTTTCATTTTGAAGGCATAAACATTTTAATATGGTTTAAAATTTTGTAAAAAGACAATAAATTTGTAAAAACACATTAATTTAAGAATTTACTATACTTTCATGGTTCAACATCTCGATTCGCCAGTTCTTGTCACGTGACCCCAAGTGATCTCATATCACGTAAATTACGCTACAAAAATCTAATTCTCTCAGCAATTATCTACATTAATTTCAAGTTAAATCTTAATTTGGAATACTAGATTAAATGCAAGAATTATTTCAATTCGTATGAATAGCTTACTCAGAAATTATTTAAAACCATAGTGTTTTACTTCACTAGTGCATTCTCATTAGAATTGATGAATTTAACCCTTGATTTTGCCTTTTCTATATTTTCGCCTTCCGGTGAGCAGTGCGATTGTATCCTAATTGACTTAATTACTGTGAATGGCCTTAGGGCATAAAATTGAACTAGCTTGTAAAAATTCTGTTTAATTGTGTGCCAGTATTGAAAGAAACAATCAATCTGATAAGAAATGGCTGGGACTTTTTTGAAAATGAAGTGTAAATAAAGGTTACCAGCAAAGATATTCCTTTTGGCATCAGTTGTACCATTATTGGTGACTTATCGTTTGTGCCGGCAAAACGGAAAAATACCTAGTTTTTTCCTAAACTCTGAAATCTTTTCTACAACTTTCAAGATGTGCAAACATTGACCGATTCAAGACCTTTAACTTGTCAAAAATGCCACGCTAATATGTTAATATCCACAAAAAGTCTGGTTTTGGAAAATACTTATTGGTCGCATGGCCTTCCTCTTGCAGAAAAGTGTCAATTTCTTGATCCTATTCAAATGCATGAGATAAGATGTTGTCATACAAAAGCCATCAAGAACTGCGATAGTATAGCAGAGCAGTGTGTTTAGCTGCCATATTCTTGCATAGCTTTCTAAAAAAACTTGCTTTTAGGGGTCTAGTTTTTATGTACTTCTCTATGTCTATGAGACATTCCAAAGCCAAACTCAATTGAGGACTAAGCATCTTCAATACAAGTGCTTTCCAGTAAATATTGCAATGGGTCCACACAGCATGCAGGGTTTTGCTGTAAATATGTGCCTCCAGTCCTGCATAGAGACTGGACATTGATCAAGCACCATCAATACATACACAGATGCACTTTTTCCAATTTAAATTATTTTCTATAAATTTGTCAAGCATTTTGAACAAGTCTTGAGCCTTTGCACTTCCAATGATGTTCTTACAGAACAGAAAATCTTCAACAGTAATATTACCATTCAAGAAGCATACATAATGTATAAGATTTGCATCTTTATTACTGTCAGTAGCCTCGTCTAGCTGCAGACTGAGTTTCTCTGTCAACTGATCGTTGAGATTCCGAGCTATACACTGAATTCTTCATCTAATAGTGTTGTTCAATATAGAAGCCTTAGAAATGAGTTTTCCCACCATAATATTAACCATGATGAGAGTAGCTCTTCTGCAGTAGTGTGTGGTTTTTAGTACTTCATCAATCTGTGAGCTACCTTGAAAGATGCTAGCCATGCATTACTTGGAACACTCTTGTTTAGCTAATACACTGCCTTACTTTTGTAAATCTTACAACTTCATAAAAAAATTACGAGATTTGTCGACCATGTTAGAGTGAATGGTCTCGATTAGCTTTGGCTTGCTTGCATGCATACTTTCAAGTGCAAAGATTTTTAAAGAAACAACACATCTGTCATCTTGTCTTTCATCATTATTTACTTCTATTGAAGTAAAAGCAAAATCAAAGTAACTTTCCTTGTAGTTAACGACATTTTTGCCTCTTTTCTTCTCCACTAGTTGTTGAAGCCTTGCCGCTCAAACTTGAACTATTGTTACTATCTGTTTCCTTGTTTAGTAAAATCTTTTCATTTTCGAAAATATCAGTAAGGATTGATCAATTTATTGCTATAGTTCATTAAAATCACAACTGTTAGCTTTAATCTCCGTTATCAATCTCAAGACGGCTAGGGGTAAGTCGGGCTTTCACTTTTCATTCAATCGGGACAACTCTTGCATTTTATAAATGCTTTATTATTACAATAAATATATACATATCATTACGGAACATTCTTAACATCAATCCTAATCTCTCGCTTCCCGATTCTCGATTGATATCGTGTGCCCCCTATTGGCGGCTTTTCTACAATGCCATCTATCGGCTGATAACATTCGGTCATTCTCCCGATTGTTCGGAGTACAAATCAATTTTATAATTAATACAATTTTCTACTTCGACTCTTATACACAATACTAAACATACATATTACTAATACACTAAGAGGAATACACATTATACTAAAATTTGATATGATAATAAACTTACTAAAATATTTTCACATACATAAATTCACATATTTTATACATTAGCATAATAATCAAAAATTTTCTGTAAATCATTACAAATACATTATATATATGAAATAACTCATTTTTTTTTTCAGTCCTAAAATGATTCAAAATGCACTAAAGTCTTTCAGCTAATGTTCAAAAGTTCAAAGTCAATTAATGTTCAAAAGTTCAAAGTTTCTAAAGTTTTCTATCAGCAAGCATTCGTAGATAAGCACATACACAAAAAAAAGGAAAGATCTCACCTTAATCACAGGGTAGAGCACTTCCATCAGTTCTTATGAATAGATCTGATTGGATTCCGTCGAGAAATTAAGCTTGATAACTGGTCAGTATCTTCATCGTCGCCGTCGTCATCATCATCGTCAGAGCTGAGATCGCACCTCCATGGCTTCAGCTGGCTCACGTGAGCAGTGGTAGTGAAGTAGTGACCTCGATTCTTCGCTTCTAGTTGAGTTATTCTGTAGGTATCGCTAGGTAATATTTCCATTATTATAAATGACCCTCGATATTTCGGCTGTGTTTTGGTAGGTTTACCTGTAGACTTAGGAGCACATCTCATTACAACTATTTCTCCTTGCTCGAATATTAGTGTACGACACCTCTTCCCATCGAATCTCTTTTTCATTTTCACTTGCTGTTCCTCAATTCTTCCTCGTGCTTGCTCTTGGATTCCTCGCTGGTCTTTCCATGCATCTGAATCTTCATCTGCTAACTTCCTAAGTATTCCATCATTAAATCTGGGAGAATACCCATGTAGCATTTCGAATGGAGTCTTATTCGTAGTTTTGTTTACCATGTTGTTAAGATTTCTTTCTGTCTCTTTTATTTTTGAATCCCAATCTCTGTGTTGTTTATCCATCAAACTTGTCATTATCGTTCCTAAAATTGTTCTGTTGACGCGCTCTACCATACCATTAGCTTGGGGGTATTTGGTAGAATTCAAAGTATGATGTATTCTGTCATCTGTACAATACTGCTTAAATTGGTGAGAAGTAAAACAAGATCCTCTATCACTTATTATTCTTTCCGGTAGTCCAAAATCATTAACAAAATTCTTCAAAGACTGTAAAACATTTTTAGCACTAGTATTCTTAACTGCAAAAATTCTCACGAACCTAGTCATGTTATCAATTATCACTAATAGTTCTTGATTACCTCTCGAACTCTTTACGAAAGGACCCAAGTGATTCATGTGAACAATAGCAAACGGTGTTTTACCAGGTTTTATGGGATGTAACAGTCCTTATTGCTTGCCACCTGTCGCTTTATTCATAAGGCACTCAATACATGCTGATATGTGTCTTCGTACGTATCGTTTCATGCTTGGAAACCAATATAATTCCTTAATTTTGCTAACTGTTCTATCCACAGAAAAGTGACCAAATAAATCATGGAATTTCACCACTACACTCTTCCTCATGCTTTTTGGAATCACATAGAGCAGTCTTTCCTTTCCATCCACTATGGTTTTCCAAAACAGTCTATTCTTCTTAAACACGTAATTCATAATTATTTTTTTCTCCTCAGCAGTTCGTTCCTCTTGTTTCTTCTTGAAAATTTCGATAATTCTTTTCAGGTCTTGGTCAGCATGTTGTATCATTAGTATTTGCTCTTCTTTGGTTAGGGACTGGCAAACTTCAAAATTTTCAGCTATTCTCGTCATCGTATCATCAGCTTCTGATACAGAACCTCTGCTCAAAGCATCAATATGTGACAGTCTTTTTCCTGACCTATGCTTTATCTCAAAATCATATTCTTGAATCAAACTACACCAACGGGCTATTTGAGGATTTGTAGTCTTCTTCGCATTCATATATATTAGAGCTTGACAGTCAGTAATAATTGTAAATCTTATGACGATTAAGAACTGTCTTAACCTGTCCAACGTCCATACGATGGCCATTAACTCCAATTTGCTAGAATGATACTTTTTCTCTGCTTCTGTTGTTTTCTTACTGACGCAATAAACAAGATGCCATTTTCGATCTTCATCACGTTGCATTAGCATTCCACTCAAACCTTCTGCACTTGCATCACAATGGACTTCAGTATCTGCATGCGGTTGATAGTGAGCTAATATGGGCTTATCAGTCAGTTGTTTCTTCAATAGTTCGAATGACTTCTTTTGTTCTTGCTTCCACTCGAAGTCTGAATTCTTCTTTGTCAATCTGGTCAATGGTTCGCTCTTTAATGCATACTTCGGCAAAAATTGTCTGAAAAATCCAGTCAGGCCCAAAAATCTTCGCACCTCGTGCACATTCTTTGGTTCCGGAAATTCTGTTATGGCTTTTATTTTTCTAGATCCCGGTTTAATACCATCTTCGTTTATAATAAAACCCAAGAAATGTACTTCTGTTTTCCCAAATTCACATTTAGATAATTTCAAGGTTAAATTTGCTTTTCGTAGGCATTCTAATACCTCTTTTAATTTGAAAATAATCTTTTCCCAAGATTTTGCAGGAATAAGTATATCATCCATATAACACAACACCTTAGTATTCAACAAGGGGCCTAGGACATATGACATTAGGTGCTGAAACTCAGCAGGAGCATTTACTAATCCAAATGTCATCCTTTCGAACTGTCCTGTTTCATCTGGAGTAATGAACGCCGTCTTCAATTTAGCTTCTTCACTTAAGGGTATTTGCAAATAGCCATGGGCTAAATCCAGAGTAGTGAAAATTTTGCATCCTGCTAAACATTCTAAAAGATCATCTATTCGAGGCAAAGGGAACTTATTCTTTATCGTCTGACTATTAAGTCTGCGGTAATCAATTACCAGTCTGTATTTCCCTGTTTTTTTCTTTACTAGTAACACTGGACTAGCGTAAGGCGATCTAGTTTCGGAAACTATCCCATTATCTTTCCATTCCTTAACAATTTCTTTTATTGCATTACGTTCAGCTGCATTCGTTTTGTATGGGCGAGAAGACACAGGCTTATTCCCGTCAATTTCTTTGATGTCCATTTTTATTACGTTCGTGCAACCTAATTCACTTAAATTAAGAGCAAAGCAATCCCTAAATTCATTTACTAATTTTAAGATATCAGTTCTTTCACTATCTGTAGTTGCTGGTAATCGTAATTTCGAAAAGACCGAAAATCTTAATAGACTGACAGCGCTTCCAGTATCAATCAAACATTCGATCAGTTCACTTTCGTTAATTATTGCTTTCTTCAAATACTTTGAAATGTCAGATAATCCATCATGATTCATCGCGACACTATCTTGATTTTTCATTTTGTCATTCTTCATTTCTTCGCGACTCTCTGTCTGACGCGGGAGGCATTTGGCGTCACAAATTAAGCTAGAATGTTTACGCTTACATGTCGTGCAGCGCTCTTTTGATTTACATAAGCGGACCACGTGAAATTTTTGGAAACATAGAAAACATTTCCCGTTCTGCTTTAAACTTTCTAATTTCTGTTCGCGTTCCTTATCACAATTTTCGGAACTGTGCTCAGAATTATTGCAAAAAATGCAAATTTTCTGAAATGTGCTCAGTGCGTTTGCATTAGGAATCGAATATTGCTGCTTCCCTTTAAACTTCTGAAATCTATTCCCCTTTTCCGAAAATTTATTAACTGACAGTTTATAGTCTACGCTTTTAACTGATTCATTATTTTCCTGTGTTTGTTGAAACAAAAATGTTCGTTCTCACGTTTCTATTTCTCTTCTAAGAAATTTTAATAATTCTGTTACATTCCAAGAATCGTCTTTTTCATGCTGTCTATAAAAATCTAGCACAATGGAAACTGGAATAAGTTTGGTTAGTAGTGGAAACAACAAACTTCCATATGAATTCAGTTCGACACCAAGAGTTTGTAAACCCCGTACTTGGATTTCTATCGTATCGTATGACTCCCTTAACTGTTTCAAATACGAAGCTGATTTTACTGCACTTAAATTTAAAAAATGGTTAATGTGAGATCTTACAATAATTTATTTTTTCCCGTATCTTTCTTTAAGCAATTCAACTGCTAAATCATAATTATTTTCCGATACCAATAGTCCTTGAATACTAATTAAGGTTGGTCCTTTCAAGAAAGCTTTAAGATAATTATATTTATCTACTTTAGATAAGCGTTCGTTACTGTGAATCGCATTGTCAAACTGTGACCAAAATTCCTGAAACTTCTCTAAATTACCCTCAAACGGTTCTACATGAAGTTTCGGCAAATTTATTCTGGGTTTGTCTGGTTCACTATTCGAAATAAGTGAAGAATTATTCTTCAACGAAAAATCTCCCTTATTTCTATCTGAATTCTGAAAATAATTCTTAACTTTCGATTTCGCGTAGATTATACGTTCTGTGTATTCCTGATTATTCTCGACTTCTGTTTCCAGATCAGATACTTCAGGAATTAAATTCTCAATTTCTAGATCTAATTTAAATATCTGATCTGCTTTTTCTTGTAGATTCACATTCTTCTAATGATTTTGTATGTACAATATCCTGTTCTAATAATTCACATATTCTGTTAATTACTTGTGTTGTTAACCTTCTTAATGTTTTACGTTTCATTTTTGCTTTATCTAAAGCTTTCTTTGTATTCTCATCCATAATATTACCTAATAATATAATTCTATACTTCTAAATTCTGTTAGAATTATTCTACAGTTTGCATGCATTCAAATCTTTAAAAACGAAACTTACCCCTTCTTCCACTTTCTTGGTACGCGAGTCATTCAATGCGTACTTACATCAATCATCCCACTTCTGAAAATGTTAGCTTTAATCTTCGTTATCAATCTCAAGACGGCTAGGGGTAAGTCGGGCTTTTACTTTTCATTCAGTCGGGACAACTCTTGCATTTTATAAATGCTTTATTATTACAATAAATATATACATATCATTACGGAACATTCTTAACATCAATCCTAATCTCTCGCTTCCCGATTCTCGATTGATATCGTGTGCCCCCTATCGGCGGCTTTTCTACAATGCCATCTATCGGCTGATAACACAACTTTTTCATAAATGTATAAGGCTGTATGACTTTACCCATCTTTTCCTGAGTTTGATACTGAATTAAAAAAATACGCTAACACATGCTATTGTTGTGAAATTAAATATAGCAATCTTGTGACAGGAAGTAATAGGTGCAAAAAATGTATGAGAATAATCAAGTACAATCTGATGCAACAATATATAAATATTGCAAACTGAAAGAACTAAGTGATAGAATAAAATACCGCTTTAAAAAATGAAATTGAGACCAAGAGTTACTTTAGATGAAAAGGAAAAATAAAATTGTAATGGAATTAGATGACCAACTGAAATAAAAATATTGAGAAAAATTTAAGGAACTATTATTTTAAGAAATGGAAGTATATTTAATAAAAAATCTGGCCAAGCTTTCAATGTAAGTCTTGGCCCTCCATGAAGCAAGAAGGGGCCTCGTGGCAACTAACAACAAGTTCTGTTAAATTTTATCTTGCTTCTATTGTGCACTGAGACAAGTAAGCTTGAATTGTATTAGTTTAGTTATTTATTATACTTATGTCAATTTCTTGCACATTCTTAAGGTTTTTCAGAGTTCTGAATATATAAATTCTGACATATACATCATGGCACCCCAGGGTGCCACAGTGCATACTTTGGGAACCCCTGCTATAAAACAAATTTTGATGAAAAATTCTTTTAATAAAAGACACAGTATTATCATTTCTAAATGGAACTCAGCTTGTGAAAAGTAAATTTTTCTCCAAGTGATTTTTTAGCATATATACAGTACAAAGTCCGAAATCCGGGCTTGTCAGGACTTCGGTGATTCTGGATATTAGATCATCAGTTTAAATCTAGTAAGATGGTATGTAGAAATTATATAATTAAAAATATGAAATCGTGATTTTTGAAATAATGAAGTATTTATGATCTAAAGGGTATCAAAATTTACAAACAAAAAAAGCTTAATATTTATTTGTTTACATTATTAAACATTTCTTTCAATGTAAGTTGTTTAAGTTGCTTCATTTTTTGTGCTAATACTTTCTCTTTAATTCTGTAGACAGACATAATCTCTTGTTTAGTTACATTGTTGAAATTTTGTAACTATTGTGTCGAGAATTCTGACTAATTTGTCAATCAAAATTTTTTCGTTTTCAGTAACTTCTTTATCACTTTCTTCACTATCATTATTGGTATTTTCTGGATCTAGAACCATATTACAGATTTTGCCATACATTAATTTGATTGATGATTGAGAAGCATTGTCATCACAATGAAAAACTTCTTTTATATCATCTTCATTTATTATCTCTTCTCCATATTTCTTTACAAAATCTGTTAATTTGAAAATTTCACCTTTGTTTTGCGATATTTGAAACCTTTAAAATTCACGGCTATTATCATCAAATTTAGTTATCGTTCACTATACATATTTGGCTATGCATCATGAGCTTGGCAACTAACAACAAGTTGTTCCGTTAAATTTTATCTTGCTTCTATTGTGCACTGAGACAATTAAGCTTGAATTGTATTAGTTTAGTTATTTATTATACTTATGTCTATTTCTTGCACATTCTTAAGGTTTTTCAGAGTTCTGAATATATAAATTCTGATATATACATCATGGCACCCCAGGGTGTCACAGTGCACACTTTGGGAACCCCTGCTATAAAACAAATTTTGATGAAAAATTCTTTTAATAAAAGACACAGTATTATCATTTCTAAATGGAACTCAGCTTGTGAAAAGTAAATTTTTCTTTAAGTGATTTTTTAGCATATATACAGTACAAAGTCCAAAATCCGGACTCGTCGGGACTTCGGCGATTCCGGATATTAGATCATCAGTTTAAATCTAGTAAGGTGGTATGTAGAAATTATATAATTAAAAGTAAGAAATCGTGATTTTTTAAATAATGAAGTATTTATGATCTAAAGGGTATCAAAATTTACAAACAAAAAAAGCTTAATATTTATTTGTTTACGTTATTAAACATTTCTTTTAATGTAAGTTGTTTAAGTTGCTTCATTTTTTGTGCTAAAACTTTCTCTTTAATTCTGTAGACAGACATAATCTCTTGTTTAGTTACATTGTTGAAATTTTGTAGCTATTGTGTCGAGAACTCCGACTAATTTGTCAATCAAAATTTTTTCGTTTTCAGTAACTTCTCTATCACTTTCTTCACTATCATTATTGGTATTTTCTGGATCTAGAACCATACTACAGATTTTGCCATTCATTAATTTGATTGATGATTGAGAAGCATTGTCATCACAATGAAAAACTTCTTTTATATCATCTTCATTTATTATCGCTTCTCCATATTTCTTTACAAAATCTGTTAATTTGAAAATTTCACCTTTGTTTTGCGATATTTGAAACCTTTAAAATTCACGGCTATTATCATCAAATTTAGTTATCGTTCACTATACATATTTGGCTATGCATCATGCGCTTGGCAACTAACAAGTTGTTCTGTTAAATTTTATCTTGCTTCTATTGCGCACTGACACAGTTAAGCTTGAATTGTATTAGTTTAGTAATTTATTATACTTATGTCTATTTATTTTACATTCTTAAGGTTTTTCAGAGTTCTGAATATATAAATTCTCACATATATGTAAGCTTTATTGATGGCCGGCACTAGATATCTTACCGTCTGATGCAGTTTCTGTGGGTCCTAAATTCTGCAACCCAGTGCTGCCGTACGAGCCATGGCATTGGCTCTGGGTTTATGTGAATAAAAATTTAGTTATTCTTAATTCAAATATCCCAAAATGTAATCTTTAAGTCTATGAGTATCATCAACAAAATCTATTTTTAGCATATTGAAAGAAATTTTTGTCACATTTTTCCTTGTCAACATTTTTAGCACATTTAACTTAAATCTGTAATCATTGGCAAGTGTAATGTTAACATAAAAGGTTACCATACTTCGTTATTCAGTTACATAAAAAAATTGTTTAGGCATCGCTACATGAGTCATTACTCAAGTTGTCATGTGCTGATAAACATGCGGTGATGAAAGGAAAGTATGATAAATAATGATTCGCCAGTTGGCATTTGATTAATGATGTATCTCTGTTGAATATTTCGGTCTGAGATGTGGGCCAAACAGATATGCATCAACAGAGCCAAATTACTGATTGTACAAATTTATGCTAAAATGATTGTTTCTTCAATAACAAGGTATTTTATTTAGTGTCCAAGGGATATTAAGAATCGGGACTCTCCAGATGTTTTATTATGCGCAGAGGGGGGAATGAAATGCGCATGCATAAAGCCTACTGGAAAGACGTTCTTGGTGGTTTTGAGGTTTGGATTTTAGCTCATTCTGGATAATGAAAGTCCGGATTTCGGACTTTGTACTGTATTTGTATTTATTTTTGCTTTTAACATTTAGTGGATTATTTAATTTTGCTTCAGTTCTGTAAATTACACATTTATCTCTACAATTACATTCACATCTATTATGAATTTTTTTCTTGTTTAAAATCGCTTCGATGAATGCAAGTTTTTTTCCCCAAGTTTTTATCATTATAAAATTTTTAAGGAAAATTATAGAACCAAATCCATTTACCAAAAAGCACAAAATGATATTTTGGAAAATGTAAAATAATGAATCAAATATTAAATTGATTTGTTTTTTTCAAAATCATGTCATAATTTAATCAATAACCCAAATTACCAAATTATGCACTTTAAAGTGTTTTTTTTTCGCATTTGTCAAACATGTTTTTATTTTGATTTATTATTATTTTTTTATTTTATTTATTTATTTATTTATTTATTGTCAAATTCTTATTGTATTATAATTATTTTGCAGAAGAAGTTTGATTATTTAGCAGCTACATATTTATCTCTTCTATCAAGAAAAAGAGCTGGAGAACCTGTTTCATTAATCAAACAGCGTCTTGTCCTTAAGGAATCTAAAGTATGTTGTCTTAACATAATTTTCATAACATATGTAATTTTCAAGACATCTAAAGTTAAGTTGCTTTAACTTACTTTTCTTAACACATATAATTTTCAGTTTTTTTTTTCCCATTTCATTTCTGTAGCTAGGAGTGTATCACTGTAGCTAGCTGGGATGTCAGGGAGTTGTAAAATTTAGTTATTCTTAAATCTATTGACTCTTATAATTTTGAAAAACCGAGCAATCAATTTTTTTGGGGGGTGGGGGGATCTTTTCTACTTAGAAAACTGAAAACTTCAATGGAAATATTTTGTACAGATTTATATAAAAAATATTGTTATCAAATCTAATTTTACTGCTATAAGCATGTTTTGTACCTATATTGAATTGCTGTGTGATACTACTCAAATTAATTGCTGCACTAATAAGCCCACTAGTGGCAATTGAATAAGTTTTCTAAACACTGACGGTTTGATTTTTTCCATGTCTAGGGAATGAGCTAGCTGCATTAGTGTTTTTATAGTTTTTCCTGTGTGCCATGTGAGTGCAAGTTGGTTTCCATTAGGAAGTCCTCCACAAAAGCATGATGCTTCTTAGGCAGATAGCCGTGTGCTTTACCATAATCAGTTAACCTAATCTATTGCCAATAACTGTAAATAATTTGAATGCATATAACAGTGGTTTAGCTTTATTATTTTAGAGTTTACCTTATCATTCTGATGAATTCAGGAAACTTGCAGCCTAATAAAAATTATATCTTTTAATATAATTTCAGCTTTCCTGTATTTAAAATAGCATTGATTTTCAAAGAATGGGGGGGAGGGAATTTGTTGCACAAGATTCAGATGTTTTCTATTCTCGTAGAATAGAAAACATTCTAATTTTGTCAAGTAGTCTTTTTTTTGACAAGATAGTATTATTAACCTTGGCAACTTCTATCATAAATTTAATGTAAAAAATGCAAGTAAGTAAATAACTATTTATTTAAAATATATAAATAGTTTGTACAATATGTAGGCCAAAACAAAGTCTCATTAAAAGTGGTATTTATAGTATGTTTAATATTATAGTATGTAAATTATTCATAAGCCCCTTCAAATGTGAAACAGAACATTTCCTCTTTTTGTTTCTTTCTTTCTTCCCCCCCCCTTTTTTGTGTGGGTACACATGTACTTAAATTTAACAACCTCTTTTTTTTTTTTTTTTTTACTTTTTAATTTTTCACAGTTTACATGTCATCTTTTGTACATCATTCTTAAAAATAAATGTTTTTATAAAAAAGATGCAGAAGTCTAATATACATATAAAATATAGTTCAACCGAAAAATTGTAAAATACATATCATGGGATTAAAATTGAAAAATTCTATGTTATAACGATATGTGATTTCCATATTTTAATTATAATATTCCATGTATTTACTCATGCACAATTAAAACATGGAAACATAAGTTAATACATATTCAGGTGTGTTTTCTTGTCTATATTTTAATCATTATTCAGAACGCTGCTTCCAAATTTTGAGATATGCAATGAGCTTTTCCTTGATTTGTTAATTTTGAGATGCTAAATGTGCAGCATGAAACTGAAAATTTTTTAATGGTCAGCTTTGATGTTAGCTTTTTTTTAAATGTATAAAATTTCACATTTGCTTGAAACTAAAATTTATGCAATTTCTTATAATTTGCATTTAAATAGAATGTGTTAAGTAATTTATTTCAAACTTTGAGAATAAGTATTTGAAGTGCACACTTGGAGCTTCAGTAGGTGGTTATTGGTATTCTAATACTTTTGAGGTGTGCTATGATGCAGCAAAGTGGAATTCAAGCTTTGCTGTGTTTGACAAGTTGCTATTCTTCAGCCTATGTGACGTCTGTAAGAATAATAATAAATGAATTTCTGTCAATATAAATGGTATGAGATTTCTTCAAAATTCAGCTGAAGGTGTACAACAACAACTCAACAGAGTACTGTCTACTATGTTTTAAGAATGGAACATGCATTGCTTTTATTTTGTTAAATAATGCAATTCTGCTAATATTTCCCATCATAAAAATTATTTGTTTTTGTTGATATACAGGGTTGTTCAAAAAGCAGATTTCAAACATTTATTTCTTCCAAACTACAAAGATAGAAACATGATTCTAACGTTAATGGATAGAGAAAAGTTTACAATTATGGTATGCATTCAATAACTGCAGTTTGTATGGGTTCATGTGCAGACGATGTTTTAGAACTCGCCATACCGTTGGTTGAGGAATTTTAAGTTCTTTACTTGCTCGCGATGTGGATTTCTTTGGGCTCCTTACGTAAAGTGTATGAATATGCTTGACATTCTCGTTCGATGTGCAAGGATGTCCCGTGCTTTTCCTTTTGCAGTTGCAACCATCTTCTACGAATTTTCGATTCCACTCGTAAATTTGCTTATGATGCGGTGGTTGTTTATTATATTGATAGCGAAATGCTCACTGAACTGTTACAATGAACTCTAGTTTTGCCAACTGTAGAACACAAAAAGACTTCTGCTGTGGTTTTGCCACCATTTCACTATAGACTACCACCCGACAAGTAATACCAGAACAAACAAAAGCACCAGTGCGGCCATGATTGAAACTTTTACCCATACTAAATTGTACACTTTTCTCTAAATGATGGGTTTATAAAGTAGCATCAATGGATGTAAATTTAAGTCAACATCTGATTAACTGGAATAATACTCAAGATCAGAGATTTCCAATCTTTTTCTTGCATCAGCCCCCTTTTAAAGTGATAGTTTTTCATCGACTCCCTTATATTTTTCTCTATAATATATATTACAAAGTATAACTGTATTGTAAACTGTACTTAATAATAAGAATATAAACAAAAATGAGTCATTAAATTTATGTATAATTATTTTTACACTATTATTATTTTTTATTTTATAAATATAAACAAGTTTATAAAGTAAAATCACATCTAATTTCACAAAAGCTCATATTTAATTAATGTAATAGCTGCACTTGATGAATTGGTGCTGTTATTAATATTTGGCATAAAATTGCTTAATTTAATTTTTAAAATCCCTCACTCAAAAATGTTCAACCTGTTTCTTGTTTTCCATTCTAGTTTTGCTTTCTTTGTATTTTTTATGTGTGTATGCTTATGTTCTTGTGTTTTACTTTTTATAGTACGCCTATTGTATAAAAATTATATATTTTAAAAATATTATTGACTTTTTAAATATATTAAATAATTTTAGTGTATTTTCTCCCTTATATTTATTTTGTATGATTTCTTCCTTACTGCATGATAAAGTTTTATATCAATAAACAATTCACAATTTTATTAATTAAAGCCCCTTTTTTTCAATCAGTGCAATCTCGATTATGCTGATCAGTTTCTGATGCATATTCAGCTGTTGACTCCTTGATCTTCATTGATCTCCTTTAAAATTTCATTCAACTCCAGGAGGTCAGTGTGGACCTTGTTGGGAACCTCTGCTCAAGATGATCAGTTAACCCGAAATCACAGTTAATTTGATAAAGTTAAACATGAAAATCTGGATAAGTTTATTGGTTACTGTAAATTAAATCAATATTCAAAACAAAAAATGCATGATAAATAACAGAAGAATGAATATAATTAGAAATAACAGAAGGAAGTTTTAAATGATATTAAAGAAAATATTTACAACAGAACTTAGACCTTTTTTGAGGTCAAACCTGGGGCAAAAAACAGTGAGTAGGGTTTTTTTTTGGGGGGGGGAGGGGGTGGTTGTTGTTGTTGTCATAGTAATTTTCATATCATTTTTCAAAACAGATTTAATATTTTTTTATGACAGGGCCTGATTAATTCCCACCTAATCTGCCTCCAGTAATTCATAATTGACTGTAAAATTAAAATGTATCTTTCATTGATTACTTTATGTTTTTTGTTCCCAGCCATGTCTGAGTAGATAAAACAACCAAACACAGTTATACTTCAGGTCAACCTAAGTTGAGAACACTGTATATAGTAGAAAGTGTATGCGTCCACTGTAGAATATAGTTCTACCATTTCAAGAAGTAATATTGTAAAATTTATGCTGTGACATATGAAGACTGTTGAACAAAGAGAACGGAAAGAAAAAAAATGTGTCAAACGATAGATTACGTTGCATCCAGCTTTTTGTTTAAAAATTTCCTAAATCGTGTCAATCATTCAATGACCAGTAGGAAGATATCCCCTTTTCTTGGCATTATTGGCGAAACTGCAAATTCCAGCAACCCCGACCTCACCCCACTCTTGACGAGAAAAGCAGTTAGGGCATTCATTTATTCACTGACCGGGAGGAGTAAAAAGTAATTGTTATGGTATCTGCTTCATCTTCAACATATGTGTATAATTTTCAACCTCATAAAGCTGGAAAACCTCATAAACCTGAATAAATAGTATCACTAAGATTATCGTAATGAATGTTTTTGTCAATTACGAGACGGCATTTTCCTAATAAATACAATAACGATATTGTTACTTGTTATAATCTTTGTGGGATTGAATACCTCAGGTAAAAAAAAAAAAAAAAACCTTTTCGATGTCACAAATTAAAAATGCGACAGCCGTTTTAAAGGCCCCCCCCAAAAAAAAGGCAGACCTATAAACAGTTATAAATAACATTATAACTGTTATACAAGCTAACAAATCCCTTAGAAAATATAATATGGAAGTGTCGCACCAGTAGCTGAGTACTTAAATCGCTGAATCGTTTGAGCGCAAGCGAACGGGCTGTATTCATGTTTGGTTTTGGTGGTTTTCCCATGTGTAACGTGAATACGAGCTTGTTTCCTTTAGAAAGTCCTCCACGAAATGCATCTCACCCCTTAGTCGGATATTGTGTGCTTTGCTATATTCAAATTACCTAACCTAACTAATACGGAAGTACTGATCAATTAAATTAACTATGGTAGAAGGAACAAGGGTTTCTGTCTAAAGGAAGAGATGGCTTCATGGGGAATTTATAAGGGTAAAGGACCTTTTTTTATACAACACACTGAGGGACAGTTCAGAGTTCAGAGCTTACAAAAGCCATTACAACCAACTCGCTGCATACTACCAGTGTTTCACGGCTTAAGCAACTCTATCATTAATGCACTTGACTTGCAGATGATTTCATCTAAGGAAACTAATAACCAGATTTTTTTCATATGCTATGCTTGTTGTTTTTATACCTCAAAGGAAATGTATGGTTTTTGCCTAAATTATGCAGTCATAGACGATAACTTATATAGTCATTCACATATAATTCGCAGTTTCTCAGTGAGCTGAATCAGTCTGCTTTTTGTAAATTGAGAGATGTAAAAGCAATATATTCCTTAGCGCGAAGCAAAAGACCCATCTTTCACGCCCCATCACGCATAGACATTTCATTCATCAAAGGATAAAAATTTTAATTTTAAAATACAAGCAAACTGTCATTTAATACAGCAAATGTCTTAAAAGCAATAAATGCAGCTCTTAAGAATTTAAATTTTTTTATACTTTTTTAGTTCTTATGAATATTTGCACTTTGTTGTAACTAATATAAGACATTTCTAATGTTATAATTTTAATTGGTTAGTGGAATTAATCGCTATATGATTAATTAATTGGTATAAGATCATTTGATTCTTAATTTTAATGTTTGTTTCACAATTTTAAAGCTTTAATATTTTTCTAATACCTTGATGCTTTTAATAGTGAGCTCTTTAGTAGACTACAATCGGAAGATCTCAATTTCCAGTCTTTTTTTTTTTTTCATTTTATTTTTGATTTTAAACAGTAATCAGAAAGATAGGATAAAAATGTATTGTAGGAATGTGATTTTCTGAGACTGACTGGAAATGTGTGTGTCTTAGGAGACAATTAATAGAGGATATAAATGTCTGCTATAAAATATTATCAGAGTTTTTTAAACAATCGCAAATTAAAATCAAATTAACGTCTTTAAAAATTTTTTAAAAAAAAAATTTCCTCTTGTTCACTGTTTTGGTAGCAACAAGCCGCATAAACTCTTAAAAATTAAAAGAAAATAACTTACTACCAGATTTTCCAACTTTATATATTTAACTTTTAACTAAGCAAATGGTCTTGGGGGAAAAAAAATTTGACAAAAACTGCAAAGAATTTCAAGTTTCAAATATCATCAAATTAGTATTCATCACATTTAGATAATAGTGAAATATTTCACATAAAATAAGACAATGAATAACATGCCCTACATTTTACACTATGATGAACTATCAATTTCAACTGCAGCTTCAATGCATAAAAAGATTGTTATTTAAAAACGCTGAATTTGGCAAGAAGTCGCCAAATTTGTAGCAAATTGGAGGAATTGAATATCTGCGGGCATTTTACTGCGTATGGATAACTTGAAGAACAGGGTGAAAAGCTGTGAAAAGTTCGTTTTAGCCTTGTATGTGTTCTCACGTTAGCTTGTCGCGAAGTATAGTTTCACCTAGATTCATTTCCCAGTGAGCAGGGTGGTTGCATGGGAGTTTTGTACTTTTCTCCAAGTGTAATATAAATAATATCTAGTTTACCTTAACATACCGTGCTTCAAACAGGCAAACTTTACATGCTTTGCTGTAATTGATTAAGCAGTGCATTTTGTACTTTTTCATTTAAAAAATAAATTTAGAATAGAAACATTTCCAAGTCAATTTCAAAGCCAAAAAGTTTTATTTTTGTAGTACGGTGAAATGGTTAATAAACACATGCAATTTTTTACATTATAATTCTAAAACATGTCTGTCTGAACAATATGGCAGTTTGCAGAAGCAGAGTACTAGATTCTTATCAAAGATATAAGTTCATTCATACGTAAGGCTCGAGGGTTTGTGTTCTGTATTTCCTTATAAGTGTAATATTGATGTTCTGCTCATGGTTTACCTTGACGAATATTTAATAATTTAAAAATCTTATTACACATCATATATCTCTTCACAGTGCTAATGAATAAAAATTGTTTCATTGTTCTATGCAAATTATTTTATACATGAAGTTATGAATTTGAGGAACTTTGGCTAGGAATGAATTTGAGGTTATGAATAGGTTATGAATTTGAGGAACTTTGGAATATTTGATTTCTGCTTACAGTTATGAACTTGATGTCCTACTCATGGTTCACCTTGAGGAATATTTAATAATTTAAAAATATTATTACAATCATGCATCTATTCACAGTGCTATTGAATGGAAACTGTTTCATCATTCTATGCAAAATATTTTATATGTGAAGTTATGAATTTGATTAATTTTCTGTTAGATTTTAAATATTTAATTTCTGCTAACAGTTATGAACTTTTAATGAATAGAAATGTATTGGAAAGCTTATAAAACCTTTAATGAGAGTTTCTTTCCTTGCATAATATTATGTTGTATAATTCATGATTCTCTGTTATAAAAACACATGTAACAGCATTCTTAATTATTACTTTTAGTGTCATGTGATAAATTTTCTTTTTCTTGCTTCCCTCCCTTCATGTAATGATCTTGGATTTGTTCAAAAGCTTTAACATTATTATTATTTACAGTGTAGCAGCAATTTATCAGTTGTTTTTGATTCATCACCTGCTACGAAAAGTGTGTCAATGGACAGTTTAACCAATTCAGATTTACTTATTTTGGGAAGTCCCCAAAAGGATTCTCTTGATTCACTTGATGTTTCTATACCAAGTTCTCCATCACTCAGTGTTTCCAGAAATGCTTCTAATAAAGAAAACTTTGTCTTGCCTGAAGTTCCCTCTGTTAAGAAAAATAAGAAGTCTACCTCTAAAATCAATTCTACAGAAAATTATAGTAAGATAAATTTATTTATTAACTCTTTAGTCTCAGAATTTTTTAACACTATGTACATTTATATCAACTGCAGAAAATTTATGAAATGGTGTTGTTGATGGCACAAAATACAGTGAACAAATACATACTTTATGTAATATTTTGTGCATTATTATTTATTATATTTTAAATATCTTAAAGCCAATTTGAAAATAAATATATATATATATATATATATATTTACAGTAGTACCTTGAGATACGAGGTTAATTCATTCTGTGACCAAGCTCATAAGTTAAAATTCTCATATCTCAAATCAATCTTCTCCATTGAAATTAATTGAAATGCAATTAATTCATGCCAGTTCCCCCCAAAAAAATCATTCCAATTTTTTTGTTAAGTGTTTTCAATATAACAGAAATATGTTTAAACGAACAAATGTTGTATATAATCAAAATAAAACTTAATAATTTACTTTTTAATTAAAACCTAATAAAAGAAAATTAAAGAAATAGACAGATGTATACATATCAAAATAGTATATGACATGTATATTAAATTGTTTCCCTCAACTTTATTTTCTTGTTTGGTAGTTCTTTTTTGCCACGCTTTCATCACTTTCATCTGAACAGTGTTTCAATAGAAACCTGTCCAAAGAGTTATGCTTCTTTCTCCCTTTTAGAATCCTTCTGAAATGACGGTGTCACTAAAGAGTGTTGCTGCACGACCATTTGCAAACTTTTCAGGGTGTTTCTCTTTAACATAGTCCAAAACTTTTCTCACAGGGCCAGTGCATCATTTATCTCACTTGAAGAGGTAGCCTCCTTCACTTCTGGCTCCTTCTGCATTAGTTTGATGCAGAAATTCTATTTGCTGCTGTATCTCTAGTTCCAGCAATTCCTTCATCATCAGTTCTTCAAACTGTGCAATTTAAACTCATTAATACCTCCGTCATCTGCTTCCAGGCCCATGGACTTCCAAAGATACACAAGCTCTTCCAGCACTTCTTGTTCAGGTCCTAATCCTTCAAAGTCACTTTCGGTCACAATGTCATGGCAAAGCTTTTTCCATGCAGCGACCAAGGTTCTTTTTGCAACATCCTGCCAGGCTATCAATAATTTTGAGGCATATGGCACTAAGGGTTCTTTCCAGAACTCTCAAAGGGTGAGGTTTGTGTTCTCCGTAACCTCAAAATAGTGTTAAACATTTTTTTTGGTAAAAGGTTTCTTAAAATTGGAGATCATCTATTGGTCTATGGGCTGTAGGATAGGAGGGGTGTTGGATGGATGGTAATGATCTTTTATAAAGCTGAATTTCTTGAAGTCATCCTCAAGGTTTGGTGGATGACAAGCATCATTGTCAAGGACTTGCATAGATAAGTCACTAACCTGAAGTTATTTCTTAACAACATGACAAAAGACCAAAAATTATCTACTCAAAAATACTTGCTGGTTACCCCTGCCTTTGGGTTTGTCCGCTAAATAACCTGTAGCTTCTCTTTTGAAACCTTATGTGTCTTGAAAACTGTGGGGTTTTCTAGGTGGTATATGAGCAATGGTTTGACCTTGCAGTCGCCACTCACATTTTCCACATGTATGAGAGTCAACCTATCTTTCATGGGCTTGTGACTTAGCATCTTCTTTTCTTCTGCCGTTATGTAAGTTTTGCTTGTCATCATCTTCCAGAAGAGCCCTATCTCATCACAGCTGAACATTTGCTGGAGGGTGTGTTGTTTGGGTTTTACTAATTCAGCAAAAGTTTTTACAAATTGCTGAAAGAAATACGACAAGATAATTTCTTTATTTTATCCATAAATTTCTCATGAAAAATTACAAAATTTAATATCTAGGTGTAATTTGAGTCATAGAATCGAAATATGGGAAAAAAATTTTATGCGATTTCTAAAAAAATCTGATTTTGTGTCAAAATACCTATGCTAAAACAATTCTATATATAAATCTAATTAAATCTAATATAGTATATCCTAAGTTGCACTTTCAAGACAAGGGAAATGCAAGTTAAATGTCGACAATCGGTCCAGTAGAACGGGTGATATAAGACTGTGCCATTTTTTTTCCTGCAAGGTGTACATCTATAAACGTTCTCTTTCAAGTATGTTCAGTTTGGTATATGTCCTGTTTGAGTGTGAAAATGTTTGTATAAGTATACAGCATTTGTTTGGAATGTGACTTAAGTTCGACATGTCACAACTGTGAGTACTGTGCTTGTCTATCCCTCTCAAAGCACCACTGTCGCTCCGAATTTTCAAGTGTGTTTGCTTTTTTTTTTTTTTTTTTTTTTTTTTTTTTTTTTTTTTTTTTGTCATTATTGCTGAGTTTTAAGAAAGTTAATGAGAAGGGTCAAACAATGAAAAAATGGCTAGGATTACCATGGAGGTTAAAAATATGTTTGTTGTTGATTGATGTTGAAAAGTATGAAGATGGCTTGCATATTGGCTATTGCCTACGAGTACGATAGTTTCTGTGATTGCAAAAAAACAAAAGATGTTGTTAAATGAGCTAACATGTTGATAAGAGGAAAATCGTTTATCAAACAAAAATGAGAGCCGTTAGAGGATGTTGAAACATTGCTTTTGTTCTGGATAGCAGAAAAACATTTATGCACAGTATCATGTGCAGTGCTTCATTTATGTATACTATATATTTCACCCACTCCATTTGTATTTTAGCATTAAACATTGTTCGAATAATAAATTTTGTTTATAAAAGTTTATAAAAGTGAATTAATTATTTTTCTTTTATTTTTGATTGGAAAAGTTCATTTGGCATACATTCAAAGATATGACATATACTGAACTAACACTGTAGTGTGTTTCTTATTATTACGGTATTGGGATCTTTGCTTCTGCCTGAAATATTGTAATAGGAAATTTTTGATGAATATGCTCTGATGTGTTTTTATTTAAGTATTTAACATTTTTTCCCTTTCTTTCTTAGCCATTAGAACTCCTAAACCCCTAGGAATGTCTTCATCTTTAGATGGTGCTGTAAATCAAGTTGGTGAAACTAGTTCATCTCTTTCTTCACAGCTGCTCTCTGAAAAAAGGTATGGGCAAGAAATATTAACTTATTTTTTAATAAGAACTATATTTTATTTGCTGTAAATAATCCATTACAGAATAATAAGTTATCATCTGATATTTAAAATTTTCAAAAAGGGGATAAATTTTGCCATAAGATTATTTTCATATGTGTTGGTCACCAAGTATTTGTAGAAGGGAGGAATGTGATGGTAAATGCATATCAAACAGACTTGATAAGTCTTATCTGTTATAGATTCAATGAGTCTTTTATCTGCTTTACTTGTTACCTGTTTTCTGTATCTATCTAGAACTCAAGGAGTCTGAATCCCATATTTTTCATAGTTAGAAATTTGCATCAAGTATGACAAAAACTGAAGTTGTCTAAATAGTTTGATTCAAGACCTGAGAGGGAAACATGATCAATTTTCCAGTTTTATCTACGCACTAATTTGCACTAATTTCATTGAATTAAAGCAAAAATTTGCATTAATTCAATATGCATAGAGAACTGCCCAGCAAATTTTCTTTATTACTTTAAACTTCCCCTAAATATCATTCTAAGTTATCTGATACATCAGTATATACCTCTTTAACAAAATTAAAATGAAAATATATTCTGTTTATCATTAATGAAATTCCATAATTTTTTTATTTATAAGACAGAACAGAATTTATCCCTTTTACATGAATATAATCAATTACTGTTCTCGAGCCATATTTATTTATATATAGTTTTAAACTAATTTATTTATTTGTTTATTTACTAATGTACACTAAAACATAAAAAGTGGATATTACATCAATATCTTTGCTAGTGTATGCAGTAACATTTAGTTGGCAATGATTTAATGAAGTTATCATCTGATCTTTCAGAAGTAATATGTGTACCTACTTTTTTTAACTAAATATTTTATGATATTTTAGACTCATTAAGACTTCTGTAAGCCTGATGCTAGGTCTTTTTTTTTAAACTGTTTTAGTTATTATTATGCTATGCTGTCTTCAGTATGGGGAAGAGTTTGCCTTTTGTTCTAGGTATCAATTGACAAAGTTAAAATTGCATTTTTTATTCTCAAAAGGATAAGTTTAATATGCTTTTTACTTATGCATAACAGAAGTTTAAAAAAAATATTGAAGAGTCAGTTCTAGATCTGTGGTTCGAGTTTAAGAAATGAATTAAATAATATAGGATTTCAAATTGTAATAATTTTTATCAACTTTTTTTTTTTTTTTTAAGTAAAAATGCAAGAAATTTAAATTCTTTTAGAAGCCTTCTGTGAAGAAAGGTCTAGTTAATTATTTTAACCTACTAAAGAATTTTTTTGAGGGGGAGGAGCAGGAGGAGGCAAATTGCCCATAATATGCAAAATTATCTCAAGCCAAATTTCGCTTCCGCTGGCTCAAATTTAGTAGTCTTACAAAATATTTATTACGCAATTCAAAACTAGTGTCCTCTCTGCTATTTAACTACATTTATACTTGCTGTTGGTAATGAAAGATAGTATTACTTTGTTTTTCAGAACATGTTACTTTTACATTTGAAATTATATTCATCCAGTGTTAGATTTTGTTTACTTTTAAAATATATCAAAAAGTTTGAATTGTGAAAAAATCTGCTTGAATTTTTTAATTGGCCATGTGATTTTTTTTAGTGTTGACTTTTAATATTTTATCAGCATAAATATATATAGGAATTTTTTTTTGTGTTGACTTTTTAATATTTTATCAGCATAAAGCACTTTATGCATTCTTTCTAAAAACTAATATTTCTAAAACATTCTTTCTAAAAAAGAAAGAAGCACTTTATGCATTCTTTCTTTATTTCTTTTTTTTTTTTTTTTTTTTTTTTTTTTTTAATGAAGCAACAGTTAAATGCATTTTCACTTTCTAACTGTTCTCTTTCAACAGAGCAAAATCATTTGAATCGCCAACTCTGGTTACTATGACTCCTCAGAAACAACCTCAAAGGCATGGAATGAGTTCATCTGCTAAGAAGATGTTTGGAAGCATTGAGAAAGGATTAGATTGTGTCAGAAGTCTCTTAACTCCTAAGAAACGAATGTACGGTTGTGGAACTAATAGGCCTCGAAAAGTCAAAGTTAGTAAATGGATAATTTCATGATTACTAACATTATAATACATCTGTGCATCTTTAATTATATGTTATAAACAGAAAGTGCATTTTTAAATATTTTATGAAACTAAATTTCTTTGTCGCTTGGAAAGGGTTTATTGGAACCTTATATTAAATATTGTATATTAATTAGATTATAACTCCAGCAACTCTATGCAAAGCCATGATACTAACTGGGTCAGACTCCCTTAATTTTCAGCACATGCCAATCTTGCCAATATCAGGCATTCATGCCTGTTCTGATCAGTGTATCTCTTTCTTTCTCTTTAAGAGCAGCAGTGATGGCAGTAGCCAAGCCTCTGTTGTGAACCACATTGGTTATGATTTTACTTCTTATTTTAACCTATGCTGCTTAACATAAAATTTGCATAAACCTCTGAACTGAGTGATTCTGTACCAAAATAAGGCATAAAAGAAAGAATCAATGTAAAACTAATTGTTAGTAAAACTTAAATGTCACTAATCTTGTTTAAAATATTTGGGACTATTATAAGGATAAAATGTTAAGTAAGTGTAAATTTTAGAGGAATTTTGTAATTTAATGCTAATTACTTTTTATTCTCAAATTTGTTTTATAGTTATGCTAAGTATTAGATTATGTTTAATAATAATATATCCTATTTACAGATTTATTATTATTATTATTATTAGAATGGTGTTACAAAAGTTAAGTTTGGGTATAGATAATTGCTTTAGTTTATTCATTCCCCTTTGCTGGTGGGTCCTTAATATTTTTCTTTCATGATCCTTAAATGGTGTTAAAAGTATTTAATTTCAATGTGCAGAAATGTGTATGAATCCAGTTCATGCCTCCTTACTAATAATGCTGTATTTTTCCCCTCCCAAGAATCTATGTAATGTGTCTGCAACAAATGATAAAGTCACTCCTGAAGAAGTTCTGGAATCCTTACAAAATGCACTTCTTAGGAAAGGAATTCCTTGCAAACAAAATGGGTAACATTAGTTTTATATATCTTATCAGATCCTTCATTGTTGATCATGTGCTTATTTGTGCCCCTGCCCCATGCTTTTATTTTATAATTTTTATCTGTAACTATAAATTAAAGTAATGCCTCGATATGCATAAATAATACATTCCAAAGTATGACTACATGAAACTGCAGATAGTAGCAAATGCTACATGTGATGTGATATGCAACATACAAATTTTGATGATATGAAATTAAAGAGACTAGATGGGAGAGGGAGAACTAATTGATTGACAGTTTGAAAAAGTTAATATTCATTTAAAATTATAAAGTGCAGTTTGACCTGTTAAAAATTTTTGGTTTTACTAAAGTGATCAAATTTCTACTTCAGGTAAATACAATAAAGTTTAACCTTTTGAGGCCGAGGCTTTGGTAGCAGTAAAAGCCTTGAAAGGACGGGGATCTTGAACCGAATGCTTTCCCCCCTTTAGGAAATCACCTCCTGTTTGCAACAAAGATTCTTGTGTGTAGTTTAATAGATTCTCAGAGGGGTGCATCTATGTTGCAAAAGGAAGGGAAGTGTAGGGATTAGTGACCAGATTTCAAAATGCTTTTCGTCACTGAGGGAAAATTTCATATTATAGTTGTTCCGAATTGAGAGTACTGGGAAATGTGTAAACCTCCGTTGAAGAAAATGCCATTCTTAACGTTATAGGGCATCATTTTTATAAAATTTTGGTTTGAATTTTAAATTACACTGCAAAACTATGTGTCTTTACTAAGTGCTTACAATAATTCTTTCTATTGTATCTTTATATTAATGTTATGTGAAAAAATATTTCAACTATTTGATTATTTACTTGAACAATTTAAAATTTAACCAGTCTTCATCTCAGTCTCTTTTTTTTTTTTTTTTTTTCTTTTTCTTTTTATTGTTAAATGTCCTTATAATTTTTAAATTGTTTTGTTATATATTATCAAATATAGCTATATCTTTGAACTTTCTTCCATACAGGGAATAATTAAAAAATAAACGCTTAAAACTATAAAAATGATTAAAAATTAAAATTCAGTGGAACTGTTAAAATTATGCTCTATAGGCACAATAAAATTTTAATTTTACATAATTGTTCAAAATCTGCTTGATAACATACTATTTAAGGAGGAAACGTTCAGCAAATTAGAATATAACTGGTTTAATTAAAAATTATTTTATTTTATTGTGGACTGTTAGTACTACAATGTCCAACTTCATAAGTGCTACTAATTAAAATTCAGTTCTTTTCCAAAATGAATGCATAATAAAACAGATGCTCAAAAACTGTTTTTTAGAATATTTTAGTTTTAAAAATTAAAAATATGTATATATATATATTTTTAATCATGTATCGTTTTATACTGTTTATTGAAAATTAGTAAGTGATATATTTCAAGTATTAATAATAGAATGAATTTAAGTCATTAAAAGTGTCAAATTATTTAGTATGCAAATCCATAATTCAAAACGTAAATTCCATTTGTCTAAAACTAAGTTCTCAGCCTCACTAAGGGAACGTGTTCGCTCGGGTATCAAAACTTAGGTAATTTCTTAGTGCAAAGAGTTTTTTAAATTGTTTGTTATGCATAGTGTCTGCAAAAACTGTGGGACAAAAGTTACACAATAATTAGTTGTTGTCTTCAATACTGTATTATGTTATTCTATATTATGCTACATAATTTAGCACATTAAGAGAAATATCCAGATAATTTCAGGTGCCTGGTCAGCAAAATTCTCTCCTGTTTGATATCGTCGTCGCATGTGAATTTTTCTATTTCCTCTGTTGTTTAAACCAGTTTGTTTCAACTCCAGACTGTTTTTGTAGCAGCTTTGACATCAACCATGGCGGCATATTTTATATGGTGGAATCTTTTTACTATTACAGTTGAATTAACTGTTTTTCTCTTTTTTATTGAAAATTTGGCAGCTATTCATTGGTTTCATTAACACTTCGGTCATTATGCTGTCATATCAAAACTATTTCATAACTGAGTGCCCTAGGTATGCCCCAGGAATTTGTCCTTGAATGTAGTTGTTGAGATATATGTCTAATGAATGACATAGGCATTCAATCACTTAAAAGGTCAAGGTTCAGAAATTCAGATAGGGAACATGTGTTGTCTTAGAACATTGATTTGTATATTATTTGAGAGCTTGAAATCGAGACACTGATACGGAGTTACCTTTTAAAATAAGAGTACATCTGGAATCTAATGGCTAGAGCTGACCTTTCAGACTGATTGACTAGTTTTAGTGTATTTATGATTTCCAGGTTTCAGACTGAAATTGTAAAACTATTGTTATTTCTTTGACACAAAATTTATATTTATATTCTTGTGATTTGTTTAAATAACAATACCAGTACAGTAAACTTCCGTGTGTGAAGGTCACTTCAGCGTAAACAGATATATACGGAAATAAAGACAGACATAACTGTTAAGAATGAACGATAAGAATGTAAGAAAAAGTGCTTGTACATGTATACAAGTGCGTGGGAATTTATATTTGTGTATGGAAATGTATACCTACATATCCATGTAGTATGTATGTCTGCACTGATATAATATGGTATAAGTGCAGATATGCACATAAAGTGGAAAGCATGCGTACCCTTAAATTGGAATAACGTATATACAGACACGTACATGTACACACACAGGAACACATATGCATTTGTATATATATATATGTGTGTTTGCATGTGGATTTATGCATACGGGTATAAACATACAGATATATGTGTGTGTATATATTTCATCATCAAACTCTTGAAGAAGTTTTCGTATTTCTTCTTCAGTTAGACCTCTTTTCCTTTTCGACATTTTGCTAGAAAAATTTCAAAATAATTCCTAAAAAACTTACGAAAATATGCGATATTCTAAAGCAACGCAAGGCTCTGTTTACAATTTACAAACGCAGTTATCGGGAATTCTGTAGCTATGTAGCTACAAGAACTAAAAGGGAAAAATTGGGAAAAACGGATTCTTAACACAGACCTTTGAAAGAGATAAGTAATTAAAACCCCAGGGACGTCAAATTTGACATTTCACCCCACTCTTTCAGCCTGGAAAATGGGGGAAAAAGACATAGCCACTAAAGTGGACAACCCGTCATTTCAAACAGAGGACTGTATGACCACTTTAATGGCCATCGCATCTTCAAAAGGTTAATTGATAAATTTTGTGCAGTAAGATTGCAGTTTCAAGGGAAGAAAAAACAATAAAAATCACACTTTTTGAACACTGCATAAGTAATCAAAGATTTGTTCAATTTGCATATGAGTATTTCTGTTTATGGTGGAAAAACTATCATGTGAAGACGGAACTGAACACATTAAATAAAATGCTGCATTTCTTTACAGCCATTTTTTGTTTGATAAGCATATTTTGTAGCTTTTAAACTGCTAATTTCTTGCATTTTCTGCAATTGCTTCAGGCTACAAACAATTGAAAGTGGCTTCCGTATTACTGAATATGGGAACAAAGCTGTAACAGTAAAACATTTAAGAATTATAGCTAATAGTAAAAGTTGTGAAAAATAAATATTTTTGGGTAGTTTCAATTGCCCGATTTCATTTCTTCATCACACTTAAATATTTTAACTGTCCCATCTCTAATGTGAAATTATATCTCATAATCATAAAGTTTCTATTGAATTTCAATGACTAGATGACATAAAAATCTTAAATAATGAAAGTTAAAAAGTATGCATTGTTAAGAAAGTAATCTGTGCAGAATTTTTTTGAAATTAGTGGATTTTTTTTATCCATGACACTTGTTCTAAATTAGAATCATTAAAGCAAAATATCAATTTCTGTAGGAAGACATTGAAGCTAACTCTTTTTGCAGTTGTGATCTTAGATATTGATAAAAAGTATCACTTCTATGTTTTATAGCAAAATAAATACTTATGATCGAAAATACTAGCAATAACTTCACCCATGATACTTGTTTGTGCTATACAGTATAAGTAAAAGAAGGATAATTTGTAGTACCTAACTTTTTCTGCTTACATTTGATTTAATTTTCATTTTTGTTAATTTTTATTGTTTGAGAAACAGCTCTTCTGCATTTTCTTAAAAAAAAAAATAATAAATAAAATCAATATGATAACCAAATTTTCTTCTTACTCTCTTTTCTTTCATTATGGATGAGTAACATCTGCCTAATATTGTTTTGGAGCTTTTTCTTGCAGTTTAGCATAATGTATTTTTTTTTTAATTATTTTTGTAGTAAATTCTATAAGTTATCGGGTTTTAAGTAAAGTGTAAGAAAGAAATATATATACAGTACAAACCTCAAAATCTGGATGTCCAATATTTGGAATGATGATATATATTTGGAAATGGAGAGTGTAATATTCCAGAAAAAGCAGGTGTACCATATGAGTGATTTTTCTCCTAACTGAGATTTCTGTTTGCTACTTTCAAACACTTGCTGGTTAGGTATCTGGCCAATGACAATACATTAATTGATGTTCTTGGCTGTGACAATACTTTCTCTTTTTGAGGGATTATGGAGGTGAGGAGAATTAATATCTTTCTATCTGATAAAAACAATAAATGAAATCGAAAACATATTTATTTGGAGTGGAGTATCGTCGTTGTGTAATAGAGGAAAAAGAGAAAGATTTAGATTCAAATGGGATAAAGTTCAGTTTATATAACAAACTGTACTATTCCTTAACTAACATTTACAGCCAATACAGTCAAAAGTCATTAATCCGGACTCGTCGGGACTTAGGTGATTCCGGATTATCGATTTTTCTGGATTATAGATCATCATTTTAAATCTGGTAAGATGGCATGCAGAAATTATAAAATTAAAAATATGAAACTGTAATTTATGAAATAAAGAACAATTATGATCTAAAGAGTATCAAAATTTACAAAAAAAAAAAAAAAAAAAAAAAGCTCAATATTTATTTGATTACTTTATTAAACATTTCTTTCAATGTAAGTTGTTTAAGTTGCTTCGTTTTTTATGTGATAATGCATTCTCTTTAATTCTATAAACAATCATAATTTCTTTTTCAGTTACAAAGTTCCGCTGTTTAAGTCCTATAATTGCTGTGTCGAGAATACCAACTAGTTTGTCAAGCGAAATTTTTTCATTTTCAATAACCTCTGTGTCATTTTCTTCACTATCGGAAGCAAGTTATAATGACGAGGAATTTAATTTAAATCATATCAAAGGCGGAGTACATCGAGATGAAATACTACATTTAGTAAGGAATTATAAGCCAAATAAAATAAAAACATCTGCCCTGAAGATAAGGATAGTGCTGACAGATCAACTTCCAATTCATTGCAGGGCGTTAAAGATAAACAAAGTTTAGATAAACAAACGTTAAAGTTTAGATAAACAAAGGATATGCCTTTATCCATTTTTTGTAGCAATTCCACTTTTTGTTTAATGAACTTCAAAACATACTTTCGCTTTGTAGATCATTTACATATTAATAAATATATATCAGAAATTGTATTTGACATAATCGAAAGTTCAAGCTTACTTTTATAAAATTGCTCTAACAGTCTGCAAAAAATAAAAGCCGAATCCAATTCGAAGATTAAGGAACAATGCAATCTGCAACATTAACTGAATTAGATAATTTTAGCTTAGCTTATACCGTCCATTATATATTAATCGCGCATTCATAAACGTATTTTGCGCACCCGCACATGCATATTTGCAGCCGTAAAGGTCTTACGCGCATGCGTCAATGCGACAAATGCGCTTTTTAGCTTTGAGGTCTGGATTATAGATCATTCCAGATTATGGGTGTCTGAATTAACGACTTTTGACTGTATTGAATTTTTGATTATGTGAAATAGACTCTTAATTTTGGAGCTGTAGCGGGATGTGTATAGTGGAGAATATTTAGTACTTGCCTTAGATCTTGAATGCAATTGAAGATAAAATTTTCCAGTTCATGGAAGTTGTGGAGAAGTGATAATAAATGAAGGTGATATAACAGACATTTTCCATTGCTTTGACAATGCGTAAATTAGTAATCAACTAATAGGCGATGAATTCTGTTGTATTTTTTGAAACCCAGAAAACCAATAGTGATCAAAGTGACACAGCAATTTTTTAGACTGAAAAAATTTTGATTGCCAGTTTAGTGAGAATTTTTGACACTGCAATTACAGGACTTAAACCGAATAAGAAATAATCTTATTTTTAAAATTAAAAAGAAAATTTTAACACAAAGAATGAAACAGCTTAAAATTTATATTGAAAGAAATGTTTAATAAAACAAACTCCCTTTTTTAATTTTGATTTTTAAAGGCGTAAATACTTCATTACTTCTTAAATCACTATTTCATATTTTTAATTTTATACTTTCTAACATGTTATTTTAGTAGGTTCAAAGTGATTACCTGGATCTGGAACCACTAAAGTTTTACTGAGTCTGCAGCTTAGACTTTGTACTGTATACTAAATGCCTTTAAAACATAACAATAAATATACTATAGTAAGTTGACCTGTGAATGAAATTTTATGGATAATGCTTGATGTAAAATGCATAAATGAATATATCAGTTGCCGATTTTAGGAATTTTCTCTTATCTTTACATTGTGAATTTTATTCTTTGTAAATTTGTGTAGTTTACATTTTGCTTTGGGACATTGTACCATTAATAGTAAATAAAATGCATAATCTATAAAGTGCATTTCTAAATTAATATCAGGGTTTTAACGCTTTATAGTATTTATTATAAAACTTAAAATTATAAATAATACATGAAATGAAAGAGCAACTCGAGCAGTTATACCTACGAGCTTACAAGTGTTCAATGTGAGCACCTTTCGTCACACTGCACACATCAAGTGATAGTTTAGTCAAGTTCTTCCGAAATGTTGATTAGTGTTTGTGGCGTAATTGTTGCAACAACTGCCTCAATCCTGTTTCTTAGGTCGGGTAGGTCAACTGATAGTGGAGACACAAATGCACAATCCTTTATGAACCCTCACAGGTAGATATCACATCAATCTCTCATTCGCACAACACTCTCTTTATTAACTCTTGGTCGTCCCATTCTCTTCTCTTTGCAAAGGCAGCCGGTATTTTCAAACTGATGATACCATCTACAGATGTTATTATCACTTGGGGGATCAGATCTGAACTTAATCTGGAATTCATGTTGTACAGTAACTACAGAACACAAAAAGCTAGTTCACTAGTCACCATTTTTGGTACTAGCACTTTCTGGCACATGCGCGTACCAACAAACAGTACTGTTTGAGTTGCTCTTTTATTTCATTTATTAATTATGATTTTAAGTTTTACATAATAAATACTACAAAGAGTTAAAATCTCAATATTCATTTAGAAACACCCTGTGTTTTGAAAATTTATTTATAAGTTATTATTGGAAAGAAATTTAAATATGCTGTGCAGTAAGATTTTTCATCTTACTAAATTAATTAAATTTTTGTTAACATATATATGTCATAATAAAAGCAAAGGAAATGAGACGGAGCAGTGTCGATGCGTGCTTAGATCCATATTGAAGACGAAGTAATCTGATTGCGTCGTAAACTAATGAATGTGTTGACTTCGTAAATAAAACTTGGCAGTAGAAGCGATTTGAATTCCATTTTTATTTCCAATTGATATTTGTGGCCACAATCACTTGGCACTCTAATCGTGCCTTTCCACACAAGATTTACATTTTTATATATTGTTAAGATAGAAAGCAAGCCAGCGAAATTACATCTTAGCAGAGTAAAGAGCAAAGCTGAAGTGCGTAGTTATGCAAGATGGAGGCACGCGAAGAGAAAAGTTTTGGTTTACAAGGACAGTTTCAGTTCTTAATTATTACGTCATTCGAGTTGCGCGGGCCATAGAGTGATCTAGAAATGACACAATGCAGATAAGTTATTACGATTTTAGAATAGAGAGGAAGAATTAATGTTTATAGTTATATTATAATTCTGATTCATACATTTTTATCTTACATATATATATACTAAAATTTTTCTAATATATGTGTATGTATGTATAATATATCAAGCAAGGTAGTAATTACAATTTTGAAAAACCAATTTTGGTCTAGAAAACATCTTGCGCAATATGCTGCAAAATAAGTAAAATATAAAAATTGTAGTAAGCTCGCCTAAAAGTTACCAAGAGCTGCTGCTCCAAAAAGTTCAACACGTTTTAAAAAATTAATACATATGAAAATCAAACCATTAGACATGTAAAACATTAAAAAAACAGAATCAGATAAAAAGTTAAGCAGAAAATGGTAAATTAGCCCAATTCAACTTCCAAACTGGCTTTTCAAGGGAAATTTCATTTATTTGAACGTCGAATCAAGCTAACCCCATTACGCGTTTGTATGTATATATATATTTACATTACATTACTGAAATTTTTCAAATCTATATATATATACTGTTGCGTGCGTACGGGTTCATTTGAAATAAGTGCACAAATGAGATGAAAATGAACAAAATTTATTATTTTCACAACAAATAAAACAAAATGCTTCAATTTCCTCAGATATTCATATATTACAGTATTACAATATCTCACAGTAGTTATCTTTTAAATACTCAAACGTTAACAGAACTTAATTCAAAACAGCTAGAGAAAGCTAATTCACGAATTTGCTACAGTTAACAAGAGCAGTTTTCTAAACAAACTCTTAAAACAGCATCTAACTAAATAACAAATTGAGAGGTCTTCATGCCACTTATGTAAGCTTTTTAAATGCGTGAGAATTTTCTGGTATTTTCTCGAAATAATAAAAAAAAAAAGATATTTATTTATTAAATGTTAAATGCACACGATCTTGTATTTTTAATTTTCCGGCTTATCCTTCTTTTAATATTCACCACGCGCTGCACTGCACAGGGAATAAAACAATTTTTATTTATAATTTTACTAACATTAACTAATTAAATACCAGATCCATAACACTGCCCCCTTCCCGAAGGACTGCATGGTCAGGACAGTAAAATCTCTAGACAGGAAGCCAAACTTACAACTAAGGCATAAATGCAATAATAAACATTACAATAACAAACAACATGAAAAATAAATGTAATAACTATCTTAAACAAATCAAATGCTATCAAATGCTAAATGCAAGTCAAATCAAATACACATTTAGAAACAAAAAGGACCATGGTTTTGCACTATTTACAATTATTTACACTCTCTACTACTATGGCCATAATAATGAGCTAACCTGTCATAATGAACGACTTTAGGTTTAGAGTTCAAAGACTTACAAATCTGAACCTTGATGTCATTCAGCCTGTTTAGGACTGTGTGTGGACCACCCCAAGGTGACTGTAATTTAGGCCTGACTCTTTTACGTCGAATCGGGTTCCACAACCACACCTTGTCTCCTCCGTCGAATTGATGCCCAGTAGCTCTTGTGTCGCATCGGGTCTTCTTGTGTCTTTCTTCGTTGTCAAGTTGACTTGCTCTCGTGGAGAACGGTGCATCCCTTCAAACCGGGCCTGGACATCTTGGATGTATTCCTCAGACGATTAAGGTGCATCCGTAGGGCGACCAAACAGCCAGTCACAAGGCAGACGAAGTTCTCAACCAAAGAGCATCTGAGATGGAGAATAGCTGGTAGTCTTGCATTTCTTTTCGACCCTAGTATGATTTCAGCAGCTTTCTGAGCTGGGTCTTTTGGACAAGGCTTCAGCATTTCCAGGTGAGGATCCCTTTCGAGGATGGATAGTCATGCCCTCAGATGCTGAAAGCAGTTTGTTGTTTTTGAAGTCTAAGGAAAAATCGTATTTCCTTAAAAAGTCCAATCTAAGTAGGCATGGATCTGTAATATCCACCACATATGTCATGTGATGGTACGCAGCACTTCCGAACATGATGTTCACGTTTAACTTCCCAGCTATGTTGATCTTATCGCCAGATGCAGTCTGAAGGGTAACACAGGATGGCATCCAAATAAGCTTATCTTTAAACTGTTGAGCTAAATCCATACAAATGATGGTAACACATAACATACCTTCTATGTCAATAATCATATTGCAAGGAACTCCATCGATATGCCCATTGATGGACAGTCCATTACTGTTGCCATTCACTGCAGAAAACTTGAGTGCGGCGAGTTTTTCATTCTCTGGCAACCTCCGTTCCTCGATATGGTCGTTAATTTGTTTCCTCCGTCGTTGCCAGAAAATGATCTTATATTCCGTACCCTAAGGGGTTCTGCAATTCCTTTCTTATGTGGCCTTTAGCTCCAGCACTTTGGTTTCTTGTCACTCCTTATTCATTCCACGGCATTTAATTGGATGTTTAAATCATTTGCTTTATTTTCCATGCTCTGGGGTGTTCTGCGGTTCCTTTGTATATGGCCTTCGACACTGTACCTCCAGCACTTCAGGATAGGTTTCTTTTCACTCTTGTTATGTCTCAAGGCACTAACTGGTCTTTCTAAATTGTCTGTTTTATTTTCCGTGCCCTGGGGTGTTCTGCAATGCCACCATATGTGGCCTACAGTACCAGATTTCCAACACTTTACAGTTACTTACTTTGTTCTCACTGCTACTCCATATCAAAGTGTCAACTTGTCTGGATAAATCATCTAAACGAGCCATCAATTGATCCACTGGCTCGCACAGCTCTACGAGTTGCTTGCTGGACTGCCTCGAATTTCACGGCATACAACAGAGCGCTTTTTAAGTCCTTAACATCCACCATTCGCAGAGCTTTCTGTATTTCAGGATCCTGGATGCCGTCGATAAAGTACTGCAAGGACAGGATTTTCCTCGTTTCTCTTGGGCACTCCGTAAAGGTGAGGTGGGACAGCCTTTCAACATCTGTGGCGAGCTCCTGAAGTGTTTCAGTGGGCTTCTGTTGACGGGATTTTAATTGAAGCCTGTAGTCTTTTAAACACTTCTTGCCAAAGTACAACTCCGATGTGCTGAGAAAAGCTTCGAAATCTAGTCTTTGGATAGTCTGAAGGATATCCACAGCGTCTGCTCTCAGAGAAGCGGCGAGATGACAGGCCTTAGCTTGGGAATCCCATCCATTCATCCACAACTGTAGAAAATTGTGTCTTATATACTTGCCAGGAGGTCTTCCCATCGTATGTGGATAACTTCAGAGACGGACAATCAGGCATCGATAAAAATTTAAAACTATAAGAACTGCTCCCTGCCATTGCTACGATCTTCTTTAAAGTATCAACTTCTTTTGCATCTGCTGAAACCCTATCATCAATTTGTTGTTCGATGACAGAAACGCCTCTTCTATATGTTCTTTTGCAGAAGAAACTCTTCTATTTCTTCTTTCACCGCAGAAACTCTTTCTTCAATTTGATCTTTTACAGAAGAAACTTTTTCTTTAATATGTCCAATTTTATTTTCAACCACGTCCATTCTGTTTTCCATAGCCTTAAATTGGTTTTCCATTATGCAGGTAATTTCTCTTTTCATTTCATCTTGACCAGCTTCAATCTTTTCTTGACGAGCTTGAACGGCTTTCATTTTTTCCGTAACGGATTCTTGGCCAGCATCCATCTTCTCTTTCGTTTTTTCTTTAAACGAGGCAAAGGTTGATATCAACTGCCTTAATTGCTCTTCTATCGCTCTTATTATTGGCATTCAAACCCACTCCTGACACCTGACACCAAAAAGTTTTGCGTGTGTGCGGGTTCGTTTGAATTGAATGCACAAATGAGATGAAAACGAACAAAATTTATTATTATCACAACAAATAAAACAAAATGCTTCAATTTCCTCAGATATTTGTACAGTATTACAATATCTCCCAGTAGTTATCTTTTAACTACTCAAACGTTCAACAGAACTTAATTCAAAACAGCTGGAGAAAGTTAATCCGTGAATTCGCTACAGTTAACAAGAGCAGTTTTCTAAACAACTAACTAAATAAGGAATTGAGAGGTTTTCATGCCGCTTATATAAGCCTTTTTAAATGTGCGAGAATTTTCTCTTATTTGCTCGAAATCAAAAAAGAGATATTTACAGGGGTTGGACAAAAATATGGAAACACCTTTAAAAAAACATGTTTCTTTGCTTAATATGGTGTAGGAAACCCGTTGGCATCCAAAACAGCTTGCAGTCTTCTCAGAATGGATAAATACAGTTCCTGTGTGTTTGCCAAGGGAATATTATACCATTCTTCCTGCAAAACAGTGGCAAGTTCAGATAACAATGTTGGCGGTGGATAACAAGAACCCACTTTTCGTTCCAATGTAGACCACAAAGGTTCGATAATATTCAGGTCTGGTGACTGTGGTGGCCAGAGGAGATGGGACAACTCATCCTCGTGCTCAGAAAACCAGTCTTGGACAATGCGAGCTGTGTGAACAGGGGCTTTGTCGTCTTAGAAGACACCATCACCATCGGAGAACAAAGTTTGTACCATGGGATGAACTTGATCGGCCAAAATGTTCACATAAGTCTTGGCAGTCATGTGCCCTGACACAGTTATCATGGGGCTAGCAGAGAACCACGATATGGCTGCCCAAACCATAACAGAACCCCTGCCATGTTTCACTCTTGGCAACAAGCAGTCTGTATTATAGGCTTGAGATGGCGTTCTCCAGACTTAAACTTGGCCAGAAGTGGAAAACAATGTGAAAGAAGACTCGTCAGACCATATTACTCGCTTCCACTGCTCTATAGTCCAGGCTTTATGACTTAAACACTACCTTTTCCTGTTACGTGCATTAGCATCACTGATGAGTGGCTTCTCAATTGCAGCACGGCCAGCAACTCCCTGTTTATGAAGCTCCCTTCTAATTGTTTTGCTACTCACAGGGTTCGGTAACACAACATTCATTTCAGCAGTAACTTTTGCAGCTGTGGCAGGGTTCGTAGCGGTCCTTACAAGTGCTTATAAGTCCTTATATTTGAAAATAAAATATAAAGGCCCTTATAGGTGCTTACGTTTTCTTTAAAGCCCTTATTTTTTTTGTTTTTCGTGCTTATTTTTTGCTTTTAGTGCTTTTTTTAATGAACGCGCATTTTTCCCCCCGTACCAAAGCCGAAACTAAATAAACAACTTTTCTTCCTTATATGGAACGTCAGATGGTGAATCATACTCCCGTAAAGAGCTTTTTCCCCTTTCTCTGCATTAACGTAAACTATGGTGAGCGCAAGAGTACAGACAGGTGCACGTCGTAGAAAATTCCGGTACATTCGGTATTCTTTTTCTCCCACCGAAATACTACACACTTTTGAATTTCTATCAAGATTTTAATAATTTACATTCTCGTTCCGCGTGTTCACTTCATATTCGTGTTTATTATGATCGTTATGCTTATATTATGAGCATATGTATGAATATTTATTATAATATAGTTGCAGTAGTTGCTGAAGTTTAGATAAACTTCCAAAAGTGGGTTTATTTTTACACAGATTAGCTTTCTAAGGAATAATATTCGGAATGGCTTAAATAAAAGGAAAGTAATCAAATAGTCAGAATAATTTCTTTTCTCTCTCTTTTTTTTTTTTTTTTTTTTGGCCAATACATTATACAGTACGGAGGTTGGGAGGTTCTCCCCTTTCTCCGCAAAATCTCTAATATTGAAGCAGCAAACTTTCTTTTTTTTTTTTTTTTTTTTTTTTTTTTTTTTTTGTCACTGTCCAATCTGGATTGAATAGGACTAGAAGTTTTGCGGTCTACCCAACCCAAGCGAAGAATAATTCTGTTCCGGAAATTTAACGGTCTGAATTAAGAAATTATAATCAAAAACATCCCAGATTAGTAAGTCTCTTTCTTTTCCTTTATTTAGTTCTTTATTCTCCGAATACCGGCAGCTGTTGATTCCGATTGCGTAATATCACGTATGGAAGAATTACGCCACACGTATTGCGCAATAACATTTGTGGTATTTTGCAGATAATTAATTTTGATGTTCAGTCTGAGATTTATTTATGAACACTTTGAGTTTTACTGTTCTTTCTAAGCAGAATATTTCTCAGTTCCATTGGTCTATTTTTATATGATGCACATATAGAAATGTCAAAATCATTTATTTAGCCAAGAAATCTAAAGAACGGCTACCATCTCCCCCCCCCCCCTCTTTTTATTCGGCAATTTCCGAGTATGCGGGTTAGTTAAGCTTTTATTGTTAAAGGATGACTACATGAAGCAACTTCCCGTCTCCTGATTTCAGAAATGTTCCTCCTTTTTACTTAAATTACTTTGCTTGGAATATATGTTAAGGAAAAACTGTTATGCAATGAAAATTTAGAAAACGTTCAGAATTTTTATTTAAGTTAAATTGTTTAAATATTAATATGAGTGGAAAAATAAATTGTATTTATTATTAGGTGCCAAGCGAATACAAATAATATGGCTTATTATTATTTATTTTCTATATTTTGAACTGAAATTTCATCATTAAATCTTGTAATATAGTTTAGTTCTGCATAGTTCTTTTTTTCTCTCATTGTAAACTAATTCTGTAAATTGAACTGTCATTTAAAATTTAAAAAAAAAAGTTGTTTTCCATGGTTGAGGTAATGCTCATTCTCTTAATAAATATTGCATTGCTCATATTTTAAATTGCAAGTCTAATTTTTCTTTTAAGGTTTATGCAGTTGTGTATAATGTAATTAGACAGGTGCTTATTTTTTTCTTAAAATGTGCTTGAAAAGTGACTATAAGTGCTTATTTTTTTAACTAAAATGTGGTCTTATTTTTCGTCACAATTGCCCTTAATGATCGTCTGTCACGATCACTCAGGACACACTTTCGTCCGTGCTGTGATTTAGCAGATGATGTTTTTCCGCTTTTCAAATATGCGGAATAAATCTTCGATACAATACCTCTTGAAACACTAAACACCTCGGCTGTGTAACACTAAACACCTTGCTTACGGAAGCACCTACCATACGTGCTCCAACAATTTGCCCACGTTCGAAGTCTGTTAACCCTGACATAATGCAATGACAACCTCACATAACAGTACTCCGACAACAACTGAACTGTTTAGTACATTTACGAAGTTGTATAGGTGGCGTCAGTAGTAAAAAATGCCAGCGCCACCTACATATTTCATTAAAATCAATCTTTCTTTTCAAACATGCATTTCACAAGGTGTTTCCTTATTTTTGTCCATCCACTGTAGTTATTAAATGTTAAATGCACACAATCTTGTATTTTTAATTTTCCGTCTTAGCTTTCTTTTAATATTCGTCACACACTGCACTGTGCAAGGAATAAAACAATTTTATTTATAATTCTACTAAGTTAACTAATTAAATACCAAATCTGTAACAATACAACAAATTTTGGTATTAGAATTTTCTTTCTCTTTATCTATTATATATTTCATTTTAGATGCTTTAGCTCTTCCAACTAAAGGGTAGCAAAAATGTAAATGAATATTTTTGTGCGTAGTTTTACTTTTTTTTAAATTGGTATCTTCTTTCTAGATATATACTGCGTGGTAAAATATGTAATGGTAAAAAAATTCAGTTGAGATTTGAACTAGAAGTATGTCAGCTTCCAAAACATCAGCTTGCTGTTGGTGTCAGACGTAAAAGACTGGAAGGTGATGCTTGGTACTATAAAAAAGTCTGTGAAGAAATACTTCGTCTTGCACTCCTGGATAAAAGCAGTTTATCTACAGATGTCTGAAGGTCTTCAGTATTTCAGACTGTAAGTTAAGGTATTGAGATGTTTGAGTTTGTAGTGGCCCAGTTATTGCATGAGAAATAATTATTTTTTTATTTCATATATTTGTTCATGTGTTTAATTATTTTATAAAATTAACTTTAATATTTTGTTAATATTCATATTTATATTTTTTTTATGCTGAATGGCAATAAGTAGTTCATATTTATATTTAAATTTCTTTATGCTGAATGGCAACTAGTTCTAGTTCTGATTCACGATTGCTAGGTTTTGGTTTCAAAACGTTGCTCGTAGCGTCGCATTTCGATAGCCGGAAAATAAAATGCAATAACTTAGCTATTTGTTTATAATTTATGTTCATGTGTTTAATTATTTTATAAAATTAACTTTAATATTTTGTTAATATTCATATTTATATTTCTTTTATGCTGAATGGCAATAAGTAGTTCATATTTATATTTAAATTTCTTTATGCTGAATGGCAACTAGTTCTAGTTCTGATTCACGATTGCTAGGTTTTGGTTTTAAAACGTTGCTCGTAGCGTCGCATTTCGATAGCCGGAAAATAAAATGCAATGACTTAGCTATTTGTTTATAATTCATGCTGTTCCTAGTCATAAATTAATTTTAAACATTAGTAGCCAAGGCTACAAGTTATATTTAGTTTAAATGTATTTTTAATTTAAACTAGTTTTTATTTGTAATGATTACAAAAGTTGTTTGAGTTTAAAGTTTAAAGAAATTATTTACTATTTAATAGCATTGATCTGTGCCATACTTTTACTCATTTAATTAAATCAAAGACTGCCTTAAATGTACATATTCAATTTTACTCTCCACTCCTGTAATTAAATTGCAACTGTGGGAAACCTATGACTCACTCCCGGTCTCAGTGGGAGGAGCAGGTGAGAGGACCGAGTCGTTGCGTTCGTAAGTGGTATGGTATCCACGTAGACACTATCACTTATCCATCCTCCGTATCAGGCGGGAGGAGATGATAACCATTTGTATGATATTAATTCGGTCTTAGGTGCCGTAAGTAGTTTTATGCCAAATAGCTAGGTTAAGTGCGGGTGGAGAGCCTGAGGCTAAGTTTCCATCCGCTTTAACCACCCTACGATCTCATCTGACTGGATGATATTGCTGGGGAGAGATGTATCTCGCCAACAAGTCGTTTTATTTTGGGATCTCAATCACAATCCTCTTGATTTTAATTAACTTTATTAACTTTAATTGAATACAGAGAAAAATAGAACCATATTTACATTATTTACATATTTACATGAGTCGAAGAAAAGTTGAAAAACATAGACTTCGATGTCCTGTAGCATTAATCATAGAGTAAACTTTGGACTTAACAGGAGTCGAACAATTGCTACAAAAACTCTATGAAATGGTGATGGGTGTCTTGATCCGTGACTTTCTTAATGATCTCTCTTATTCCTTTAATTTCTATTGGGTATTTTTCCAAGTGTTCCGTCTCTAAGGAGGAGAGAGAGGGCGGGAACAGACGTTTTCTGTCTGGCGCTGTTAAAGGGCAGGTCTTTATGTAATGAGCTGCGTCCGCGATGCTTCCGCTAGTGCCGCAGGCACATCTTACTTTCTTTTTGTGGAATCTTACTATATAAGATGGGAAGTTGCCGTGATTACTCAATGCTTGATTTTCGTAATCGTTGCTCTTTAATCTTGTTGTTGAGACTTTAGGGAAAATTTTATATGTCATCCGACCTGTTGTACCCTCGTCCCACCTTTCCTGCCATTGAATTAGAGCTTCTTTGTGTAGTCTGTTCTTTGCTACTTTCTCTGAGAGAGGAACGTGTACGTCTACTACTTCTTTGTCTGTCGCCTTCTTAGCCTCTTCATCCGCTCTTTCATTACCCAGCGTCCCTTGGTGGGCTTTAACCCAATTAAGGGACACTTTGTGTGTTGATATGAGCGTATTAATTATCTCTCTTAGACTTTGTATACTTCTCTTTGAGATTTTGCCACTGTTAAGGCTGTGTAATGGGCTCAGGCTATCCGTGAAGAATGCAACCCTGGTGGAGGAACTTGCGTTCTGTCCGGCCCAGAGCAGCGCGCTTCTGAGGGCGTGGACTTCTGCTTGAAATACTGTTGTGTCATTGTTTAGACGTGTCCTTTCTTTGTGTATTTCCTGACTATCTTGGAAGATTACCCATGCGGCTCCCACTTTGTTATGCATTTTGGAACCGTCTGTAAAGATTTCTATGTCTTTATTCATTGGTGGGTCCTTTTCCCATTTAATTCTCTTTTTGCTTCGGCTGGATGATATTGTATTGTAGGGAGCCTGTCCTCTATCTCATTATTACAGATTATTGTGTCTCCCATACTTATGTTTTCTTTATAGTGGACCGCTCTATAAAATTGTGCCTCCATGTCTGCTTTGATATCCAGGGGGATTGTCCCGGCGAGTATTTGAAGCCCTGCCGTAGGGGGACGTTGTATAAGCCTTTGTGATACACAAAAGGGCTATCCTTTGTATCTGGTTTAATTTGGTCTTTACCCTTTCGCTGCCGGTGTACCAGATTGGCCACCCGTATAGTATCATTCTTTCTATTGCTTTTATATATAGTGATTTAAGGAGGTTCCCTTTGAGGTTCCATCTGTGTGAAACCATTCTATTCAGATTATTGATTAGTTTGAGTGTTTTATCCTTTATTCCTGTCAGATGGGGAATCCATGTTAGTTTTTGGTCTAACGTGAACCCTAAGTATTTTAGGTGTTCACATCTTGGGATTGCTATGTTATCCCATTTGATTCTTGGTGGGGATCTCTGTAATTTATTCCCTTTTGAAAATAAAATGAGCTTTGTTTTCTCAATACTGAAGTTTAACTTATATGTGTTGCTCCATTCCTTTATTATATTGAGTGCTTTGTGCGCCTTTCTTTCTATTACTAGTCGGTTCCCTCCTGCTATAATTATTATAAAATCATCGGCATATGCTTGTATGCTTACATGATCTTCAAATTCTAAATTTAGGGCAGTGTCTGCTATTAGATTCCATAAAATTGGTCCTAAATTGGACCCTGGGGTGCTCCTTTGTAATACTTGTGAGTCACGCAGACCCCGTCTCTATTATATGTAACTATTCTGTCTTGAAGGTAGCTTTTAATTAGCCCGAATATGTTTGAGGGGCACTTTATATCTTGTAATCTTGCTAGTATCCCTGGCCACCACAAGTTATTAAATGCGGAGGCCACATCAAGGGATATCACGCAGGTGTGAAGATTGTTCCTTTTGTTCTCATGGATTTGCGTGACTAAGCTTCTCAGCTCATCTATTGTGCTTGTGTCTGGTGTGAACCCAAACTGCTTTGTGTTGAGTAATTTATTCTTAATTAGGAAGAATGTAAGCCTTTTTGCTAAGAGCTTATCTAGGATTTTGCCCCAGGCTGAAAGAAGGCAAATTGGCTGGTATGCTCCTGGTGTCTCTCTGTCTTTACCCTCTTTATGGAAGAGAACTAAGTTAGCTTCTTTCCATTGTTGGGAAAAATAGCCTCTTTTGAGGCATTCATTTAGTATTCTTACAAAGAACTCCTCATTTGTGAGAAATTATTCTTCTACTATTTCCAATGATAAATCGTCTTTTCCCAGGGCTTTGCCCTTTTTTGTGCTCTTTATTAATTGTCGCACTTCTTCTATTTGAAATCTGGGTCGTCTCCCGAAACGGGGGGGGGGGGTGTCTGCTTTATTTCTTATTGTTGTATGGATCTCACTGTCCTCCTCCGCTCTATCCTGTGGGAAGTGATATTCTAAGATCGCCCTTATGGTGTCTTCTATGTTTGAAGTCCAGACTCCTGGACTTTTCTTTGTTCTAGAGATCTTTAAGGGGGAGTATGCCTTGCCCTTGACTATGTCATAGAATGTTCCAAATGGGGAGCTTAATCTTAGACTTTGCCAGAAGTTTTCCCACAAGTCTAATTTTGCTTTGAAAATTTTCCTTCTGTAGAGTGCCGCCTCTCTTCTTTTGTCTCAAGTCTTTCTTTCTATGTTTCCTTTTTTCCCCCTTGAGTTTTGGAATTCTTTTCTTAACCGCCTTACTATTCTTCTCTGTTCTGTGAGGTCTTGTGTCCACCACGTTTTACTTTGGTATAACCCTTGGGGATGCTAGCCTTTGTCCCTGTGCGTTTTTGAGGGAGGGCTTTAGGAATTTGAGATATGCTTCTCTTAATTGATGCGTTATTAAGTTTATATTGCTATCTATGTCCTCTGTTTAAATGTACATATGTGAAATACTTCTAAATTCGCTGAAAGCCTGTGTATTAAAACTTACCTGTATTTCTCAGCTTCAAAGTAAGAGTACTTTCATTTTGCAAGCCTCTCTTCTTTGAGATATTAAATTATAATGGAAAACTGTTTTTTACATTTTTAGTTATGAACTCTTCTTTGAGATGATAGACTGTAATCTATCATTTTAATCAGGTGTTAATTTTTTAAGCTTACAATTAGGAAACATTATATATATATATATATATACACAGGGTGTGTCAAAAAATGTATACACACTTTGAACTCTCATAGAAAATTTATTTTCCAACCTACAAGGTTAAATTTCTTGAAATGGTAAGGTTATACTCCAGTTTAAAAAATAAGTGTATTTTCTGGTCAAACTGAATGTTCCAAATGGTGTTTAAGTAAATGTTCAAAATGGTGGTCTTCAGCATTGATACATTTCTGAGTACAAGTTACAACTGATTCCATACTTCACACCAAAGTGTGCAATGGGATTTCTGCACCCACCACTTAGGTATGAGATTCAAGCAATGTGCACAGAAATCCTATTGGACACTTTAGTGCGAAGTACAAAATCAGTCTTGACTCGTACTCAGAAATGCATTGATGCTGAAGATTACTGTTTGAACATTTACTTTAAACACCATTTAGAACATTCATTCTGACTAGAAAGTACACTTATTTTTCAAAAGGGAGTATAACCTTACCATTTTGAGAAATTTAACCTTGTCGGTTGCAAAATAAATTTTCTATGAGAGTTCAAAGTGTGTATACATTTTTTGACACACCCTGTATATATATATATAGAGAGAGAGAGAGAGAGACATTTGTTTTCTAATTTTACATACTCATTTGTTAGTTTATATTTCATTGCTACACATTAAAATTACAGTACCATGCAGGAAATATGCAACAGACCTGAAATTTATGCAATAAGTGCAGCATCTAGTATGCAAATGTTTAAATGCAGCACATGTTCACAACATGTTTAAAAGTAAAACCATAAAAAAACACTTTAAAAGAGGAGAGCAAAGAGGGAAATTTTCCGTGTGTGGATTGATTTTGCTAGCCTTTTTGTGTATAGAACTTTTAAGTTATCTAAGAAGATAAAAAATCAAATCAGCACACTCCAAATCTGGTCATGAAAGAACTGTCGGGCTCTGTTATTACCTATTATCTTAACAGGAAACTGCTCTTGTCTTAGTGCTGATTTCTGGGATTTAGCATTTAACAAATTAGTACAACATCAATGGCCAGACCACACAAAGTGCATTGCATTTGCTGATGATGCAGCCTTTGTAATCAGTGGAAGTTCTAGACAAGTACTGGAGGCCAATGTTAATACCACTCTGGAAAAATTCAACAAACTTTGCAAGCACCAAAATTTAAACAATATCACAGGAAAAATCTGAAGCCATGATATTTCATAAGCCTTCTAAAAAAATAACCAGATTACCGAAATTCCACATTGACAACAACAAAATCAAAATAGTCAAATCATTAAGATATCTTGGGATTACAATAGATAATAAACTTAACTTCATTGAGCACCTACAGCAAATTAAGAAGAAAAACTCCAGTATAGTTAACAACCTGAAAAGAATGCAAGGTGTCAGATGGGGCTTAAACCCCCAGATACAAAAGCTGTTATAGAAAAGATAGCACTGTATGGTGCAGCGATATGGGCGTCACCAATGACGGTGAGAAAACAAAAGGAACTTCAATCCATCCAAGGCCCTTTCTTTTAAATTATTCCCGAGCTTACAGAACAACCAAATGCTGCACTGTTTCAGCTCACCAGCAGCATCCCCCTGTTCTTAGTTACGGAGCAGGAACATGTAAGGCTTAAGTTCTTCAGCTAAGAAAAGACAGCAAAATTTAAAATGAGATAGGAGCTGCCAGCTCCTACACCTCACCGACCCATCTATATGAAAGACACCCAGCTAGCCAAACTAATATCATGCGATGCATAAGGCAGAATAGATATCAAGCATTATATCCAAAGATCTATACTGATGGTTCTGGCATAAACAATGAAAAAGGATGTGCTATAAAATATATTTCAGTGACCATGACACAAAAGACTTCAAGTTCCAACTTGATAAAGAGAATAGCGTTTTTCAGTTGGAAATGTTCGCGATTTTGCAAGCAATCAACGTAAGAACACATTATAATTTTCCAAGGAATTACATCTATACAGATTGTCTCTCGGCAATGCATGCACCCGCGAACACAAATAATAGATCACCATTAACTCAGGAAATTCTTAGAAAGTCCTCCAATGCCCAAGGCCAACACTTCTTTATAATTTGGATCAAGGCCCATGTTGGTCATAAGGAAAACAAAGAGGCTGACAAGGAGGCAGCACAGGGAATCAGTGCCAAGAAGATAAGCATCTCCTGGCCAGTTTCTCCCCTCAAACTAAAACTACAGATTACAACTAAAGACTTATGGCAACAATGGTGGGATGCTGCAAATACAGGCAGAAGAGTTTGCAATCTCTTCCCCAAAGTTGACTCTCCTCCAATCCATCTCTCCAGACATATCACGGGGCACGGTCCCTTTCCCACGTACCTCTATGCAAGCAATCTCTCTTCATCAGACTCCTGTGCATGTGGTGAAAAGGGTCACCCCGAGCATTATCTGTTTTCCTGCCCGTTTGCAAATTCCCTTCATCTAAAGAAGCCAAATTCAGAAGAGGATTTATTCCCATTTCTAAGATATGCAGTTAAGAATAAGCACTTGAGGAATAAAATTATAAAGGTCATTGACTTTTTGGCTGCTAGAAGGCAAGAGCTATGTAGTGTTATTTAACCTTCAAAGAAATGCTCCAACAGCAAATAAAGCAATTAAATGCAGATATAATATACACGGGTGTACCTTTATAGGAAAGAAATAAGCACCACAAACCATATGAACCATAAAATAGGTCACTTGCAAGTAGGGTAAGGGGCTCCTATCTGTTTACTTCAGGTAAATAATAGATGACCCCTACATTTCTATGTAACATAAGGTCACCAATTACCTGATAAGTGAACACATATAAGAAATAGCCAGCATTGATTGGTAAAGTATCAACAATGTAATGTATCATAGAATCATGTAAACTAATTATTGTAAAAACACACGTAATTGCATACAATGAACTGACAAAAATAAGTTGGCAATGCATCAGCATAGGTATGCAGATATATCTAAAAGTGCGTAGTACGCATAAATATGCAGATGAAGCTATTTTTTCTTTTGTTTTCAGACTTATTTATTTATGTCTTTTTCTATTATTTTATATTCTTCTCTAATTTTGACAGCTGTTTATAAAAAAAATATGATGTAAACAAGTCATGATTGTAGGCATGATCTATATACTAGAAATATGCTTCTAGCCATCACAATTTATAATGTCATGATCAATTTTTACATGCAAATAACAATGTACTGCTAGACAATAATATAATTTCTGAAAATCAATTAACACAAAAACATACGTTACAGCACATAATGAATCGTCAAAATATAGCTGTTAAAGTTTCAGCACAACTTTACAACAGTACTTAAATGTAAGTTTTGTAAGCAATTTTATAGTTCTTAATTAATTTGGATAGTAAATAGATCATGTTTACGAAAATTATTTGTAACTTGGGAACATCATGCCTGTTCCTAATGCAATATATAATGTCCTGAAACATGTTGCCTGTACCCACTACAATAGATAACATCTTAAAATATGCACCTGCACAACTACTTATATTGCAATGTATATCATGTAATCTAATCCCTTTTACTTGAGCTAATTTAATGCTGAAAGGTTAGGAGTACCGTTGATACCATCGCCTGTGGCAGTACTCGTAGTGCTCACAATTTCCATAACGACTCGAGGAATGATGTCAGAATGTTGTAAGTTTTCTAGTTAGTGTGTGGAGCTAATACCTGCTTACTTAGGGTAAATATTAGGTGGCCCCCCTCACTTCTACATAACATAACATGAAATTGCTGCTGGCACTGATGGAAATCTAACCATGATATTGTGAATATGGAATTGATGGGTCCTTGAAGGATGGGCAGAGCAATGTAAAAGATCTTAATGATCCCAATACATTAATTTCCAAGAGATCAAGAATATTGTGTGCTTGATTTGTATGAAGCATACGGTTATATCACTATCCAAAACTTAAAAACTGTACTGTGGAGCATTGCAACAAATCTCTGTGTGTATGGTGTGACATTGTTTGCAATATCATAAGTTGTTTGTAAAGTAATCTCTGCTTCACCTTTGATAGTATGCCATAGGTATCAACAGCTGCGTTGGTTCACTGAATGATGCATATGGATTTGAAAACATCATAACATTGTCTTTCTAGATAAACTGATTTTCTTGCAACACTAATATACTTATTCGTGTGTTCTGCCACCATAGGGATTGGTTGCTGCATTATGCATCATTATACCTGCCCATTGCCCGGAGTTATGAGGTTCCCATTGGCTATTAGTCATATTAATGTACAGTCAAAAGTCGTTAATCCGGACTCGTTGGGACTTAGGCGATTCCGGATTATCAATTTTTCCGGATTATAGATCATCAGTTTAAATCTGGTAAGATGGCATGCAGAAATTATAAAATTAAAAATATGAAACCATAATTTATGAAATAAAGAACAATTGTGATCTAAAGGGTATCAAAATTTACAAAAAAAAAGGTTAATATTTATTTGTTTACTTTATTAAACATTTCTTTCAATGTAAGTTGTTTAAGTTGCTTCATTTTATGTGATAATACTTTCTCTTTAATTCTATAAACAGACATAATTTCTTCTTCAGTAACAAAGTTCCGCTGTTCAAGTCGTATAATTGCTGTGTCGAGAATACCGACTAGTTTGTCAATCAAAATTTTTTCGTTTTCAATAACCTCTGTGTCACTTTCTTCACTATCGGAAGCGAATTATAATGACGAGGATTTGATTTAAATCATATCAAAGACGGAGTACATCAAGATGAAGTACTGCATTTAGTAAGGAATTATAAGCCAAATAAAATAAAAACATCTGCCCTGAAGATAAGGATAGTGCTGACAGATCAACTTCCAATTCATTGCACTCCGCGGCGTCCCCCCCCCTTCCGCAGAGCGGCGTGAAATTGATAAACAGATTTCGGAATGGTTAGAGAAACGAAGGATATGCCTTTATCCATTTTTTGCAGCAATTCCACTTTTTGTTTAATGGACTTCGAAACATACTTTCGCTTTGTAGATCCTTTACATATTAGTAAATATATATCGGAAATTCTATTTGACATAATCGAAAGTTCAAGCTTACTTTTATAAAATTGCTCTAACAGTCTGCAAAAAATAATAAGCCGGATCCAATTCGAAGATTAAGGAACAATGCAATCTGCAACATTAACTGAATTAGATAATTTTAGCTTAGCTTATACCGTCTGTTATACATTAAACGCGCATTCGTAAACGTATTATGCGCATGAACGCATGCATATTCGCAGCTGTAAAGGTCTTACGCGCATGCGTCAACATGATACATGCGCAGAAAGTTTTTAGCTTTGAGGTTCGGATTATGGGTGTCCGAATTAACGACTATTGACTGTATAATATGCATATCCAATACTCTGACCATTACAGAGATATTTTATACCTTCAGGACATTTGTGGAATCTCTTGTTAGCCAACAAATAACTCCCTGTCTTCTGGAAGTATCCAGTGTGTCATCAGAATCACTTGTTTATGGATTTTTTATCAATTCAACACATTTGATGCATTCTTGCATAAAAACTGACAGCTGCAGTAGAGGAATTCTGGAAAAAATTGGATCTTCATCCAGTGCAGTAGCCCAGGCTGGGATTCAGAATCAGTATCTCTTATATCCCACAGTGTATTTTGCTGATGGTGACTGTGTATGTTACTGATCTGTGTGGGAAAACTACTGAAACTTGATTTTACTTCATGTATTATACTATTTATGAAATAAATGTGGTTTTGTTATTTTTTGTCCTTCATGGTTATGCAAACCAAATGGCCAGGAGCTGACAAGTAAGGGGGGGGGGAATAATTGATTGAAAATAGAGGGACTTTCTTTCTTTATTTGAACGGCTGATTTTTGTATACCTAATTTATATTAGTTGAAAAAAGGGTGAAAAATTCTGCACTATTATAGAAAAACTGTTTTGTTTAACTCTTGTTGCAAAATTTCCATATTTATTTACTATTGTTGTAACTTTTAAGGAAAATACTATTTTAGTGTTTATTAAAATATAATATATATCTTTTACTTTAAGTGTTATTTGAAACTGAAGACTGTAATGCTTAAATGCAATTTTTTTTTTAAGATTTAATATGAGTTTTAAATAAATGTTTGTACTAAATTATATCAAATTTTATAATTAATATCTTACATGTTTGTTTTCTTTATCTCAAGTCAATGATTTAATACCTCAAAACAACTGTATATTTAGATACCTTTCTTTTTCAGGTTACATAGAAACTGGATAGCAAAAGTATTTTGCAACTGCACATTCATCACAAAGTTATAATTACATAAAAAATTTGTAAATAAAATTAATTTTGAATATTTTATCATTTTAACTTTCTTTTAATAAAAGGAATTATAAAATTATTTAAGCCTTTTTTATTTTAACAGTAAATGCTATTAATAATTATCATATATATATATATATATATATATATAAAACACTCCTGAAGTGTACAAATGTACATTTTGATTTTTTGTTTTTTCTCTGTGATTGTGAAAGCAGTTTAGAAGCAAACTATGCAACTCATTATAAAATAAAAATAAATGTTTTATTAGTAAATTACTCTAGTTACTAAGAGGTTTGAAAATAAATATTTTGTTATTTCTTTGAAAAAATGCAAAGTAATTATGTAATTTTCCCAAAAAAATCCAGTGAAAACTATGTTAGAATTTTTTACTCATGACTTATGTGATAGTTCATTGGTTTCCCCCCCCTCAATTGACTCAATAAGAAAATTATTGCTGTGGTTTTAGATTTTATAAATGAGTAAATTTATTTTTAAAATAGTAAATATAAATAATAATTTTTAGGAATATTTCAGTATTTCAAATATACCTTAGTTTATACAATAGTTTTCCAATTCTGTATTCTATATCTTCTCTTTAACTGATAATCCTGAGCAAAACAAAAAACCTCCTCCCTCTCTTGTAATAGAAATGCTTATTGGGTCTTTGCATATGAACTTATGTTTTTATGTTATAATGCAGAATCAGCTAACTAATAATAGTTATTCTTAGTTTAAGTACTTGGGCATATTGGTTCTTTATAATTTTCACTTTAGTCTCAGGAAAGAAAATACTTCCTTTTGAAATGTTATGTTAATTTTTCACACTGTAGCTTGAATAAAGGAAGGACAGATCAAACATATTGCATGTTAAGAGAGAATTTTAGGGTAAAAAGTTTTTTGTTCTACTACTTAACACTACTTACTACTGTCCTAATATATGGATGTAAATATATACATATATGTTTATCCACATAGTGCAAAAAAATTTTATTGTAAGCATATTATTTAAGCTAAATATACATATAATGAAATTAATTTGATTAGTAATATACTAGGATTTTATATTAATAAAATATAAATGTAACAATATGAAATAAATTTAAAAATTAGTAGCCTTTAACAAAAGAAACCTATTTTTTCCTTCTGCTTTTTTTTCACGATTTCATATATTTATTGTAGAAACTTGTCAACTCTGCTTCTCTGTATCTTTGATCTATGATACTGCTTTGCTGAAAACTGTGAAAATTATATACTGTATATACAAAACTCAATTAAACCGCGAGCACACGCACTAATCCGACGAACACGAGAACATGCACCGGGTCTGTCATACCCGAATAAAAAGTTTGTAATTAAAAATTTGCCAAATAAAATTAATCGGTTTTTAAAAGAAATTAAAATGTAAAACCAAGTTAATGCTTCATTTTAGACAAAATTTGAAAGAATAAGGAGAGGTAAAGTTATTTACTTACAATTTTTTGAACATTGTTTACAAAATGAGGTCATATGTTCCATACATGTACTTTTGCTACAATTTTCACAAATGAATGTAGTCTTTCTATCTTTTTTCTTGGGGCACTCTGTACACCTCTTGTAAGTAATTTTAGGTTTTTTTGGGGGGGGTGGTTTTTTTGGTTTTTGAACATTGTTAACATGTTCATCGGTGGTCAGTGTTTGACTAAAATCAGGAACTACAGATGCTCGTCGTCGTTCATTTTGAACACTTTCTATTAGCTGCATCCCTAAGGCTTTGAGAAAAGTACGCCTGGTACGGTATTCCGTTGGTGGTTCCTTCTTTGATAGTAGAATTATTCTTGCATTAATGGCAGCCACGTTTAGCACTGAAAAGAAAATCACCATAGGCCATCGACGTGCTACTCTTGCTGTAGAATACGCAGCTGCCATCTCATCTACAACATCGACTGCTCCTTTTGTCATGTTATAGAATGTAATGATTTCAGGCTTTTTAGATTCCCCAGTAGATTCATCGATTTGGTCGCCGGAATGCATTGTGTATAACGGGATAACACTCTTATTTTTTTTTCGGCACATAAGATACAAGTGTTGCTTCTTTCTGAAAACCGAAAATTGAAGAATATACTTCTCTTTTCTTTGCCAGAAACTCAGGTGGGATTTCTCTCTTATTTTTATGCATTGTACCTACTATCGTAATTTTCTTCTGTAGGAGATCTTGAGATAATTCATATCCCATATACCAATTATCAACTGTTAAATTTCGACCAGAGTTGTATAAGGGCCTTATTAAACATTTGACAACTTCGCTTGCATCATTTTCAACTTGATATGGCCCATCTGGTTGTTTACCAGCATAAATTTCCATACTCCAGGTATAAAATACCCTTGCGTCTACAAGAGCAAATATTTTTATGCAATATTTTGCTGGCTTGTTGGGCATATATTGTTTGAAGGAACAATGACCTCTGAATGATTCCAACTTCTCATCAATGGTCACATACTCTTCTACAGTATAAGCCTTTTGGCAATTTGTAACAAAATTTCCAAAAAATTCTCTGATCGGAGCTAATTTATCAACATCTCTTCTACTGGGACGATCTCTAATGTCATCAAAACGGAGGCATCGTAAAAGAAAGAGGAATCGGTTCACTGACATTGTTTCCTGAAATATGTCCATTCCTGTTCCGTCTGTTGCCCACAAATCTCTTAGGTTCACATGGGATGATTTATAAACTCCACATAAATACAGTAATCCAATTAAAGCTTTGATTTCCAACTCATTTGTTGCTTTCGCATCCTGTTCACGAGTGACATTTCCACATACTGAATCAATATAAATATCTGTATTGTTGACTACATGTTTTAACATATCTTCATCAATAAGCAGTGACCAGGAATCTAAAAGTGTTGAGACGTCTTTAGAATACTTCGTATTTCCAGGGAGTTTAGTTATAATTTTTTTGGCGCCAATTCTAACATTAGTCCAAAATTTATTTTTGTTCCATTTCACTCCATTTTTTCCAACATAAAACTCATTGCTACATTCCAAAGTTTCATTTTCTGTTTCTGTATCTGAATCACTACTCTCTATGGATGAATCATGATTACTATAATATTCTTCGTCATCAACATCTTCATCGTCTTCACTAAATGAATCCTCATCAGAAGAGAGTGTTTCAAGAAGATTTCTCTATCTTTTCATCTCTTCATCGTAAAGAATATACGGCGCCATGCTTACAAGTCAAGAAAAACCTATACTAAAAGCTTGAAAACGAGAAGTGCGAAGTGACTCACTGAGAAACGCGAGTACACGCGCGGGTATGACATGCCCGAACAATGTTTTTCCTAAATAAACATTGCATCTGTCACCTCAGGAATTTCCCCCACTTAAGTATGTGACCTTGAACTCAGCTACACCAAGTTTCGTCCTTTTATGAAAGAATGGGTGAGAAATATACAAAAAGAAAAATGCACATGGGTATGACATACCCGTCGCATGTGCTCGCGGGTTAAAATATCATGTTTGGTAAATATTGCTGATTTTTCTTGGATCTCATTCAGAAAACTAAATAGCAGCGCTAGCTTGAATATGAATTTGATCATATATTTCATTTAGAAACTTAATTAAAGTGTTTCGTTAAAAAAATAGGTACTTTCATGATAAATTTTGTTTAGGGATGCAACAGATATCAATTTTGCCAGATACCAAATATTCAGCTTGATTTTAAACTGGGTATTTAACTGCAAGATGAGAAATTTATTTTAATCACATTTTGTGTAAAATGCTCTTAAAGTTAATGAATGACATTTTATAACACACTGAAATTATTAAAAGGTCATTGATTGTTTGTAAATGGGAAAATATAGAATGTTTTTGAAAAGGAGATTTAGAAGAAATTATTTAAATTTTGATTAAGAGTAACTAATAATAATACATTAGTTTATTATGAAAAGCTGTGTTTATTTCAATTATAAAACAAATCAGAATCTGATAGAACTCACTGGGAACTTTTGATTTATTATAGATATATAACTGAGTTGTCTAGAGGATTTCTATTTAAAATGTTTGTATTTGAATACTAAAAAATTTGCTTAAAATTTAAATCAAATTAAAAATATGCTGTTTTTTTATTGCAAAAGTAATAGCCGTAATTCTTAATACATTTATCCCACTGATACAAGACAGTCAATGAATTTTTTATTGTACCCAGGCGTGCACATCTGAAGCAAATTCACGGCAATGAATGTCTTTCTTCAGGCTTCGAAAATGTGGAAAGCGCAAGGGGGGAGATCTGGACTGTATGGAGGAAGTGCAAGCACTTCCCAACAAAACTTCTGCAGCATAGCGTTAACAACTGTGACAACATGTGGGCAGGCATTATCTTGTCTTGCAACGGGTGTTTGGTCTTCTTGTCATGTTTAAATTTTTGCAAAGATTCCACCTACAAGTGTGCATTAATTATGGTGCCGTGTTCCAGAAAGTCAATGAGCTGTGGGTCCTTGCAGTCAAAGAAAAATAGCGGCATGACTTTATCAAAATTGACATATGTGCAGTTTTGATTTTTTTTTTTTTTTTTTGTGTGTGTGTGGGGGGGGGTGAACCTGTATGCTTCCATTGTTGGTTCTGACGCTTACTCTCTGGCTCAAAATGATGGCACCATGTTTCATCAACAACACATGACAAGAGACAATATTCTTCATCAAAATACCGTTCCAGGTTCTGCAGTGATGTCGACATTCTGTTCAACTTCTGCTCCTCCATCAGGCTGTGGGGAACCAATTGTGCACAGATTTTACGGAACTTCAGATGCTCAGTCAAGATGGCATGACCAGTACCATGACAAATACCCAACTTAAGCCAAATAGGCTCCACCGTCTGCCATTGATCTTTCTCTGATGGCAACATCAGCACAACAATGAAACAAAGGGTAGTGACATAATGAGCAGGTATGAGTATTGTAATTTACACTGTGTGTAAATTAGAAGTCTGCACAATGAGTTTCACATTTCAAAATCACATTTGAATATTGTTTGTTAGTGTAAAGGTCGCATAAGAATTAGAAGCTTCTAACAGCAAATGTGGGAATTCAACCACAGCAGAAATGTGGCCTATCAGGATTGCAGTTTGTTGTTGCTTCTTGTGTTGGTCTGAATTTTATGAAATCAATGAGCCTAGGAGGGCATACTAAATGCAGAATCTCAGCAGCCCTCGTCCTCTAACACCCAGACAGGCATTTTGTTCTCTAGACCTTGTGGGATCATACAGCAATGTCGTTATTTTTAAAGTCCAAGGAAAAATTATAATTTCCTTAGAAAGTCTCATCTAAGTACGTGAGGATTTGTAATGTCTCCCGCATACCGTGTGATTATAGGCGGTACTTCCGAACATGATATTAACTTTCCCTCGATTCCCTGCCGATTTTATCATCGGCTACAGTCTGGAGGGTATTGCAGGGTGGCTCTAAATGAGTTTACCTTTCCATTTTTTAACCCAATCTTTTTGAATGGTGGTAACGTTGGTTCCTGTACAAATGGTTATATTGCAAGGAACTCCATTTATATGTGCCATGAGGAAGAGCCCGTTACTGCTACCTCTCATTGCAGAAATCTAGAGCGCCTTAAAATGGGGCTTCGCAATATCTGGCAACTTTCTCCCGCGAGATGGCCATTAATTTTTTTCCTGCCTCTTCTATGCGTCAGGGTGTTCTGTAGTTCATACGCAGTCTTCATCACAATTCCAACACTTTAGAGTCTGTTTGTGGTAACTCTTAATCCACCTCAAGGTTTTGAATTGCTTGTTTAAATTGTCCAGATGATTAGTCAGTTGTTCCACTAACAGTGAAGCTGAGCAGCTATAATTGGGTTACGGTCTTTATGGGCTGCTTGCTGACTTGCCTCAAATTTCATGGCGTACACTAAAGCACTTTTTAGATCCTTGACATCTATCATTTGCAGGGCTTTCTGTATCTCAGGATCCCGGATGCCATCGATGAAATACTGCAGGGACAGATATCCCATTGTCTGTGTGGCAGTCTGAAAAGGTGAGATGACACAGCCTTTTAACACCCTTGGCAATCTCCTGGAGTGTTTTCATGGGCTTCTGATTTCAAAATTTTAACTGAAGCCTTCTACAGTTTTATAAACACTTCTCTCCAACCCAATATGACACGAGCTATAGGACATGGATTCAATGAATGTGACAAAGTGTGGTTATGAAATCCGATTTGATGGAAAGGACTTTCTCCTAAACCACAATTACCATGTGACGGTCTTTACACAGTCCTAAACAGGCTGAATGATGTAGTAGTTCAGGTTTATGAGTCATTAAATTCTAAGAAAAATTTCTTTCATTACGATAGGCTAGCCCTTTACTACAGGGTAACCAAAAAAGTTTTTGCCGTTTCTGATATGGCATTGGAAGAGACAGCCCCAACATAAAAATAGTCGCTAAACCTGGTGATGAAGTGGTTAGGATGGGAGTCCGGACATTGACCAAGAGAATAAAAGCGCGTTGCATTGGTACTTCAAATATAACTCACACAGTGATTGATTGCAATTGATGCATCAGATGTGTTCCTTCGGAGTTGTTTGGTGTATGATTTTAAAGTGGGCCTGTCAGCAGCAGAATCAAGTCGCCGAATTTGCCAGGCCTTTGAGGATGATGCCATTAATGAACGAACCGCTAGGCAATGATTCCAGAAGTTCCGGTTAGGGGATATGTCTCTTCGTGATGCACCACGCAGCGGTTGGCCACGAGCGCTGGATGATGAGGCCTTGAGAGCAACCATAGAAAGTGACAGTAGCTAAATATGTGGTGAGCTTGCTGCACACTTCCAGGTATCTGATGAAACGATCACACCCCATTTGCACAGCATAGGAAAGGCATACAGGTTGAGCAAATGGGTACACCACTCACTGTCCAATGCAAACAAGCAGCAGCTTGTTGCTGCCTGTTTATCATTGCTTACTCCGCACCACAATGCACCCATATTTGATCGAGTACTCACCAGCGATGAAAGATAGGTCCAGTGTGACACACCCATGTGTTCCAAAGATTGGTTATCACCACGGGAGCCTGTGCCTCACACTGCATGATCTTCTCTCCATCCACGCAAGATCATGCTTTGTATCTGGTGGACTAGTCGCCAAACGTGCTCCTCCTCCATGACAATTCGAGGCCGCATGCGGCTCGTGAGGCCAGGGACACCATCCAGCGACTGGTCTGGGAAACAGCCACCATACTCCCCAGACCTCGCACCAACAGACTACCACATTTTCCATTCCCTGGACAACCGTCTTTGTGGGAAATCCTTCAACAACCGGCCAGACCTCGAAAAGGCCCTCACGGACTTCTTTGCGCCCAAGACTCCTGAGTTTTACCGCGATGGCATCGTACAGCTAGCCACTTGTTGGCAAAAGGCACTGGATGCCGACGGTGATTACTTTGAAGATAAATGGTGATTATTTTTTGTTTTATGACTTTCTCTTTCTGACGGTCCAAAACGGCAAGAACGTTTTTGGTTACTTTGTATAACCATAGTACATAGTCTCCAAAGTGTCATGTAAATAGTTTACTAATACCATGTTTCTGTGCTTATATAAATTTGTAAATTGATGCATTTATTTATTCATTTAGTTTTTGATTTTTTTGTATGATATTTATTAATGTTATTATTTTAGTATTGCATTGATTTTCCTTAGCAGTGTTATTAAACTTTCTGTTCAGGGATTGTACTGCCCGGGACGCATAATTCATAAATGCACATCAGCGTAGCCACTGAGGGAGGAGTTTCGAAAATGGACCGATCAACTTCTATTGCTCTTGTGACGGTGAATCTTTGAAACTTGGAAACTTTGAAACAAATGCAAATTAAAACGTAAACAACATACGCTCACAATGTTGTTTACGTTTTAATTTGCATTTGTTTCGCAGTTTTAAATGTATGGCGTAATAGAAGAAATTCTCATAGTGCTTTCGTTTTATGAGTTTATTTAATCTCTGACATTTCACTCTCGCGATTTTTATCACTCCTTGATATTCGGATTGATGTTCAGGGCATATTATCGCTTTTTAAATCGAGAAGGTGACTGAAGCTACAATTAGCCTCGAATATTATACACCTGTGGATTAAGAAAATTCAAGTGTACACATATATTTTTTTATTGAGCTGAGAAGGACGTGAAGTGTTGCAATAAATCTAGTATTTTTTAAAATTTATATCTATTGTAATATTGAAATTATATATAAATTAATTAACTATATTCTTTGTGAATAAGATAAATTCATTCTGTTTGAGGAGTATTTTTGTGCAGACAATGCATTTAAAAGTGAAATTTAAGATACCAAATGAATATTCATGCCAAATTTAATATGGCAGTGTATAGCAATCTTTACCTTAGTAATCTGAAAGTCAGACTGTAGTTTTCAGTCTAGGCAGCATAATTTTTAAGATACATGTATGTAAATATATACCGTTTTAAAAGGTAGTTTAATGTTAAATTAAAATAATTTAATAGAAATAAATACAGAAGAACTTTACTTACAGAAGGAAAGTTTTAAATAACAGTATGCGACTGCAGCAGCACTAATGAAATTCCTAAAAAGCACTGAGAAACCGTATTTGGATCTGTGGATATGTATTTCAAGCTCTTTTCAGTTTGAAATAGTATTCACAACATCAAACTAATTCTGATTAACCATGAGTCATTCTAATTAAAATCAAATTTTATTTGCAAAAGGTTCGTACCTTTTAGGACAGTTATAATTCTGCTTAAATATTAGTAACATGTTAAGTTTGCATTTATTTTTCTTTCATTTTTTGCACAGTTTTTCTCTTTGCAAAATAACAGCATTAATAATATTTTAAGTAGTATATTTAAGCCTGAATAATTAAATGAATCTGGATTAAATGCTATTTTTTCACGCAGGTGCAAAATATAGATATAATAACAATAATAATATGCAATTGCAGAATTTTAGTGAGAGTTTTCGAATTATACTCCCTAAATTTATGCAATTGTATTTACAAATTGTAAGACAATTTTTATTCCAAATGTATAGAAATCTATGTTTTTCATTTGGACTGAATGAATTTGAAATAATAATTACAATTACCATTTTGCAGTCAATTACTCTTAAATACAAAATGTTACATAACTGTTATAGAACTTGTAAATTTAAGTACATACCTTTACTATATGAAGAATGCTGACAAATGTAGTTCCTTGAAAACAGAAACCGAGATTGATCAGTCGAAGTTTTGCGGAGTATCCAACATATGTTTATATTTCTTTGAAATTCTTTCAACCAGGTAGTGAAATCTTCACAATTGCTTATATTTCATCTAACTCCGGGGCGGGAGGAGGAAACCTATGTAAGACCTGAGAGAGCATCAGTATTTAGTTTAGTCGAGTTCGGAGTACTGAGAGATCCCTACACCACCTTCGCTGTTTTGAGTAATTTGTTTGAAAGAAGAAATTGTTAGTCATACGCTTCTTACCAAGATAGTGTAGTTACACTGGGTTTCTATGAAGAAGTGCTTTTCTTCCCGTAAGGATCGTGTATTATTAGATGAGATTAAATGTATGCATATTTAGTGCTAATTCATTATCATTAGTTGTAGACTTTCTGAATATTTCTAAAGGGGGTAATAAGGAGATATGTTTTACCTAAATTTCGAGTTGCTTATTGGCTATGTTGTTTGATAGTATATAAAATGCAAAGGGTCTCTGAAAGTTTTGTTGACTTTTGATAAATGTAAATATTGATATAAGGAATTATAGGTATCAAAATTCTTGTATTTGGAATGTTAGGTTGTTGGCAAACTAGGCACAAAGAATAATGTTTCTCTTGTGTACTGAGGCAGAATCAAGAAGATTGCGATACAAGTGGAATAAAATGTAAGCAGGATTTCAACTTTAATTTATTTTGTTGTTGTGTTAATTATTAATGTTACTTTCTTATTACTCTGATATATTTGCCATTAAAAATATGTATCTGAAGACCATAAGTGCAAGTGCTTTAATAATTTAAAGTTTTTGAAACAGAAAAATTAATTTCCTAATTAATTGCCTGCAATGTTTATTTTCTTACGTATATTCAAACAGGCAAGAAAATTAACTTTACAGGAGAATGTTCTTTCTTTCTTTCTTTCTTTCTTTCTTTTTTTTTTTTTTAAGTGTTTGTGCAAGTATAAAGAATGAAGTAAGCCATTATGTAAACGCATATGAATCAATATCTTCCGAATGTTATTTATTTGAAAGAACTTGATTTTATAAATAAAGATTGACTAATTTATTTGTCTTTCTAATTAAACGAAAATAAAGAAAAAAAATTCAAACTTAGTAATTAGTATTTAACTAATAAATAATAACATCATTATTAGAGTCAAATAAATTCATCTTTAAATCGAAAGAAAGTTGTAAAGAATATATGCAATAAAGCAAAACTTCCTGCAAATTCTCAAAAGCGCATTGCCGATCACGCCACTCGGGTTATATTACCTCGAATTTTAACATTTGTTTCATTCAGAACCGTGACCGCAGTCACCTGCTTAAAATGAGTTGATTTAAAAACTGACTATCCTATTTTTTCTAATTTTTCCCCTGAGCATAATGTTTTTTCATTTACCGGTTTCACATAGACACCATTTAAAATAAATATTTTTGAAGGAAGGAGTTAAATTTGACTCATTTTCTTTGCCTAAAGGCTTGACTTTTTTTGCCTAAAGGCTTGACAACTTTTGAAAAATTTTGTTTCAATATTTTTTTGCAAGATTTGATTTTCTTCTGTTTTTATCTCCTTGTACGAAGTAAAGGAAGTATCGTAACCATGAAAAATTTCGAAATCATATTTCGGCAGAAATATCCATTCTGATTATTCCAGAGGCCATCTGTAGATCTTTTAGCGTGACATCTGTATGTACGAATAGAATGAAGGATTTTTTTTTTTTTTTTTTTTCCCAAAATGAATTCAGAAAGGATTTTTTTCGATGTCTATACTTACTCATAACACAAAAACGATTGGAAACCGTAGAAAGTTGAAATTTTATGTATGGGGCTGCTATATCATCTAATTGTGCACCTCCCTTTTTTATTGCACTTGGCAGAACCAAACGTATATATACAGGGTTATCCAAATTAAACTTCCCCAACTCAGAGGCCTGTGCAGAGTGTTGTATGGGTCATAATGTGATGAAATTTTAAAAACAGACACTTCAGATCATGCGCTCGAGATTTATTAAACAAAAAGCAATTAGTACAAGACGTTGCCGATAAGTGGCGCTGCAGATCAACAAGACATTCTACAGATGTTCTATGTGTGTGCCGTGGTTCTCCACAACTCTTTCCATTCGCAAAGCAGTGTGTTCCACAGCGGAACGCAGTAAGTCCACATTAATTCCACGAACATGTCGAATAATTGCGTCTTTCAGATGTGCCAAGGTTGCTGGGTGTTCTCGGTCGATCCCGATCCTTTAAGAATCCCCATAACCAAAAGTCGCATGGCGTGAGATCAGGCGAGCGGGGAGGCCAAGCTGTAGCTAAACAGCGGCTGATCACACGTGCATCGGTAAAAGTTGCCCGTAACACCTGTTGAACGCCACGAAAAATATGGGGAGATGCACCATCCTGCATAAATATCGTGTCCTGGAGGCGGCCACGTTGTTGCAGTTCAGGGATCACAAACGTTGTCAACATTTCCTGTTACCGTTTTCCTGTGACAGAGCAGGTTTTGAACCCTGTTGGAGTCACCTCTTCAAAAAACTAAGGCCCAATGACGAATGTTGCAGTGAAACCGCACCATACAGTAACTTTTGGAGGTTTCAAGGGCACTTGATGGATTGCGCGCGGGTTTTCACTTGCCCAAATGCGGTAGTTGTGCGTATTCACTTGACCATTTAGCTGAAAATGGGCCTCATCCGTCCAAAGGATGTTCCACGGCCAAGCAGCACTGACTTCCATTCTGGCAAGGAACTGCAACGCAAATGTTTCCCGAACTACAGGATCCCCGTCGGACAGCTGATGATGACTATGGATTTTATAAGGAGAATAACCGAGGATTCGACGCATCACACGCCAGACGGTCGTATAGGGCATATCAACAGCACGAGAAACAGTTGGCACACTGACAACACCATGTGGGGTCCACGACCGCCAAAGCAACGTCTTCTACGCGTGCAGATTCCCCAACCTGTCGTCCTTTACCTGGTAAAATTCCCAGCTGTCTCGTTCTTTCGATCTCTTTCATCATGTCTCGTAGAGCGCGGGGTGTTATTGGTCCTCGGCGTAAGATCTTCAGCTGAGGGAATGCTCTTATCGCAGCATAGGAGTTCTCGTCATTCTAGTAGAAAAGTTTCACTAACAGAGCTTTGTCTTCAGCGAGCTGGAAACAACTGCCTGTGCATGGCCTGTCTTCCACTTTTGTAGGGCTCGTCTTTTGGATACGTTGCACAGAAGCTTTATTTCTGCAAATCACGTTGCTGCAATATGCACATTACTAGTGTTACAGCGCCACCTATCGGCAACTTCTTGCACTAATTTTTTTTGTGTAATAAATCTCGAGCGCATGATCTGAAGTGTCTGTTTTTAAAATTTCATCACATTATGACCCATACAACGTTCTGCACAGGCTTCTGAGTTGGGGAAGTTTAATTTGGATAACCCTGTATATACCCACCCCTTACCCGGCCTTTATTTTGCAATCAATGGTCGTAGTCATATATATCAAATTATAGAAATGCTTTAAGTGACGAAAATATTCGCGTTTTGACAATGCCATATTTAAAAAATATATAATAATTTTTGGCAAATAATGAAATCTAACTTTTAATGTGGTCTCTCGGTTTCTATACTTATATATGAGAAAATTTTACACTTCTGAAAAATTAAAATTAGAAGAAGTTTGACTGTAGTATATTTAATATAATTAGTAGATATTTAATTTCAAAATTTGCAATTTTTGATGTCATTTTCAGCTTGGCATGAGATATCGATTAATTAAGTTAGAATTAATTCAATGAAATAAGTGCAGCAAAAATATGTAGGTGCAAGGAAGTCATGTGGTATTTACATTAGATTTTTTCCTTAAGTAAATACTTCTTAGTTATTAACAGCGATGCATTTTGATAATTATTTGCTCATTATGATTATAACGAGATTTCATTCTGATAAAAAAAGTACTTTTTATCGCGTTATGATGCTTAATCTTTAGCTTGGAGTTTCGTTTAAAAAAGTTTTTTTAAAGTTAGTTTGTGACAAAGTTAGTGACAAAGATAGTTTTACATACTACTTAAATGTTAAATAAATAAAGACATGAAAGTCGCAAAATATTATAATATCAAAAGACACTTGAACTTAAAGCTTTACGGCAACCGATCAGACTTAAAAAAGATAGTCATCTAAGGCATGTAAATGACTGATTGCTTTAGGAAGTATTAAGTAAGTAAGAATTCCCATATCTGAATGCAGAAAAACTATTCTTTGGAATTAGTGTAGCGAGTACGCATGATGCTATCTTCAATTTTCCAAGGTTTTTCAATCTATCCCTTGGCGTAAGGTTGTATTCGATTCACTTAATATTTTGATTCAGAAATCCGATTGAATTAAATTTTTGTTTGATGTTTTCCCTGCCCAATTTTGGGTGAAATTAATTTGAAAAGCTTTGATTCTTTCTGTTTGATTTTTAAAGAGTGTAGTTAATTTAAATTTGTGCTTGATTTAGATATTAATCACTTAAAAATTATGGGGATGTTAACAACGGAGGCTTAAAATTTTATCAAAAAATCCATCATTATTAACAGCTATGCAATAATAAAAGGAATTCGAACAATTTTCAAAATGGCAAGAGTATGGTATATTACTTTGAAACATCCAATAAAATCTTAATATGAAAGCTTATTTTCCGATCTAGCGAATGGTGTAATGATCGAAATTTTGCAGTGATTACTTTAACAATTAAACTATATCATGTGAGAAAAATTCAAATGTAAATATAAAAAATTCTATACTGAATTTTGAAACAATTCTATGAATATTGTATTCTCATCGCAGATACATATGTTTGAAATATTTTAAGGAAATCGGGTTAGTATGCGAGGGGATTATGAATGATGGAAAAGTTATCAAAAGAAGTTAACGCTTTTACTAAGAAAACAGCTTTAAAGTTATACTGTGCTGCGAAGAAATCCGAATTTCTCGTATGCGTAGGACTGAGCAAAGTATTTGGCTCTGCTAGAGCCTGTGGCTAGTACTAGATACGTATAATTTCTAGACTACATAAATAGAATGCTCATAAAAGAATATAAAGCAGCAAATGTTTTATGCCAGAAAATTCATGTGTTATTCACTAATTAGTTTTTACACTGGTCTTCCGCGAGTACTATGTCTGAAAGCACTGGCTTTGAATTGTAAGTATATAAGATTGTAAAAGTGCCACAACATCGTTCAAATCTTTCAGGATTTACAATGGATGAATTTTATAAAACACTTTTTCTTGATTCTTTAATATTATCACCGGAGGAAAATAATTGTCCAGCAATAATTTACTAGCATTTTTTTATTGTTATTGCGACCTATAGATGTTATATAGGCGAGTGGAAGAAAAAAGTGCAGTAGGCTTTTGTGATTTTTATAATTTAACAATTTTGATTGTGAGTTAGAACTGTGGTATACCAGTACCTTCTTTTTCTCGAAATATAAGGGTCGCGCACGATTACAGTTACATATAGGGATCGATTACAGTTATTCCATTATCAGTTACAGTTATACAATAGCCATTATGCAGTTATTATCATTACAGTTATACAGGAACCAGACCAAAATGTCGCTTAATGGCCGCCAATTTTGGATACTTTTGGCAGTTTCTCGGCAAATTTGGCTATAAAAATTAGTCACCTTGGGGATAATCTCGCAAGTTTAGCTCAATGTTAAATAGACTTGCCTCTGTAATCTTATTTTTCCGACAAAGCTTAGCTTTGTTAAAGCCGTTCATGCTACATTAAGCAAAATTCGTAACAATAGACTTAAACTTGTTTCTTGTGTATTGTATAAGTGATAGAGGAGAAAGTGATATTAAAACAATGTGATATTTTTAACTAAAATGCAGCCAGAGAATAATAACAGATTCTGTATATTTATCATCGACTTTTTTTTCTTAAAAATGCATTACGGATATGCCTACTAAAATCTTGACATTTAATGCACTCAGACTTGTTTCTTGTGTATTAATAAGTGATAAGTAGGGGGTATGAAAAAATGTGATATTTTTTAATGATATTTATTAACTGAAATGCAGCTACAAAAAATACAGATGAACTATTATTTTATTTTCTTATCATTAATGTTAAATCTGTATCTGCCTGTCTACAGCCAAGACAGCCATAATTTGGCATGTGTGTATCCAGGCAAAGGTAATGATAATGAATCTTATGTAATGTAGGAATCAATGAGTAGGGAAAGGTGTTTAGGTTTCGCGAGATTTAAATACGAAAAAGCCGCTTCACGTAAGCAAACAAGAATAAGATCGAAAACAAGAATAGGTATATTCGCTAAATTTGAGTATATTGGAATACGCTTCTCGACTGACGTATTTTCAAAAATCTTCCTCAGGCTCTCTAATTTGTAGGATTAGTTCAGTTTATAATTATTGTTATTTAAGTTACAGCTGGTAATTCACAATAATTATTATTATGTGTCACTTATAGCTGCCAATTCATTACATTGAACAGAGAAACAAGAACATATATTAATGTCGTTATATAGCTGCTTTCCTTTATTTTATCTTATTTTCTTAATTCACAGCATCACAATATTTTGAGACAATTATGGACCTTAAATTGCAGCAATAATTTTATTTTCTAACGATTTTTTTTAAAACATTAAATGTGTCAGAAGTTTTTGTGGTAATGTATGTTTTATATTTAAAGCCTTTCTAAAAAGAAAATGCAGATATTGCACAATAACGTTTTCAAAATCATGAAATATGATCTCAAAGTCACCTTTTAAATTTCTACAGAATATTTTTCAATGTTATAGTTACAATTTTGATGTTTTTGTAATGCTAGGGAATACCTGGAAAATTATTCAAATTTTTGTGTTGAAGATATCTTAATAGCACAAAGTAAATTTTGTTTTGTATGCATTAATGCTATTGATCATTTCAATTATTTTCTTGTTTTTTTCTCGCAATTCTAAATTTCAATGAGATACATTCCTCAGGAGAAGAAGAGGAAGTGTGGTTTTCTTTGTTTATATTAGCTATATATAAGTGATTTCATCTCTGAGGTCACCGGAGTATATCTAGTTACTTAATTTCAATGCAAAATGTATAAGAAACGCTAAATCACTGAGCCAACGTTCCTCATTTAAATCCGCATATTCTTGACCTTGCTTTTTGAGAAAAATAATTTTATTACCTATCTGATATTATCTATCTTAACTGTGGAAAAAAATTGTATCCCACTTAGTACGTAAAGAAATCGCAGCAGAAATTTAATTCTACTCAGCTACCCTGCAATGGTACGAAATAATAATTCTGGTTGTCCTTCATTAAGTTCAGTTAGAAGAGCTGTTTGGGAGAACATCTTCGAATATAATTTAACAATTTTGAACGCTATGTCCATATTTTTTTTTCTATTTCATCTTTTGCTGGCTAACATTTGTTGGTGAATTATGTAGTGGCAGGTTAAAAAAAAAAAAAAAAAAAAAAAAAAAAAAACTTGAGAATTCGTCATCATTTTGGTATTGCGTTATAAATGCATTTATGCAATCTATCATTGTTCCTGCATTATCTGTTTTTATTGAAGCTAATTTAAAAAAAAGAGTGCCTTTAAGTTACAGAGACGAAGTTTTTAAAAAATGAAAAATCTCTTTCTCTATTCCGTTCGTTCAAAGAAATCAACCCAGCAGTTCTCTTTAGATGTATAATTTTTCAGAAGCCATATAAATACAAATAAGCAGTTGTGCTGCATCACTTACATCGGTCAATTCATTAAATCGAAAGCAAACTCACGAACATCTATTAATGTCTTTCCATAATGGTTCTCTATAAATGTTACTCATTTTTCTCAGTTCGGAACATCAAAATATGTCGAGACAATTGTAGATCTTTAAATGAAGCAATAATTTCAATCTTATTCTTAAAATTATTAAAAGTGAATCTGACATTTCCAAGAAAGTTTCTTTTATAAATTCCCTGTCAGAAAATTATTAATATTTTTTTACTAAATTTGGCTTACCGTGAATGATATAATAATCTGAGCGTGAGTATAGGCTCAATGTAGACTTTTTAAAAATATTGAGTTCCTTTTTAGAACTAAGTCTCTAAGAGCCTTAAGATCCAAGTCACTCTTCTGTGGATAATTTGTTTGATATTGTGATGTAATTTTAAAAAATGCCTCTCCAAATTACTCTTTTTAGTAACGGCTGTGGAGACATTGCATATTAAGCAACAGAATTTATTGCTCGTAAAAAAAAAAAAAAAAACCCTCATTCTTAATGAAAATGCCAATTGTTGGGTTTTCTAAGTTTTCTACCATGTTTAGTAGGTGCCAAAATACAAAAGAAGTATAAAAGTAGACAATCTTGATTTAAAAGATAAGAAGAGGGTACTTACTTTCTTGCACAGTAAGTAGTGTTGAAAAAGAATGACATTTTTTTAAAAAAATTGTTAATACAATATTACCATTATGATACTAAACGAGCCACAACCGTTTCTGAGTAGTCATGACTAATTTGCATTTGCGTTTTGAAATCATCTCCTATCCCTGTGATCGATCCAAAATTGCTTCGCGATTCCTGGCTTTGACTATCAAAAGTAAAGTCTGGAAATTAGGAGACGACCGGGAACCCTTATCCATTAATAAATTTCTATTTGGCTTCTGATTCAAGCCTAGCAAGTTCTCAATATAAGCAGTTGACTCTTGGTATAACAATCTTTTGCTTTCAGAATATTATAAGTAGTTTTCATGTTTAGGTTAAAATAAAGTTGTTGTTTCATTTCTCCAATAGTTTTCATGTTCTTTCATGAGCTGGAAATTTTTGCATCGATCGTAGTAATGGAACGAGCCTCGACTGTAATAACCTCCGTGTAAAATCTTTATAGATAATAATCCCCTCTCACTAATCAAAACAGAAATAAATAGTTATGGTTAATGCGTAACAATGCCCTATTATCATTGCATTTGCACTATGAGATACGTTTTTCGATAGAATCCGTTAATGCAAAAGGCTGTTCTATGTTATTAATGCTTAATGTTTTCATTCACGCAACTTGTTTGTTGCTTGGATATTCAGACATGAAAACACATTCGTTCAAGCAACGTCATAAAAATAAAATAAATTGGAAAAGCTTTTTAGATTTGTTAGATTTGAATGAGCGGGAACTTTGCTGTCTTCCTTACGCAAAAAAAAGAAAAAAAAAGAAAAAAAAAAGAAAAAACTTCTGTTGTAATCATGCTTCGTTTGCATGTTTTTAATGCGATAATAACTAATGACCTTACCTCAATAAATCAAGTAATAAGAACAAAGGGATGATTTGGTTATTACTTCAGTTCAGTATATCATAATTTTTATTGAGTTATGATACAAAAGTTGCTCATTTTATAGACTGATTTAAATGAAATATAAATGTATAGATAGAGGTGTAATGGTAAAAAATAATCAACCCTTTACCTGTAGATTTACTTTTGAACAATAACTTGATACAATTATCTACAGAGACATTTTTAGATAGAAAAGAATGCAAGGGAATTTATAAATACCATAATAAGTTTTAGACAAAATTTGTGCGGATTTTAAACATTTAAATATACTGCGCGCATCGCCTGTCAAAATCGAGTTTGGCATAGGAAATGTATGTGGTAGAGACTCTCTGCTTTAAAGAGTTAAATGGGATTCACGGTAGTTAAATTTTATGTAAAGAAAATGTAACTAATTCTATAATTAATTTGTGCATTATAAATTGAATAAAATTTTGAGTAGCAAATACATTTTCATGATCACTAGTCATCACTTATAAATAGAGAAAATAAAATTGTACAGTTTCATACTAATTACTAAAAACTCAAAGAATTTTTACAAGTTTTGACGTATAAATTTTCAGTTTCTTTATAAAAGCTCTTTGACTTTTTTGAAGAAATTAATGAGTCTTCGAAAACTTAGCTGACAAATATCTAATAGCATTAGAATTTTGGTAGTCGTTAGGGATGTTATTCACGGTAGTGTACTGTCGTGATAAAAGTGAAGGTTCCTTTATGCAGCCTTAATAGTGCTGCTTCGGCACTTTTATAAAGGTAACTTTTTAACTTGAAACCTCAAAGGGATACTGGGAAATGCCTTGCAAGAAAGAATTTCCTTTACATTATCATTCAGAGAATAGCAAACTAAAACGCATTAGTATCTGGCTTAAAGGTTCTGAAGATATTTTGAAGGCTGCTTTCTTGGTAGACATTGACTTACTTGCTTATAGGCTTCTTTAAGGCATTATTACGCAATGCCAGTTTAGTAGTTAACTTGCTAAGTATTATGTTATTAAACCATGGCAAATCATTTGCGGTTCGTCAAGGTTTGTCATATGAAATCATTATGGAAAAACTCATAATGATCTTTCTATAATCTCGATGAACTAAATTTTTGTTACCTGTTGGCACAGCGGTAGTAGAGCTTGCTGCCCGTAGTCTTGCGCCCGGTTTCGAATCACGGGAAAAGCATGGATATCTGTGAGTATTTAGTGTCTTTGCGACATGGGGACACTTAAAATACTGTCTCACCAAAAGTCTTCTAGAGAGGTTAGTGATAAGGTAAGAAGAGTGGGATACCCTCTGATCTATCATCAGTGGTCACTTATCAACAGAGACAGTTTCTCAGTGTTACACACGCCATCCTAAATCCAGTTTGCAGTTCTCTTATCATCAATACTGTTGAAAAAGAATTTGAAACGCTTCAAATACTTTAATTTCTATCTCCACCGGATAAAGGCACTTGCCGAAAATTTAGGAAATGAGCGATGGCACTGGTGATCTAAGCAGCTCACAACATGGAAGTAAATCCACAGTGTTTCTGCCTCTCGCACTCTCACAGACAGCCCACTCATGGAGAATCTTCTAATGGAAACTAGCTCACGTACATGTTACGAAAACACACCTGCAGCCAGGCCGTTCACCTGGAATCGAGCCCAGGTCGGAATTACCAACGTTAGCGATTTAAACACTCGGTTGCTGGTGGGCTTCCTAAACGATACTAACCAATGCATTTGGGTTAGTACTGGGATTCCCGTATACTATCTGAAGACCTGCCCACTGGCATCCAACCACGTTTTCAGACTTCTAGATAATACAGACGACAGAATTCCGCACCAGCCATGTATCATCAAACAAAAGGCGCTCATCAAGATAGTTGGCCTGAACTATCAGTAATGGATCAAGGCAATCCTGGACATTATGACAGCACACAGGCTAGACATAATTTCGTACATAATTTCATTTTTAAGCAGTTAGACACTATTCCGCTATGACAACATGCAATTCATGTTCATCACACACACTATCACTCTTACGCATTCTTTCTTATTTTTTTCCAACTATGTCTCGTTTTGTCTATTTTTTTGTCAACTGCATTTGTATTCATATGCATATTTCAATATTATTCCCTGCAAACTTGTATCAAATTATTACCTGATATAACTTTGCTGTATAGATAAATGGGAACTTTTGTACTTTTGTAGTCTGTGAACAATAAAATTATGCGTTTGTTAGTAATAAGGGAATATCAGTTCTAAAAGAATACATTTGCCACCACTAATGCGAAACTAATCATAAGAAAAAAAATATTAGAAGGTAAATTAAGGGAAGGAAATTAAAAATTTATAAGATCTGAAGATTAAAGAATGTTTGTTTTCTTCTAACATCTGAAGATTAAAGAATGTTTGATTAAATCGGCTGAACTTCTTTGTCCTGATCGAACAACAATTATTTAAAAATGTCAGTTGGCCAGCCAGTACGGTAGCGGAATGTTAACGAAATCACTAGCATTGACGATCTCACTTAAAAGAAAAAGTATAAGTTTTTATATTCTCAGTAGCAGTTGATGAGAGTACTGACAGATGTAATATAGCTTGCAATTTTCGTACAATTGGCTACTAATGAATCGAAGTAAAAGAAGAATTATTGGAAATAATTCCCATGAAAAGAAAAACTGGTACACAGGACATGTTTTCTAAAATAAAAAACTGTAACATATAAATGTAAATTTTTTTAAAAGCCAGTGATGGTGCAGTTGCTTGAGCTGGGAAAAAAATGGATTGTTGCATTGCTTGAAGAAACTGAAAGTGAGCACAAGATAATGATTCATTATAACGAAGTGAGCTGGTTAAGTCGCGAAGCAATATTAATTTTTTTATTTAATAAATGAAATCAAAATTTTCATGACACAAGAACCGCTGATGAGTTACGTAATGAGTCATTAAGCATTTCTAGTTGACAGATCTGGTCATTTAAATATTCTCAGTAAAGAGCAGTAAGAAAGAATAAACTTATCACTGACATTTATAATTACATTTAAAACTTTTGAAGTTAAATTTCGTTTATAGGAAACCTAACTGAAATAAAAAATATTCGTTCATTTTCTAGATCTCAAATTCCGCCCTATCATTTCAGTTAAAATATCTGTAGAATATTCAAGAAAAATGGCATTATTTTATGAAAGATTTGAACAACGAAAATAAAGATTTTAATGATTTGGAGTCCGATTTTATATTATTTTCATTGCCATTGAAAATAATCGTGAAAATGCACTAGAAAATCTACAAATGGATCTAATTAATTTACAGTGTGATATAAATCTTATTCAAAGATTTGAAGATATATATTTGATTAGCTTTTATCCGCATTCTTAAAAACATAAATATCCTCAGTTGCAAATTTTTCCAGTAAGAAAAATCGGTTTGTTTAGAAGTACATTTATTTGGACAGTTTTTTTTTTTTTTTTTTCCGCTGTTGAAAATTAACAAGAGAAAGATTTAACAAGGTCTAAGAAAACAGCCTGATTGATCATTGAACAGCTATAATTCTCAATGAAAATCGTTTCTAGAAATTCCTTTCGAAACCTACAAAGTTTATCAGGATCAAAACCTCGTTTAGTTTTAAATCCAGGGGCGTAGCTAGGGTTTCCAGCGCCCGGGGACAATTGAAGAATTTGCGCCCCTTTCTGTGTGCCAAGAATGGAAAACATTTCATTAGAAAATGTCGTAGCATCAATTTGGCGCCCCTTGGAGGCTGCGCCCGGGGACAGATGTCCCCCCTTGCCCCACACTAGCTACGCCACCATGGAGGTAGGAAAGGGAGGAGGGGCCATTCCGCGCTAGAAGTGAAGCACTGCTTTGAAGCTTGGGTCACCAGACGGGGTGTTCTTTGTTTACATTCAGAAGCTCACTTGACAAGATTCTGATAGTATTTCGACACACGACAGTTCCATAGAAATCGAAAAAGGGACACTCTCGCATGAAAGAAACATTCATAGTGTAATGGATAATAGCAATTTGTATAGTTTACTGACATTTACGCAAAAATCACATCTTGGTTATTTTTCGATAACTAACAACAGCGATTTTGATTATGAATTTGTTTTATAAAATTCTAAGCTGTTGCACTACAAAAATATAGATTTTAAGAAAATTGTTAAAAGAGATCTGCCAAAATTTATTTTCTAGAAGATTTGAAAAGTTTGAAACTTGATGGCTAAATGTAAGTATAAAATTATGTATGTTAAAATATTTGTTATTAGGCATATAGGTCAGATTAAGTTTTTATTAAATAGAGTAACGCATGCAAGGGCTATCTGCCTAAAGAGAGAGATGCCATAGTGGAGGAATTTTGAAGAAAAACTGACCTTTGAGTGGGTATTAAAAATAATACTTATAATTTTCATTCAAATTATATTCATATATATTTTTTATGTAAAACTTTCGGGTGTATGCTAAATTAGTGTAAATTACTTTACACGAAAAATATAGAGAATGAACAGAAATTAAAGATTTGCACATGCCGGAAATGATAAATAGGAAATATGTATGGGCTTGCAATGCATAAATGTCAAAGGCAGATAAAGCATGTATCTGCCTTTGACAAAATACTTAAATATTCATTAAATTATTTATAAATGTATTTGAAATGAAGAATTTATTCACTTATAAACAACTGTGAAAGTACTGTGAAGAAATCTAATGATTAAATGTATCTAATTTATAATGATTATAAATGTTATCTAAATATATAATAACCTTAATATTGAATTGAAAACATAAATTGAAATCCTGTTGACAAATACGTTATAAAACTATTTAAGCAAGAATTGTTCGTATTGGAAAGCAATCTGTTAAAAGGTATTGTAAAGCAAATGCTATGAGATGCCTTAAGAACGTAATAAAGAGTTTTGGAATATGTATTGTTGAAATGAAGGGTAAGAAAAAAAAATCTGATAAGTATAATTAAAAGAATTATTCACTTTACATTTTATAATAACTCAGTTACAAGTTTTAAATAACACTTAAAAAAAAAAAACTTATTTTATTCCCTTTCAGAAATGTTCAGAGAAAGTCAAATACTATTTAATTCCTAATAATTCTCTAATTTAAAATGAACCGAATAGAGCATTAATTATAAATTGACTTACATTTTTCGATTTAAAAGAAGCCAAAAAATCATGTCATATTTAAGAAAGTATTTTAGGAAGAAGCTCTATAAATAGAAAAGAAATAATGCATAATTTTAATATTAATAATACAATAAACTTTGATCTTAATTTTTGTACCTTAACCGAATAAAACCGAATTACCTTAATTTTTTTTTTCTAATGTAATTAACGAAAACTTGTGAAAATATTTCATTCAAATTAAACCATTTTGAGAAAACTGTCCTGTGAAAAGTATAGCATTTAATTCCGTTCAGAATGAAATGTTGTTTAAAAATATGTTGTTTTCACATACTTAGGACTCTGAAGTGTTGTAGAAAAAGAAAATATATACATTTATATGTATATTTGCGACGTAATTACAAAATATTTACACCCGAATGCGTCAAATCCCATAGAACTCAATGGTAAATGACCCAATGTTTTGGTCACCACGTAGGGATCGCCGGTGCTTCAGAGCAGGGTACGGAGAAACTTGTTTATGGCGACTCCATCTTACTTCCTACCTCCATGTACGCCACTGTTTAAATCAGATATAAAGAAAGTTTTAGTTACTTACTGATGTATTTTTCCGTTATTTTTGATGTTTTCACTTTTTAAAAAGATGTTTACTTTTTATGTATGTGCTGAAGATTCATCCTCATCGGAAAAATCTGCAAAATTTATCAATTTTAAGTTGAAATTAAGTTATTTAGTTGTTAAGTCAACCTATTAGATATATATTTGATTAATATATTTATATTAGAACTATGTAAAATATTATATCAGTCTGAAAATTTAATATTTAGATCTCAATACACTGGAGTAACAAAGTGTAACCGGCAGAAATTTCTTGCAAAGTTTTTGCATTTTTTTACCTTTAGATTTCAGATAGAAAGAAATAATATAAATTTGAATTTTTCATTTATGTTACTATAATTCTTGTTGATGTATGTTTTGTCAAAAATTTAATATATAAAATTTAAAACTTAGTTTAAAAACCTTTTATGCTTCTTAAAAAAAATCTATTTTTTATTAAAAAATAACCCTGCTTATCAATTGCTTTCAGCTCGTGCATTTGACCCTTGTGCCATTTGAGTTTCAGAAGCACAGAATACGAAGTGGCCCACCAGCGGCCGAGCGGTAAAGTCGCTGAACACTGGTAGTTCGGTCCGAGGTTCGAATCCCGCGAACGGGCTGGCTGCATGGGCGTTTTCGTGGTTTTCCCCATGTGTAACGTGTATACGAGCCAGTTTCCCTTAGAAAGTCCTCCACGAAGGCATCCCTCCTCTTAGGCAGATAGCCCTCGAGGCTTTGCCATAATCACACACACACAGAATACGAAGAAAATGGGTAAAATACTATTATTCGTTTAATATTTTTTTAAAATTTTGAACACATATATTCTCGTGCACCACAATGTACAACACGATGCTTACAAAAGTAGGTTAATTTAAACATTAAACCTTACATGCATTCATAAAACAAACAAAAGCAGAGACTAGTAGTCTGGACTTAACAAAAATAGATAAGTTTATTTGCCAAGTTACACGTAACTTTTCTAAATCGTTCTGTAGGTATAATCTAGGGCTAACGAAAGTAACGTAGAAGAAAAATGTTCCACATCTTCAGGCGTTTTCTTCGAATACTCACATAAGTTATTTGATATTAGATTGAAACGAAATCGGCAGCTTATAAATTTTCCGTGACCGGATAAAAACTTAAATGCTTTAAAATTAATAAAGAAGAAAGACTCAGTGTAGTTTGAGGTTAACAGAAGGGAAGAACTTTTTGGTCTACTATTAGATAAAATATTATTACTATTAGTTTACTATTAGATAAAATAGATTCTTTATTCCATTTAGATAACAGCTTCATATAATAAAAGGACTTTGGATAAGTCTTTGTATAATAAGTCTTTGAAATATTTGTATTGATGTCGATAGGTAAATTTAAAATATTTTTAGTTAAGAAATCAGCTCTTCCATTTCCATATGATGTCCATGCACATAGGCAAAATGTATATTAGCTGTCCTATATCTAAGTGAAATGAATCGTTTCATATTTGGACTCACAATTTTCAGCTATATTATATTTATACAATGTCTATTGCTATGCAATGCTTCCTTTCATTCATGCCGGTTATATAGGTACGGTGTCTTACGTAGTATTTAAACAGTGTGATTATTCTACATAGTATGGTAATTAAATTTCTTCCTCTCGGCATTCTATTCATTGCTTAGGCATTCTATTTGCTTTCATTCATGTGAGTAACAGAGGTACAGTAATTACCTGTGTGGCTTATTTAGTATTTAAACAGAATAATTATTCTGCGTAGTATGGTAATTAAACTCCTTCCTATCACTCTGAGAATTCATTCCTTAAAACACCAGATTATAAGACTATACCAAATTTTAGAGCAAAAATACTGTTGCTTGAAGGATGTATTTCTGCAAACGTCGGGCGTAAGATGATGAAGTAAATGCATATCTAGAACAATTAAGGCCTATCTTTACTAAACAAGCGAAGAAAACAGCCACATATTTACAATGAAATTATGTTCATAGCAAATCTTTACTTTTTCTATAATATTTCTATTATTTATTTTTTCTTTTCTTTATCCTTGTAATTGGTTAATACTCCTTTTTAACAGTTCATTTTCAAAGTATGATTTATGTTCGAGATCTTGAATTTCTTGAGTTTCTTGAGATCTTGAATTTCTTGAGAATCTTGAATTAACTCTTAAACTAATAAACTAATCGCAATCGTTTACTTAAAATTGTTTAAAATCATAAACTAGAAATAGTATACGAATCCTATTATCGCATTTTTTTAAAAAAACAGTTAACGATTTCCATATATTTAACGCTTAAATATTTTGTTATATTTTTTAAAGTTTAATGGTAAAACTTCCCAGTGTTTACAATGAAATATGAAGTTTGAAATTGCAATTTTTACTCACCTTATATACAATATTTTGTTTAACAAACATCTAACTAAGTCTCTTGCAGAAACTTTTAATTTATTCCCCAAATACACAAAAGTCAAAAGTATGTAGTGTACGAATAAAAGGAATAAAAATAACATGAAAGAAAGAAAAGAGAGAGAATAGACTAAGCGGCACCTAAGTGTGATCATGTTTGTCCATGGCTATTTTGATAACATTAAGGTGACGAGAAAAATATCCTTCAGACTATCAATGGATTTTAATTGAATATAAATATAATTAGAAACATGGAAATACTTACTTTCAGAGCATTTAATTAGGAACAAAGTCATTAAAAAGTTGATTGTTTGGAATCGTTATGCAGTTCATATATGAACTCATTATATTCATAGTGTTTCTTTCATTATATTCATTTTGTTTCGAAAAACGATATATAGATATCTTCTTCTGCCATTTATACTGCAATTTGAGTTTTTTCATCAGTATACACCCAAGCGTTAAATTCTCCAGAATTCATGTTAATTAGAGACTTTTAAACTATTAAACTTTTTTATTTTATCATTTTTTAAAAGTTTGGTATGTTATTGTGTTTTCTGAGATGCGGTTTCAAGACTAAAATTTTGCTTGAAATCAAAACCAATATTCTTGGCGACTTAATTCCACGACATGTTTTGGTCATCTGAGAATTTCTGTACTTTCAATTCAACGATTGTATCGTTTATTTGTCAGTACTGCTACAGTTTAAAAAATTCATTCTATAATACTTCAAATGTGTTAACCTAATTGTTGATCACAATAAACAATGTATTTTCCGCGCTTTCGTATGAAAACGGATGGGACTTCGGCAATTCGATAACAATATCCGAATGATGACATTATCCGCATTCACATTAAGCGGCACTTACTTTAGCTAAAGTTTAATATACTTTTACACTGCTAAATTTTTCGCTTTTGAATAACATAAAAATAGACAAAGAGCAATCAGTCATCTCCAAATACATAGTTTCTCTTCTGTATTACACTGTGAAAATCATTAAACACTGTCGGCAAATTTATTTTACAGCTACAAAATAAAAAACGCCTTTCAGTGTTTAATTATACTAAATAACTTACTACATTATAGATAGCTAACGCAGAAGATTCCTTCTTCATGTAATACTTCTAGCGAAGGAATACAAAATTACATTAACATAGCAAAGAACGTTAACTTCATCTGCGGCATTGCTGCAGAGTTATGTCATCACAATCAATGCGGTGAATATCTAAACGCCTGCAGGTGTAGGAGGCATATATCGAAGTTGAAAGAGAGAAAACCTCCTTTAGGACAAAGATTCCTAGTAATGAAGTACGGTAATGATCTCCCATAATTCCTGGTAACTATGCCGCTTTTTCTGCAACGTGCGAACCGTTTTCAGGAGAGCTTTCTCTCCGCCGTTGGCGACCATTACTTCTCTAGTAGTGCACGTGTCCCAGAAAAGCAAATACAGAGACAGAAGAGAAAGTTTGGTTTACCAGCGCGCCTCCCCATTGACAGCGAAACAATTAACCCTAACGATCTACCATCAATTCACTATCACTCCACACTGATAAGGGATCTCTCCCACTCCTTAATGAGTGGAACAATCGCCGACACGTCTCAAGGTCACTCGGTCTTTACACTTGTAAAGCCCCGAGGGATGGCTTTCGCTCCTGAGTTTCGCTTTTGTCTGCCCGAAGGACGCACGAACACAAAAGTTTCGTTGGCTAACAAAGTAAGCCTGTGTTCCCTATAAGAGTGGAGAAGAATGATCAGGCTGAAAGCTGCAGGGTAGTGCATCATGGAATGATGTGGCTACAATTATGTTTGCAAAAGATCTGCAATGTATAATATATTTTTGACAAAGTGCACCAAGAAATATCTAGGAAAAGACAGCAGAAGCATCAAGCTGCTGATATAAAAAAGCGAGAAATGCCGCATCCATTTCGTACTGAAAGCTTTTAATTAGCATGGTGGACCTTAAATCAGCATTTTTATGTAAATATAATATACAGTATTACCTGCTAGGATTAGTTTCTTGCAGAGCTATAACAAAATCGGGGACGATGAGAGTATGATAAGACGTAAAATAATGACGTTGCAAAATTAGCTGTTAATGAATTTGAATGACTTCAACTGGATCGCAATTGTAGAAATATACTCAGAAATTAAATTAACTTGGTAGGAACCAATAAATTGAGGTCAATTCAATAAAAATGTCAATAAATACTATTTAAGCCATTAACGAGAGAAAAAGTAACTGCGTTGTCTCATTTTACTTCTTATCCTTCTCACTCCCCCCCCCCTAATATTTTCCACTTTGTTTATTTAGAATGTCTTTTTTTTAAATTTCAGTACTGACGTCAAGGACTTGTCATACTGGGGGGGGGGGAGGCATTTAATTGAAATCTGTCTCTAAGACTGTCATTTCATTCCGAAAGTTTATAAACTGCCCTAGGTATTCCTAATGATTCCGTTAACGCTTAATGATTACAGCATCAGCTTGTTTATCGAATATCCGTTTCGTTTATTACTTCAAAAAAATTCTTTCACCTGCCCAGCAGTGCCTGCAATTTAAGCTCGCGTGGTGTTCATATCTCGAGTTCTGACGTCAGTGAATAATTCTGGCCATAATTCGAGCCATCACCATCTAGAAGTCTACTCAATCGACTTCTCAATATTAGAAACAGTGTATGTCATAATGTTTTCAGCTTTATGTAGTTGTTAATCCTGATAGGTTTTTCCTTGTTATTTAATAGAACTCGTGCTTCGTGAGAGCTTCATGCATAATAAGCTTCAAAAGCTCTGATCACGCTTGAAGATAAATGGGGAATCGTATTTAGTGGTAAAAACAAGATTTTTGTTCTCTAGTACCGTAGTTTCAATGACTGATTAAGGCCTGAAGCATTATCAGACAGCAGGAGAACTTTTAGGAAATGTGACTTTTTAACCGTATAGAGTCCTTGGGTTATACCAATGCAGGAACGTGAAAAAGGCACAGTGCCCTCGCCGAAATTCGAAATCCCAACCTCTCGAATACGCTTCGAGCTTGGTGCCAGTTACGCCACTAAGGCATGCAGAAAGAAGGGAGAAGATACTTTGTAGACATTATGATTATTTTGAAGCAGGATACCTGAAAAATGAGTAATGCCCTCGTCGGGACTCGGAACTTTGCGAATGCGCACCGAGTGTGCAACTGTTACACCACAAAAGCATGCTAAGAACGCGGGAGTTACTCTTTTTTTAAAGGGCGACTAGGGATTTGGGGACCTGATTGCCAAATCTGGGTGGTCAAGAATCATCATCCACCACCTTTTTCAATTCGGGGGTCACTGTAGAGACATGCGATATTTTGGAAGCAGAAGACGTGAAGAAATGTTCAATGTCCACGCCTGGACTTGAACCTCGGACTTCTCGAATACGCGTCGAGTGTGCTGACCAGTACACCACGAAGGCGTGGTAAGAAGGCTGGAGAAATACCTTATAAATTTATATATTTCCCCTTTTAAAGAGTGACTGGGAATTAGGGATACCTATCGCCAGATCCTGATGGCCACGAATTATCATTATATTTTTTAGTTCGGGCGCCATCTGTAGAGTCATTAGATTACAGCGATGCATAAACGTGAAAAATGCGCTGTGCACTCACCAGAATTCGAACTCCAGATTTTCTGAATACGCATCGAGCGTGCTTCCAGTTATACTGAGAAGTCAGCCATAAAGAAGGCAGAAAACCTCTTATAACCAGAAGTAAGCCTGTACGTCTGGAGCAAAACAGTCCTGAGCTTAGGATCTGAGTTGTGAATCTTGCGTTTATTGTTAACTTTCAAAATCTCTGCAGGTGTCTCTCTTCTTTAATCAGGTCTTTATGAAGTCTTTCATTAAAGAAGGTCTTATGAAGTTTCTGATTATTTATATATATATATTTATTTCAAGTGAAAGGATTTCAGAACTTTTTTTGTGGCCGTCTTATTATAATTATTTTTGAAGCGATTTGACATTCGCATTTAATCTTCGTAAGCGATTTGATTTTCGATTAGGCATTTGGAAAATTTTTATATTAAACAGTTAGGATAAGCCTATTAGTTTAAGACTTAAATCACATGATATTAAAGGTCAAGACATAAAATCATTTACTTAAAACGAGCTGTTCGGAATAGCAGTGCTAAAAGAGGGGAAGGGGATATACATTGTACTCCGAAAACTTCAGTTTATAGTCTAATATTTCAAAGACTAGTTTACCACTAAGAATTTAAAAAACTTAAGTATACATCAGCAATTACTTTAGGAAGTCTCCGAATTAAAGAATTGTAGTTCAGTATTATTATTTTGCTTTACGAGTGTGATTCTAAAATTTAGGAAGTGAAGGAAATTTATTTATAAATAGTAAGTGTTTTTCGTTGGTCTCTTTCGAGAGGTGTACTTGGAGTAGCTCATCTGGACAAGTTCGTGAGTATATTTTTGATTTCTACGCTTCATTATGGACATTGTCTTGTACATCGATAGGATAGCTTGACTTGGTAAATATGGATGAGATAAATGATTTAGCAATCCTTAATAAGCGCGATATTGTTGAGAATATTCTTAAACATGGCACGATTGAGGATTGTAGGCAGATTATGTCTGAGTTTAACTTAGCGTTTAACACGCTTAGAAATGGCTTACGGAAAATCACCCCAGAAATGGAGCAATGGCTCCAAAAAACCTATGCAGAGCTTGAGAAGTGTGTAGCGATTAAACAAGCTGCAGGAGATTCAGTGCAAAATATCTGCGGTAGCATCCCGTTAGGTAATACTAGCAATGATTCGACATCTAATCAAACTACAAAGCAACCCAAACCAGTTTCAAATGTTATTCAGGAAATAAGCAAAATAAATAATTATAATGAAAAATGGATTACACCCAAAAAATACCACAAACGCACACTTAGTGAAAGCAGCAACGGTTCAATGACGTCAACCAAAAATAAATACGCTTCACTAAAAATAGATGATAAAATGGACACTACAAATGTTAGTTCGCTAAACTCACAAGAAGACAGTACTAATAATGAAGGTGATTTCATCACGCCCAACAAAAAGGCTAACAGAATTCCGCCGATTATCATTTCAGATGTCACGGACTGGAAAGCCCTCAGAGATAATATTAAACAATTTACCATATCCATGGAATGTGTACAGAAAGGTGGTGATATCCACATTAAAGTTAAATCGGACACTGAGTATCGTGAAGTCACGAGATACCTAGACGAAAAGGAAATTCCTTACCATACCTTTCCTCTCCCTCAGGATAAACCGATAAGAGTTGTAATCAAAAAATTATCTGTTCACACCAAACCCGAGGACATTATGGAAGAACTAATAGACAATAACATCCCGGTTAAAACAGTAAGACAAATTACCAAGAAAATAGACAATGAAATTGTCAAAATACCCACTTTCATGGCTGAAGTCAAACGCAGCATAGAAGGCAAGAAAATATACAACATAACGCATATTCTAGATTTGGCTGTTAAAATTACTCCCTTCAGACCCACTCCAGGACACAAACAGTGTCACCACTGTCAGAGGTATGGCCACAGTCGTGCTCACTGTAAGCACAAGCCCAGGTGTTTAAAATGCGGGCAAAACCATATTACTACTACATGTACAAAAGACAGAAACTTACCCGGCAAATGTTGCCTCTGCGGAGGCCCCCACATTAGTTCGTACCGTGGTTGCGAAATGCATCCGGATAACTTGAAAAGAAAAATTGCAGAAAAAGAATTCCAAAAAGAAGCGAGAAAAACTTCAAAAAATAGTCCCCCTGATATCAACTTAGAAAATTTCCCACCTCTTCCAAGAAGAAACATAACTCAAAATAGCAGTGAAAATGTTAATGAGCAGAATGCTTCATCTACCAATCAGGACGTAGCTGTCGAAAGTGAGAACTTAGGCTCCGTTTCCGATTTCATAATTTGGCTGAAGAAATTATTCCTGCAAGGAAAAAATCTCTTCGAGCGGTTCTTAAAATCTAAATCAATATTGGAAAAAATCCAAGTCGGCTGGGAAGCCTTTGAACTTTTATCAAGCATCAATTATGAATTTTAACCACATTAACAGTAATTCAAGAACTCACCTCACTGCCCCCAGCAGTTTAAATCTAGCATTTTTTAACGCCAACGGTATTCGCCACAAGAACGTTGAAGTTGCAAACTTCCTTACTCACCATAATATTGATGTGTTTCTAGTGAATGAAACTTGGCTCAGACCTAATGATAAGTTCAAGATCAATGGTTACAACGCATTCAGGACGGACAGAGACCATAACAGGGGCGGCGGTACTATGATATTAATTAAAAGGCATCTGCACGCCAATGAGTTTAATATTCCCAATAGCAGCAGCATTGAAACCACTGCGATCGTTGTGCATTCGCGCACAAATGAGCCGATTGTCATCATCTCGGCTTATAATCCCCCCAGAAACATTCTCACCAACAATGACTTGCAAATTTTTAACAATATCACTCACCCTGTTATTATAGCAGGGGACCTGAATTCTAAACATCATAGCTGGAATTCTCAAAGAAATAACACAAATGGCAACAAACTTTATAGCTATGCTCTTACGAATGACCTTAGAATTTTTGGACCAACGGAACCTACCAGGTATCATCATACAGGCAGCTCGGATGTTCTCGACATTGTTATTACAAAAAATATCCAGCAAATCCCTTTCCTACAGGTGATTAATCAATTAACCTCTGACCATCTCCCTGTTAAATTTACTTACCATGGCTTTGAGAAGACCTTGCCTTTAAAGAAAATTATAAACTGGCAGAAATTCAATAATTCTCTAGAACAATTACCTGCACACCCGGCTCTTGCCGATATTGTAGACATTGAGTACAATATCACTAAGATCAATAGTAAAATTAAGAAAGCCCTTGATGATTCCACCAAATTCAAAGATTATAAGAAAGATAAGCTCCCCGACCACATCATTGAGAAAATAAAAGACAAAAACCGCACAGCAAAAATCTGGCGAAGAACAGGCGATCCCACTGTTAAAAGAAATCTGAACAGAAAAATTAGGAACATCAAGACCCTCCTCCTAGAGTACAGATCAAATTGTTGGGACGATTTCTTAGACTCCATGGATTTCTCTCCGAATACAGTCTGGCGTATTGGAAATTCCTTAAGGAATACTAATAACAGAAATATTGGTCCTCTCCACACCAGTAGTGGAATTGCTTATTCTGAACATGACATGGCTGAAGCCCTTGCGCAGCATCTAGAAAAGACGTTCACCAATCATGCCTCTAATAATGATGAGACAGATGAAGAAGTCGATAATTTCATTAACCACCTAGCTGACAGAAATTGTAATAATCACTTCAACCCAACTTCTCCAGCAGAAATAAGTAATATAATTAGCAACTTAAAGTCCAGGAAAGCTCCCGGCTACGATAGCATCACCAATATGGTTCTCAAAGCTCTCCCAAGAACCTACATAGTCCTCATTACAAACATAGTCAATGCTTGTATGAGGCTCAATTACTTTCCGCAACAGTGGAAGCACGCGCAGATAATTACGTTTGTCAAGCCGGGGAAAAACCCAAAGGACTTAAACTCCTACCGTCCGATCAGCCTTCTCCCCAGTTTGGGAAAGGTATTTGAGCGTGTCCTCCAAAAGAGATTAACTCAACATCTAGAGGATAAGGAAATTATATGTAAAGAGCAGTTTGGTTTTAGAGCCGGTCATAGTACCGTGCACCAACTACTGAACGTTACAGAATTTATTGCAGACTCCTTCGCAAAAAAGAACACAATCGCCAGCTGCTTTCTAGACCTAGAAAAAGCATTTGACAAGGTGTGGCATGAGGGTCTACTCTACAAGCTGCACCTTGTTCATCTGCCAATCAGTTTTATTAAGCTCATGAAAAGCTATCTTAAAAACAGGACCTTTCAGGTAAAAATTAATGACTCTCTCTCTTCAAGAAAAAGAATTAAAAGCGGAGTGGCTCAAAGAAGCGTTCTGGGACCGCTTCTGTTTAATCTACACGAATGATATGCCGGTTCCTTTGAATGCAAAAGTAGTGAAATATGCCGACGACACAGCAATTTTAACCAAGTCGCTAAAACCTCAGCTCGCTGTAGATAAACTTGAAAGCGCAGTAAATATCATAGCACACTATTATGATTCATGGAAATTAAAAGTAAATCCGTCAAAGAGCCAAATTCTCCTTTTCAGACGTCATCGGAAGTTCACTCCTGTAAATGTAAATTTAAAAATTAATGATCAAGCCCTAGCAATTGTTTCAAGTACCAAGTATCTAGGAGTGGTCTTCGACTCACAGCTGTTATTCAAAGAACACACGGAGTATGCCTTGCGCAAAGCCACCGCTGCTAAAATGTCTCTTTACCCTTTAATAAGAAGAAATGCTAAATTAAATATCAGTCTCAAGAAGATCTATACCAGCTTAATAAGACCCACCCTACTTTATGCAGTGCCTATCTGGGCCACTGTGTACAAGACTTATAGACACAAACTACAGGTCTTTCAGAACAAAATACTCAGACAAATTGTTGACTCCCCATGGTTCGTACGTAACCTGCAGATACATAAAGAACTAAAAATAAGACCCATAGATGATCAAATTCTCACCACGAGCCACAATTTCTATGCTAAAATAGAACTTTCTCAATACGAACATATCCGTAATCTGATAAATTATGATCCTACTATAGAAATTGCAGCAAAGCGCCCAAGAGGCATCTTCCATAACAGCAAATGGTGAAATGTGTATATATTGTACATAGTACTATTATCTTTATTTTATCTTCATTGTGTCATTTTACCAGTGTCTTTGAAACTTTATATATTGTGGACTTATGGACATGATCCGTGTACCTGGATCTTCAAAGCTCTGATTATTTATTGCTAGTGTAAAATGTTTTTCACCATTTGCCACTTCGCTCAAATACCGCCGTCCCTATATGTACATAGTGTATAGTTACAGTAACTCATGTGCCTCAGTGTTGTACAAGAACTTTAGTGTTTAATTTCTCAGACCAAGACTTCACTGAATTGTGATATCTACTATTTCAAGATGCATTGGGCTGTGGACAGTTCGCGGGAGGGTGACTCCCACGTGACTACCACTGTCCAACCTGTGTTTTACAGAAAGGATGAATTTGAATATTTTGTTTAGCTAATCTGTTGCACTTAGTTGTGTCATTTGTCTTCATTTAGATCGCGATATTAGTTTAATTATTCCAATCTAGATAACCTGTTTCAAAACTTGATAATTATTAATATTTCCAATATTTCTCATTGTACGCGTAAGCTGGTGACCACCCACGTGACAGGCTCCTGCCAATCATCTCCCTTACTCCATCTACATTTCCCAAAATTTGACAAGTTTCGCCTAGTTGGCGCAGCGTAAATCGCCTTAATTAAAAACTTAAGTACCAACGCCTTAGGGCAATTTACCAACAGAGACGGTTAAAGTAGCGGTTGGCTACTAATTGCCGCCTAGCCATTGACTCGATTTCGATTTCGATTTCGGAAGTCTCCAAGGAAATAACCTTCCTAAAGCAGCCATATCCGTGCTTCGCCGCAATCAGTGAATGTTGGAGAAAATCTCATCTGACTACTCATTTTTAAGAAAAATTCTTAAAAAAAAATTTAATATATTTTGACAAAAACTGATGCTAAAATATTTAACAAAATGATCTCTCTCTTTCTGTTCTCTATCTTTTCTTCTTCGCGATATTATACATAAAGCTGGCTTTCAAACTTGCATTTCTAGAATTGCTAAAGATTTTAACATGATTAATTTTTATATGGCATCTGAAATCAACTTTTTCGCCATTTGTTTTCACAAGAAGAAATGAAATTAGGTTGTTAATTGACATTTTTTGTTTTAACGTGTCAGTTTTCAGATATAAGCTTTATTTTATACTTGAAACTAAAATTCTTAGAAAATTTATTGCGTTATACAGGTTTATTTGTTGCTTATGCATTTGAAAGATAACATTTTTATTACTTTGGAAGACATAGTATTCTTAGACTTTTAATTTCGGAATTTGTCTCGTTTACAGATATCGGCAGTTGTACATTTCCATCAATTTCGCTAACAATTAATGTACTGATTCATTCATTGATACTCCCTTTTTTCGAACACAAATATATAATTTTTAATATCGAAATGAATATTCGTAGCTTTTTGTGCCTACCATTTGAAATTTCGAGCATGTGGGAGAATGAGTGTGCAGACTCCCGGCATCGCGCAGAATTCGACGCCACTATCCTAATCTGAGGTTACATTCTTTAAGAAAATCGAGTGGCCCACCGACTGCGAAATTTAGTCAATTATCTTGTTCTTAACAAATCAGATCAACCGCCTAACATCTAAGCTGCGGATATTCATCGCCAGATACGTGAAGTGGGTGGAAGTAGATATAAAATAGAGATTCTGCGCCATGCGAAGTGCAGAGTGGGCGTCGCCAGTGGCGTCATCAGGGTAGCGTGTAGAGTCATCACTGATGCAATCGGAAAATGCGGATTCTGGGGAGTGGAGATGACTTGTATCAGACTGCTCTTTGAGATGAGTAATATGTTTCTTGCTTCTTTTAGTTGCAGTTTCACATTTCAACTTAGTTTTCCAAAACTGGCAACAGATAGACGACTAATAAGATTTTTGGTGTTCGAGCACCTTAAATTTGAAGGGAAATGCTCCTGGTGCCTTCTGTCGACAAAAATAAAAGTTATTATTTTTTTGGACTTGAATTTGTTTTTTGTATTTTATTATATCAACCAATAGTCTGAAACTCTAATTGCATGCGAGGCGCACTCACGACCCAAAAGCAGCTGGTGGGCAGCATGGGCAATCTGAAAACAGCTGGTGGTCGAGATTTGTTTTTAATAGAATAACTAAAAATTAACTTAATTTCAAATTTTACTTAGTAAATAGACATAAATAAATCACAGATAACATTAAATCATAGATAAACAATAAATAATAACGCAAGAGCAAATATTCAAATTTATCGTGCTTATATTCTATTAGTAACAAATTTCTGTTGGTTAAATTTCGTAATTCAAATGGCTAAGTATTAAATTTACTAGCAGCTAAATATTAAATTTTTGAATAGGCATTTATTTCAAATAATTCTAATATGTATAATAAAATACTTACTTTTAGCATAAAATAAACAAATTCTGAAAACTTATCAGATTTTCAGAAAAAACATTCCCAGTGGAATAAAACTTGAGAGTAAATAACGGCAGCCTATTCTCTTCCTTCTATGTATTAATTTTTTTATCGTCACATTGAGGAAATTATATATTGACAGTATATAAATAATTACACATTTTCTTTCTTTTTTTATTACAGCTTGAGACTTGACACTTAGTGTTTTGAGTTTGATAACTTTTGTTTCTCATGGTAAATCCGAAGTCGATAAAAGTCTGTTAAGACTTATCTGTAGATAACTATGATTGCTTTCTGTAGTATATCTTCTATTAGTGAGAAATGCTGGTTAGGTTACTTAAAATTCGGTAAAGGTTCCAGTCTCATTTGGGGAGAACAGTATTTGTTTTAACACTGCACAGTGAGTCATGATTTGTTTCAGATTTTCCTGATATTATGTTAAGAAAATAGGTCTAAGATGGGTTTTCTATGCTAAGAAAAAGTGCAGTATATGAAAATTTGAATATTTCATTTAGTCGTCTTGGAAAAGGTAATATTTAGTTTCATTAATTAAATTACAGTCCTTGAAAATGCGTAAAAAGTTCCTTTCATGAGGTCTTACATCTGTAATTAGGAAAAGTTTTAATCCTATTTGTGCGAAATGTTTCAAAGAAAAGATGTATACCTTATTAAACCGAGATAATTAAGAAATATTAGATGAATTGTTAAATGCATTCATGAAAATTTTATCTTCAAAGGAAAAAAATACATTGAATTTATGCGCTTAAGCAAATTTAGCACATAACGTTGTAATTAACATAATAACCTAACTAAATATCGTCACTGTAGCATTATATTGCCTCTAAATATGGTAAAAATGTCAAGCGTATTTCATAATGATTTTTAAAAACTTGCGAAGTAAGCACTAAAAGTCGGAAATCCAGAACGAAGTTTACAAATGAGTATCGCTTGATAGCTCCTTCTAATCGCAAATCTATTATACGTTAAGGTATGTTTAGACAGAAGTGTTCAGCTGTGAATTCTATTATGAAATGACTAATAATGAAATATTTATTTTTTTAACTCATAAAAATCGTATAGTAAGACAGATTATGAAATAGATTGTAAATGAAGTCGGCTTGTATATTAGATGATATTGAACTAAGTCCGAAGAAAAGGATATAGGTTAGAATTAAAAGTAAAAGCAATTAAAAGGCTTAGTTTGTAGAGTTAAAAGTAAAGTGTTAAACTAAAGTTTAAAAAGATGTAATTGAGTAATACCATTCAAAGCGATAATTCATCTTTGGCTTGGAGAAATGTTGAGTTTAGGAATTTATATTTGTACATGTAAAATAAATAATTGCTAGATCGTCTTAAAACTTATCAGTGAAGGCAAACTTAGCCGTAATTATTTCAAAAAAATAATAGTAAGGTAAAATTAGCATAGTCAGTTCGCCTAAAATGTAAAAATAATTGTATGAGTGGTGAAAATTAACAAAAAGTATTGAATTAAGAGGTATTCAATGTAAGTAATACAAAAGACTTGTGTATGAGTGCATGGGAAACAGTCCGTTTGATTCTAAAATTAGGAATGACTAATGACTTCATTCTAAGAATTAAGAATGAACTGAAGAGCAACTGAGTTAGGGATAACTGGCGTTATGAAAATTTTGAGCTGTGCTGGAAGCGACTTGCAAATGACGTAAGCAGCATTGTGACGAGATAAGGGGTGTTGCTGACGGTATCAGCAACAACTAAAAGCAAAATGGGTAAGAATACGGATCTAAGCGCATTTGATCACAGCCAAATCGTCGGGGCCCGACGAATGGGTCTCTCCATTTCGGAAGTAGTGCAGATACTCGAAATTTCACGCACCACCGTGTCAAGAGTGTACTGTGAGTACGCCGATTCAGCTAAAACCATCTCTGCCAGGCTCAACTGCCGCGGACAACAGCGTATGCATGGATGACCGAGATCGTTGGCGGCTAACCCACATTGTAACAGCGGATAGACGAGCCAGACTGCAACAAATCAGCCTTCACTTTAACGCTAGTGTACGATAACGTTTTAAGCTGCCACACTATACAAAACCATCACCTCTCAATGGGATACAGGAGTCATCGTCCTAGTCATCGAGAGCTCCTCTTCTGACTGCACAAAACGCGGCGGAACGGTTAACACGGGCATGGGAACCTCACCAATGGATCGTCGAGATGTGGGAAAATGTTCCCTGGAGTCAAGATTCACTTTAGTACATGCCGATGGCAGAGTATGTGTACTGTATAAACCACATGAAACATGGATCCTTTTTGCCATCAAGGGTCTCTACAAGCTGGTGGAAGTGGTAATCTTGTCTGGGGAGTGTTTATGTGGACTGAAATGGAACATCGTCTCCCATCGGTGAACATTATTGAGATTACGTTGACGACTATATGCTCCCGTATGTTCGTTTTCAACAGTCCATTAAGTTTAAAATAAGAAAGTTTACCACCAAGTTTAACATGTACATAATTTTAATAAATCAGTTTTAACTTTTTATATGAGTTTTTTTTAAATTCAACAAATTTGAATTAAAGATTATTTTAAAAAATTCTATAATGTTTTTTATACTTCATTTACACGAGCAAATTGTCTAACATTTTATAAAATTTCTGCTTGGTTACTCTACCTATAGACTTCCCACTCTAGTCTTAGCAATTAAGGAGGAATTCAAAGCACTGTGTCTGTGGGGCTTCTTACCAGGCATATATCCAAACATAAAACAGTACTGCAAGATTTGGCAGGCACATCCATCTCATTAATATGAGTACCAATATTTATTAGCTCAAAAGGGGCTATTGCGTTGGTTCATTATTAACAACGTATCATTTGGAAATGGTTGCCTACAAATATTTTCGACCTGTGTTATTTCTAAAACCATTAAATAATGAAGAATCTGCATGTATGTATGCATGTTCCACGCATTGGGAAAAATGACGGTACAGTAACAAGATGTATGTGTCATTAGAGAACTTCTTTTGGGAACGAACCCCAGTATCCACCGTTGAGCCGGTGAAAATGATCAAGAAAAACTCGCTAAGCACACCCCTCTTTGGCTTTGTATCCGTTTTTCATCTTGTACGAGTGAGAAAACGAAGCATTTGTCTGTAAAATGCCGAGAGAGTAAGATACGTTCGGGCGTCAGGAGATCTGTTGTCTTTCTCCTTCTGTAATAATGCTGTAATGTTATTTTTTTATACTATTCGGACTCTGAGTTTAATCAAAAATGTATATGCTAATTTTTTAAATAAATCTAAAAAGAATAACTTGTCTCAGTTATTTCCATCCTGGAAGTTCGGCGACGTTATAGTACCTAGACCCACACCAGTTTTAAATAATGTGGACTTCCACATATATATGTGTACTTAGAAGTCCAAATTTTGAATTTCAAAGTTTGTTTTATTATTTATTCCATGTTTTGTGAAACTTTAATTAATTCATGATTAAAAACTTACCAATTTTAAAGGAAGCAGTGGCAACACTATTCGAAGTAAAACATTACCTCCACCGCGCGAGATTATTGCTATTCGAAAAATGTAAGACATTTATCTTTCAATTTTAATTAACAAACTCAGCTCTATAAAAGCCAATGTGTTGCCGCTGCCGGAAGTACTTTTATCTTCCACGCGCCAGTGTGTTAAGTAAATTAAGTAAATCCTAAAATATTTTCAAATTTAATCTGGAGGGTTAGTGGGTAATAAACTAAGCGATTTAAAAGCAATAACCACAGCTCTTAAGAATATTTTTTACTATTTTAATACGATATATTTAAATAAACATGAATTGAAAACATGACATGTCTAATTAGAAATATTCAATAATATTTTCAAATTACACTAGCTGGGGTCATCATATACTTTTTCTTTTTTCTTTTTTTTTTTTCATGATAACTATTTTCGGCGGCTGGCCGTACGAGCAACTAGTTTTTAAATAAATAATATAGCGAATGTAAAAATGTATAGGGCAACTTCTAAGACTGTATCGGAAACAAAGGAGGTTAGAATTGATCGGAATTCTGAAGATATATTTGAAAGATATGTATTTTTTAAAAATATTTTGTGATTTTTCTGCTGAATTGTTACACTTAAATTCAATTTTATGTGCCTTAAGTGCGAAGAACGGGATATTTAATAAATAAAGTCAACACATGAGAAGCTAATAGCAAAGAAAAAAAATTTGTTTTCCTTAGCCATCTTACTAAGAAAACTGAATTTTGACATGATGAACTGATAAAAGACTGATGAAAATCTAAAAATATTATGACAACACTTAACACGGCATTGGGAATTCTAAATATATGCTGCTATGCAACTTTTAAAAGTTTTGTGATTTTGTTGCTGAACTATATTTGGCGTAAGTGAGAAGAAAACGATGCTTAATAATAAAGCATAAATGATAGAAAAAAAAAAGGGTGGGGGGAGGTTAGGAAAGGTAGACTGAGAGATCAGTGAAGGAGTAAAAAAGATCTTACCAAATTATTTTGTGCGTCTTTTAAAATCTGAAATTTTTAGGGTTTTTTTTCAAACTTTTTAATCTGTTTTTTTTTTAATCTTCTTTTTTCAACATTTATTCTTGTTCAATAAGGTAAAGATCATTCAAATGGTAATAGCCTTGAAGTATTGAAAATTATAGGATTCTGCCTCATCTAGAAGCTTGTATCAGTGTCCTGCAGACCGGAAGCGAGTTATCGCTTCATTGTGTAAGAAATAACTAAGTCTTAGAGGGTTTAAATAGCCTTTTTATTCAATTCATACATGAACAGAAAGCACTGCTTGTACGACTGACGAACCTCCGTTACTTTTGGGTATTTAAATTAACATAAGATAATATTAAATTATTATAGTTAACATAGTTGGAGACTACACGTACAACAGACTACCTAAATTGGGTCAAGCTAATTATCAGCGTGTGTTTTAAACATCTGCTAGCAAGGTGCTAAAGTTGGAAATAAACTTAGCTAGTGATGTTAAGTAATAGCAAGACGAGGTTACTAGACGTTCTAACCCTAAACATTCAAATCCTCGGCTTAAATACACAATAACCTATTTGCATTCCACTAAGGACTACGAAAAGAAAAGGTTAAAGTAAACGTTCAAATCATAATGACTAATTTATTAACATATAAAGCCTTATAAAACAAATGAAAAACTTCTATTATTTTAATTGCTTAATACAAAGATAAAATTTAATTAGTTTTAATTAATTGTATTTTAAAAGTATATAAATATACTGGTAGTTTTAGATACCATTAGACATTTTATTTCGAAGCGTCAGGAGACGTCAAAAATATAGTGCAGTGTGCTCACCGTATTTTGAACACCTACACCTTCGGATTACTAGTCTAACATGCTTTACAATTACACTACGAAAACAAACGGCAAAAAAGGAAAAATGTCTTTTCTTGAAATTGCTTTCAAAGGGGAGAAGAATAAGGTGGTTTGCAGAATATCCTAGTTTATAAAAGCGATCCCTCCCTCCTTAAAAAGAGCTTGAGGAACTCTGAAATATAAAATTCGTAAGTAAAATAAAATTCGATGCAACGGAATGGGTCACGAGGTGATATTGTTAATCATAGCCCTCAATTGTTAAAATAAAAAAGAGCAGAAGACGTAAAAATCATTGCGCTTTCGTGCTGCTGTTAAAATAAACAGAAAATATACTATTTGATAACCAACCACCTATATCGATTTCAATCGCTGATGACAGTATTATTTTCTTTTTCCTTCTTTCTTCTTTTTGTTTCCATAGTAACTGCCTTAATTATTGCCTTCTTCCAAGTGTGCTGAAGCTTTTACTTTGTGAAGCTGGCTTTTTTTAATGACTATGGAAAGTTTGGTAGTACATACAAGCACGACGCTATTAAGAATTGGAAACTGTTTGACATGCCTTTGTTTGGTAATTAAGCGGTTTAAATAGGATAAAGGCACTTTCTTTGTGCACATTTGTGCCAGGCACATCAGATTTAATTGTTAAAAATAGCGGAGGTGGGATTTCCTTGATTCGCGCGTGACCAGATTTAGAATAAAAAGTAAAGTGTCTTTTTGTGAATATGTACTTCATTTTCTATTTCAGGTAAAATTCTTCTAAAACTGTTCCAGCAACATGGATGTTTTTCGATAAATAATTATTGGAGAAAAGAATTGTACTTTTCTTTTTAAATGATAGGTTCCAAAAGATTTCTTAAATCCAATGCTGAAGAGAAAATTATTTAAAATTCTTAACTCATTTGAAATGAAAATTATTTGGAAAGTCTAAATCCTAAGTATTTTCTCAAGGCATACCAATATATGAACATCAGCACACAAAATGTAGTATTAAAAACAAATTTTTACTTCATGAAACGGTGTTGTTAACTTTATGGAACGCTGTTATTTATGTTTATTTTATGAAACGATATTGTTTAGTTTCATAAAGACGTTGCATATTAATAAATGGCATTTCAAATCAACTAAGATGACACAATAAAGCCTAACACTGCATTTATTGCTGTAATCAAATGAATTATATCTTAACTTGAACAGTAATAAAATGTTTCAAATTTTTATTGCTTATACATGTTAATTTTTCCCCATTTTGTCATAGTTTTCCTTTACGGAAACCAAGATTAAAAATATATGCACATAAACAAAATTTTTTACTCTCTCATAGCAGAAACAATAATTCGTAAAAATAATTTCATAAAAAGAGAATAATTGTTCAATAGCATTATGAAGATTAAGCTCGGAAGTCGCAATGGAAATGAAAAACCTAAAAGGAGTTATTATTAATAATTTTTAATACCTGATTTCAGCACTACATTTTTTCTTACTTTTTTGCACGTGTGTTAAATGAAGAAAGTATAATTAGCATCAACACTGTGTTTTTGATGATTAGCGTAAGTAAAGCTTGGAGAAAAAGGTAAAAACTAGATTTAAACATGTAAAGAGACTTCTGAATATGTGTAAGAAATTTTAGTCTATAAGTATGTTTATAGAAAATGTAAGAGAAAGTCGTGGTTTCTTAGCACGTTTTGTGAAATACTCTATATATTGTTATCTTATACAATTATTTCATGAAGCCTACATGACTAAATGTTTTCTAAATGCCTAGTCATAGACACGTAGCTCTAGCTCAAAAATATTGTCAAATAAAGCAAACTTAGTGAGATAATTTTGATCACATGAACCTTTCAGTAAAATTTTTCGAAACATGAATCCTTCTACAAGGCCGGTAGAAAGAAAATACCAATCTGAAAAACCAACTTCTGAGTTCAGATTACTCAAACGAAAGCAAGTCCATGACGCTGATTAAGTCATACAAGTCTGATAGGTCATTTTTTCATCATGATACTGCTGTAACTTCAAGTTATTCACCTTCTATTTTATTGTAACTGGCAGTAACACATATGCATAAATATGTAAAATGTAAACTAGGAAACAAAATTATTATTGGAATCAATTGGCAAAAGGCCTTCAAATTCGAAAATTTTAATTAAACGCATTCCCGCTTCAAAGGAAAAACTTTGCTGCATCACTCTGATGCTTTTACGTCACACTTTCCATGAAACTACTCTGCACTGAGACATCTTTAGCCCAATCGCTGCTCAGAGTTAGTACAAAGGCTTTTAGCCTATAAATATGACAGAAGCTAGGATGCATTATTTTTTTCTCTCCTGCTCCTGCTTGAGTAAACCACGTCTCTCGTTTCGCCTTCCTTCTTTATTGTCTAACATGTAAACTTCGTATATAGAAACTGTGAAACACGTTTAGCATCCCTAGTGTTGCACCAGTTTTAAGCAAAAATATAGTTCTGAATTATTGTTCCTGTTCAAAATAAAAATGATGTTTTAACCATGAAGCTAGTTGTGATTTGCCTACAAGTCGTCATCTAAGCAACAGTCTTCTCGCCCATAACTAAAGGGAGAATTTATTTCATCTTCCGCAAAAACTACAATACATATATAAAAAAATAATCTTAAAAATATGAAAAAGATTATACTATATAGGAAAAAAATTTTAAAAGAATGCAAAATGATTTAATTTGAAAACCACGAGAAACTGTTAAATTTAGAGCGAAACAAGATGATGACCAAAAGTTGAAAAAAATCTTTATAAACTGTTTTTAAAAAAATTTTAATTTAAACTAAAATTTTTTTTAAAACCTTTTTAAACTAGCAGTTTAATTATTCAGATTTCAATGCCTCTAATCGACTTTTCAAGGAATAATAATTTGAAACGTGAAAACCCGAACAGTTAAGGAAATTTGAACTCACGTTTCTTTCCACTAAAAATAAATACAATACAATACATATTTCTATACTACAATAATTACCCCTATACTTAAAGAGATAAGGATCACCCTGACGAAGCTTAGTAAGCGAAAAAATATAAATCAAAGTGCAAAATTAAAATTTCATATTTACAAAACATTTTCGAAAGCTTAAATTAAAGCATTAAATTTGAAAGCATTAAAGTTAAAATGTATTGGAAAAATTGTGCTTTTTCTTTGCTCTCTCTATATATATCCTCTTACCTAGCTTGAAAGTCCTTATCAGACCTTTATTTTTACATTCGTTGGTCGTAGTTATGTACTTCCAATTACAAAAGTGCTTCTAAATGACGAAAATATTCATGTTTTGGCGATATCAAATTTATAAAAAATAATTTTCAACACTAATAACGAAATCTAACCACGTATAAAATAACAGTTTATATATGTAGTTTGTCAAACAATAAATGTCTACTAATATTTAATACCAGTTTATTTTTGTAGTATCTAACAATATTTAATGGCAGTTTATTGTTGTTCTGAAAAGAATATTTAATAGGCCGTACAAGGGCGTCATGTAGTGACAACATGAGATTTTTTTTAACTGATTTTTGCAATACAAAAATCGAGAGGGGAAAATTATACGAGTCTTTAATTTCCGAAGTAAAGAATACATACAGTAAGTTACAGTAAGAATATAACAAATGAAAAGTAGTCATAGATAAACTACTGGTAACTATCACAATGTTATTTCTTTAAACGGAATTCTAGATTCGAATGAGTACACGGAACGAAGAAAAGATCCTGATTTCGAAAGACTGAACACATCAGCAGTAGCTAAAGCTACAATGAGCTGGAAAGTAAATAACAGAAAAAAGGTGAAATCACGTGTTTGGAAAGTTTCTAAAGTGTGATATTACTTGGCACGTTCGGATAGCTTAACGAAGAATCTGTACAAAATGCATTTCAAATAATAAAGAAAGGGAAAATAAAATGCTAGTGCACAAATCTAAATACAAACTGACTACACTGTATAAAAATAAAAATAATCAAGGTCACCAATATACCAATAAGCTAGCCGTCAGAAGCAAAAAAAGCTATGTGCAGTAAAGGTTGGGGGGAAATTATGCGAATCTTTTAAAAATTTTCAGAACTTAATGCTAAAGAGAATGGAATATGCAAAGACATGCGGTATTAGTTTATTTTAGGCCTATGATTTGATTTGGTTTATTTGATTACGATACAGCACTCGCGGGCTATCCTCCTAAAAGGAAGGTTGTCTTCGTGAAGGACTTTCTGAGAGAAACTGGCTCGTGCCCACGTTACACATGTGGAAAACTAGGAAAAGGCCCAGACAGCTAGCCTGATCACCTGGAATCAAATCCATATCAAACTACCAGTGTTTAGCGACTTTACTGCTCAGCCGCTGATGGGCTTATGTCTGTGTAATAATGTAGAATACAATATTTTTTCTTTATCAATAGAAAATGAATCTAATACTGAAAGATAAGTTACACTGAATACAATTTATGTAAAGCAATAAGTAAGCTCTTAACAACTGTATCCAGATTTCCAAAGATTATCTTAATATTATAATTGGTAAACTTATTATGATTAAGATGAATTTAAAATTATTATTAGAATTATCTGTCTTATTAATTAAGTGTGAATAATACTGTAAATCACCAAGATTATCAATTTTGAGAAATGTATTACACGCCTCTTTGAGGAAATTAATAAATAAAATATCTTCCTTAACAGTAGAGTAAAAAAAAAATCTATAATCGGTATCAAAAAGTTACATAGCTCTTGAATTTAGATAATCATAATTTATGCATAGTAGTACTATTAGCAAAGTTATACAAAACATAAATGTTAATTATTTTATTTTGGACGAATTTAGGTAATCTGAGCGATTATCTAAAAGGAACAAAGATAAAAAAAAAAAAAATAACCAATCACACGCGATTTTAACTTTCTGTTAGGTCAATATCAAAGACGTATAGCATAACCTGTGACTAGATTTTACAATGGTGTTAAATGGTTGTTTTATTTATAACTTCTTCTTAAAATCAATTTCACAACAAGGCAAAACTGCTTAATAATAGATTATTTGCTTATGACTAAAATTCTAACTTCTGCGATGTAGCTGAAATAGAAGACTTAAAGTATGATTAAAATGAATTAAAAAGTCAAGGTTTTTCTTTAGAGGGTATTTGCAATTTGAGTTTAATTAATTCTTTTATATATCCAATTTTTTTTTAATTCACAACGATAAATTAAGACGCTAATCACTTCATAACATTCAACAATTTTCATTAACCTGCTCAAGAGAAATACATCATTGTAAAAGTAAACATAAAGTATTAAATCCTTAGATTAGTATAGCTTTTAAACAAAACTCTTGTCTCGAGGGCTCACCTTTTAAGAAGCTAAAATAATTTTGCAGTGTGTTTGGATCAAACAATCAATTAAATAAGAAGATTAATAAGAAGAGCAAAGGCGAAATGAACATAGTGCCATCTGCTGAGCAAAATAACAAACCAACAGCACAAAAAAGCTCAAGTGCTAAATTTTGAAAGCATTGGGAAAAACTAGTTTGAAATTAAAGACATGAAATAAAAAGGGCGAATTCTTATGAATATAAGTTGGCTTCAGAGAAATCTTAATTCATCAAGTGAAGACGTTTTGTTGATAATTTTGGCAGACAAAATTGGGGTTAAAGAACTAACTATAATTAACTCTTGAAGATGTATTTATTTTTCTTTAGATCATATGATCTGTGCTCTTTAATACTATTTTAGTTTCGCCAGTATACGACAATAAACTGCAATGACTAAAATGTTATCAATTACTTAAGAATTTAAGTTTTAACATGAGGTCTTTAAGGATCTAACAACGAATTTTATTGATAGGCGAGAAAATAATCTGAAATATACTTTCAGATTAATTTCTTACTCAGTAAACTCGTTATTAATAAATTAGTAAAAGCTTTGTGGTATGATGAATGAGATTCACGAGTTTCTAGTTTCTTAACAAAATTCGAATTTATTTTTAGTAACTAGAAAGACAGTGCTACATCTGCAAAGTCGTAACTGAATCGCACTATTGAATGAATACAGTGAAATTAAAATAAATAAGCAGCTACTTCGAGCTGTTGAGGAAAGTTGTAAATGAAAGCAGAAACTAATCAGAAAATTTGTTGTTTGAAAATTGATAGGAAAACGAAGTGTTAAGAATGAACTCGGAACACTTCTTTCTCCAACTCGGAAGTGAACATTGCTAACCAACTCAGGAAAACATTTTATGGATTTATGCATTACATTTTATGGACTTCTAGGAAACTTCTTTCGCCTCTTAGAAGAACTTCTTGAATAATTTGAGAAAACAATATTTCAAATTTTGATTACTGTTACTTAAATTCCGAGCAGTTAGAATTTTTTATACCTCCTTCCTCACTTTTATGTTTTACTCGTTAAAAGCATTTTCTATATTAGCTTAACTGCTGTTGCAGAAATGGATAATTTTCGTATAAAACACAAGCAATATCTCACAGTAGAACTCAGTCATCAATGAAACAGGAAACCAAAACTTCACTGTGAGGGCATTAATTAATAAAAATTATCTAATTCATGCTTAATACAAATTGTACAATAAATAAACATATAAAATCTATGAGTGAGAAATTTTAATAAAATTTGTTATTTAAAGTAGAAAAGCGGAAAATTCTGTAAGGGAAATTTAAACCCTTACGCTTTACCTTACTCTGTGCCCTACAATTCAGAAAATTTAACGGTTACTTACATTTAATTTAATGGTTACTTAAATTTAATGGTTTTAATGGTTTAGGTTATTTGAATATGGCAAAGCTACAAGGGCTATTTGTCTAAGTGAAGGATTGTCTTGTTGGAGGACTTTCTAAGGAAACTGGTATTCACGTTATATATGGGAAAATCCACAAAAACCAACCATGTAGGCAGTCCGTTCGCTTGAGATCAAGCCTAAAGCAGTTGGAACTATAAATTATCAAATTTTCAGCAATCTTAACTACTCGGCCAGTGGTGAGGCGTCTACTTAAATCAAGCTAAAAATTCGAAAAGTCTGTTTTCAAAGCAACGCACATAAAAAATTGATAGATAATAAAACTAGTGTACAGTAAAGTAAGTTTTAGAAGTTAAAGTACACCTATGCCATCGTCCATAAGACTTATAATTGAAATAAGCCCAAAAGAATAGTAAAACACGAAGTGGCAATGAAATCTTTTATGCGCTCAGAGCCCTTAAGATTATAATCTATCCCTGTCGCTTTGTGTTTCTTCTATTCGAGCCATATTGTTCGTAATATGGGTGTGTTCATTATTCAGTGGGTACAAGTGAACAAACAAGACAAGAAACAATCATCTACAAAATGAGTGAAATATATTTATTTCTAGAAATGATTGAGCAGAGCAAAACATTTGTTCAGTCTTAAATAGAACAATCGCTGGACACAAACGTCGCTTGTCCTACGGGGGGATCGATTCGTAAAAGATGCCTACATGCCCACTTTTGTTATAAAATATTTGTCATCTGAGTTCAAAAATATTAATTATTCTTCGTTCTTCAACAATACATTAAAACATCAAGTAGGCAGAAATAAATTTAATTCTTTCTTTACAATTAACACCGGCAATGCTGGCATCTGTTACGACTTCGTGACTGGTAAACAAAAGGACTTGTGCAAATAGCGAAACCCTCTGTGCGGGGATCAATGGTGCAATGTACAAAAATAGACAATGTTTACACAATAAATAACAATAAGAATTTTTCGCGCTTGTTTAAGTAAATGAGCCATTTTGGAACACATTATACACGCTTTTAAGTACACGACGTTTTGGGAAGACCGCCATTTTGAACTATCTATTATTACAGACATTAGAGGTGAAGAATAAAAACAAACCGCAAAGAAAAGATTTAATGCTGCTTACACTTTTTCAGAAGTCTACATTGCAAAGAAAATAAAAGTTTAAGGACTTTTTACATGTATATGTGTAATTCTATGTAAGTCATATTTACCAAGACAAATTAATATTCTTTTTCTTCAATGTGTCTTTGTTTATAGTAAAACAAAAATCAGTTATTATCTAAAATTACTTCATTTTTATAACCGATTCACGTTTCGAATTTCAGTATCATGTAACTGTACTGTTTCATTTTAAACAGCTGAAGAAATACAATTTTTTTTCTTTGTTAAGTTACTTTAATTACTTCTATGCTGTAAAGTACACAAATTGATCATCAAATCACTTGCAAATGCCAGAATGGTTTAGAATTTAACTACACTATTGAAATGAATAATATTTCTCAGTTTCACGTACCTAAAGAACATAAAACTGATTATACTTTTAAAAGTATACTACTGATGATTCTGCATTGTCATTATTTGAATTAATAAAATATATAATCAGTGAAGGTTAGGGAAAAATTTTGACATTAATTGTCTTTACTCAGCCAAGAATGGTAGCGCTTCTTTTTAAAAATTATAAATAATTTGATAAACATTATACAAAGAAAGAAATATCATTCTCAAAAGGGATTTATAAAAAAAATACCTATAAATTCTATTATGTTCTTCACCTCCTTAAAAATTTTAATTGAATTCTTGAAAAACTTGTGCATTCAATGTGCACTATACAGATTCTAAATCAGTAAAGGCAGTCCCAAAACGCTTATATCAGAGAATCTTAAAAAATAAAGCTTTTCAGCTGAACTGAACTGAAGAAAAGAAAAAATACTACTATAAATACAGTTGACTATAATACACGGAAGACAAAGCTTTTGGTTTTTCGATCAACAAAAACATATTTTCTATGACAATAATACATTAAAGGGCGCATCTCTATGCGAGTAAAAAAAAAAAAAAAATTTCAAAATCACAAATATAGTCTTTAATAATGTCCAAAGGTCTCGCCCGATATTCCATAATAATACAAAAAATAAAAATTACAAAAAAGCGACACTAAAAACTGAACAAAATATTAAAAATCTCTTTGGTATGCAGATTAAAAAAAAGACCGGACGAGCGTAGTCCATCTTTTGTTTGCAACATTGAAAAGTCCTCATCAGGTGGCGTGCGAGTCGGAAATGTCTCTATCGTTTCCGGTCTCGCTCTAATAAAATGAAGAGATCATTGAGTGTATCCAGATGAATCCTTCGGCGGAAAAATATGAAGCATATATATATTCACACAGGTCTCTATTTTTTTCCTGTTTTAAATCTTTATTCCACTGTCTATCTCCTTGTTTTCCAATGAGCAATTATTTCGGAAGTGGAAAATAAAAATTCGAGATACTATAAATTACAAGGCTTCCGATTTGCTCATGATTACAACTCGAGAATATTTTGATGACTCAATGTTGTGATCCATAATAACTCTACAATCATTGACAGTGCGCATTATGTAGCTTCATTCAGAAATTTTCTTTCATCCATGATTTTTGTTAGATTATTTCTAAGTAGAGGATGAAACGTAATAAACAGAGATTATTTTCAATGAGTTTCTAATCTGTGAGAAAACAGTCTTTTCTTAATCTCGATTTCCTCTTTTGGAAAACTGAAACCTACTTCCTGCTCGGAGGTCTCAACTAATTCCGAATCATCAACTTTTAATGTCATCTTCGCAGATCTCGGAATCAAATCACCCAAAAATGCGCAATGGTTTTTTTCAGAACATCTTTGGTGGGTCGACGTGTGGTGCTTATCAAAAGAATTTATCCAATTGACTAAAAACAGCAACTTTGTAGTCAATTCAACAGCTGGGCATTTCGGAGCTCCAGCTTCCTACTTTCGAGGGCCATCATGGACCTTGAAAGACAGTGATACGATGAATGGTGAAATTATGTCGCGATGTTCTTAATTTATATACATCCTCCTCCTACAAAAATAACTTTGGATTGTCAGCTGGATGACTAAGTAGGTTGCTTTGAGGTAGCCACGGAGACTGAAGTCCCTTTGGTTAGCATCTGTCCTTGTACACATCCGGGCTGAGCGACGGCGTGGTCGTTAGGACGGAGTTATTGCTCGCAGCCGGACGGCTGGTGTAGTAATAAGATGGATCAGCTACAAAAAAGAATAAAAAAATGCTTTAGCAACTTATTTAATCAACAGTAATAAAACTGTAGTAAGTTATTATTCGTAACCTTCCAGGAAGGTTTTAGTAGTCTTCGCCTTCTTGAAAGGCGGAACCTTCCTGGAAGATTTTAGCTATCTATATGGAGTGAAATAAAATGTTCCATATCTAGGTACCTTGATGACTCAGAACTAATCACAAGCCATTTTTATGATGATTAAGTGTTTAATCATTCAAATAGTGAATGCTTAAATGGAAGGTTTAATTTTGTATTAACATACACCATAACGGAAGCATATATTTTGACTTGTATATTTTTAATGCTCGGGCGTATTAAAAATAGCCATTGTACAAGATGTTTGAAAATGGTGATTGCAAATTTTATTTCCTAATATATCAAGATATTATCGATCCTAGATATGAACCTATGCCAAAATAGGATAAAGTTTTATAAAAGAGATAAACGTTTATTAAAATTAGGAAAATCGTGGACACTAAGCCTACATATGGGCTTTTGTTAAAATAAAATAAATCTATAAAGACAAGTTTAAATACTGTGAGTAGAAGGATTCTGTAAATGTAATATTTTTTTTTAATTCTCGCGCAGCAAAATTTTCATGCTGTATGATCGCATTTACACTTTAATTAGTTACCTTGACATGAAAATTCGCCAATATGTAATTTAATAGTTTCAAGAAGTCAACTACAAATTTAATACTTAGTGTAGCTTTAACCAATACCTAACTCACTAAAACGAACAACATTGCCTTTGTACTTAAATCTATTTTGATCGTTTATAAGCACTAAAAAGTGATCTATATTAGAAACTTCTTCTCGAATGGATGAATGAATTTCGTATTACAAAGGTGTGGAATTTTTTCTATTTAGCATAAAGTATAATGAATATTTTGCTGACTAGAATCTTTATTCTAGGGACTGTTAAAAAATAGCATTTCATTTTTAAGGAGCTTTATATTATTCCTACTGTTGAAACTGTTTTCATAAATTTCTTTATCTTATTTTGAGAAATGTTGTAACTGGAACTACACTTCTATAATAAACATAGAAAGCGCGGAAAATAAATCCTGCTCTCCATGCAAATCCTCTACAAAAAACCTGCACCTGAAATCAGCACTGCATTTAAGAAAAGTGATTCTAATGAAGAGATTATTAAACGCTAGGCCTAATCCCTTTTTGCGAGGAATAGTCAATACCAAACCAAATTCCCAAACCAAACGAAACCAAATTACTATCTAAATTGAACAATTTACTTACTGACGATGCTATTTGTGGTATATCCGTAAGCACCGTACGCTGCTGTGGAGTACTGGGTATATGGAGAAGCATATGAGTACTCTGTACCTGGAATAGATGCAACACCGGTCCCTGGCACGGTCATGCTCGTCACTAGAAAAAGAATTAGCAAAGATTAAAAGCTATTTTAGCAAATATTTTTAAATAAATTATTTCGACTAAATAAAAATTTAATGCTTTAAATTTAAATGAATTTTCAAAGAGTAGACAAAAGAACGCATAAATTAGATGATTTGCTTCTTAGTTAATTAAATAACTAATGATAACAATTTAAATTAAAATTTTGTTACAGTAATCAATTATATCTAGATAAAAAATTTCATAGTTAATTACGACTCGTAATTTTTTTAATTCCATTTTAACTACAATGATTAATAATTCTGTGAAGTGCTTTTTAAACACTAAATATGTATATATATTGCTTTAATAATTCTATATAGCAATAATTATATAAAATTCTAATTATAAGACAGAAATTTTATGTTTATATCTATTATTACGAAAACTCTTATTATTGTGATTTTATTCAGTCAATAACTGGTAGGGAATTTAAAACATTAATTGTGCAATAAAAATCAAAATAGCATATATTTTGAATACAGGTTAGAATAAACTATAAATTAGCATTAAGTGCAAAAAGTTATGCGTAAATAAAATGCAACATTTATTCATATATCTGTGTCTTGAGATTTTGTGAACTGGCTGCATCGCATAACTTGTTAAATTACCAGAACCGGTTGTCGGTCATTATGTTAGAGGATACTTCTTATTTTAAAATAAATAAATCAGATGACGTTGGAATAAATTATAACTGCTCTTTAGTTTGATCAATTCTATAGTGATACGAATGTTACATTTAATAAAGGTATTAATTGTTGTTTTCTGTTATCATCTAGATTTATTTCCTTCAGAAAATAATTCTTTCATTTTTTCCTTTTGTTTCCTCCATTAAATGACAGGTCTATACTTTTGTATTTTTCCTCAGCGATTTTCGATGAGTGTTCAACGTTTCTATGCAGTTTATTAAACAACTATAAAACATTTCCCACAATTTCGAAGAGAACATGAAAAATAAATAACTTTGTATAACTACATTAAGAATACTGGAGGCGAAAAGTGAAATTTTTCTTCGTAACCACATTCCGAGGATAAACGTCTGGCTCATTTATAGAATCATAATGCAAAACGCGTGGCTTATGTCGTCATTGGCATACTTCAGATCCTAATCACATGCAGATATCATTGAGCAATGCGGAATGAAATTATGTTTTCAAGACAAAATAAAAATTCAAGATACTCACCCGAGGGATACTGAGAGAAGGAAGGTAAAGGAGTGTAGGTGGCGTTGGGGCTAAGGGGACTGTGCACTGGCTGTAGCACAGTCAAAGCGGAAGTTCCTTCACTGAGTTCGGCTTTGGCAGGAGAAGGGCTTCCCCCACAAACATCGCCCGCGCTGCCAACTGCAAATAAAAATAAAAATTGATCACCAAAACAGTAGACGTAAATACCTTCTAAACCTTCAAAATCTTTTCTGGGTGTAATGTATTATTCAGAGGTAGTTTTGTTACGACAATAGTTTTCTTTAATTTGAATACACCATGCGTCGAGAAAGTTTCGGTGGCATAGCTGCAGCTTTCGCCACTCGGGGAGATCCCTGACTTTGCGCCCCGCTTCATATACAAACCAGTCAAAGTGAAAAATAGGGAAAGAAATTAAAGCTCTAAGTTTAATATTGAAGAAAATTTTTCAATTCCAACATTTCACATAATCCCATATTATTATTTTGCTTGCTTTTTTGCAGCACATAGCTGTGCAGTGGGAACCAATTATTCAATCCAGTTTTTTAACATTTTAATGGAATATTTAACAAAATTCATAAGCGACTAATCTAGGAGACAGGTGACAATTTTAACAATAGCTGCAGCACAACCATCATGAAATCGTCAACGGAAAACGTATTAATGCTCGATACCCGTATACTTTACATAATATTTCAGATATCTCCTGGCCCACCAGCGGCCGAGCGGTAAAGACGCTGAACACTGGTAGTTCGGTCTGAGGTTCGAATCCCGCGAACGGGCTGGCTGCATGGGCGTTTTCGTGGTTTTCCCCATGTGTAACGTGTATACGAGCCAGTTTCCCTTAGAAAGTCCTCCACGAAAGGCATCCCTCCCTTTAGGCAGATAGCCCTCGTGTGCTTTGCCATAATTAAATACATCAACATCAGATATCTCCTTGGTGATTTTGCCACTTTACAACAAAATGTTATTGCTTCGTTTTGCTTAGTTTGCAAATCCATGACAGCACATGTTCACTGAGCAAAAGCAAAAGAATAAATAGACATTTTTCCGTAAACAGACGATAATTTAGGAAAAGAAAGTGAAGATGTCATAGTCATGAATACTGTCAATTAATCGTTTTGCAGATTTGCTAGAATTAGTTAAAAAATGGCTTTTAAATCTTTGTAGGCTCACTATGCCAACTTCAAACATGGCAAAATTTTGCATCTTAAATATTATAATTTATATTTAACTCTCAAGTATGTTTTGTATAAAGTTATTATTTTTATTACTATTATTTTTATTAGAAATTCGAAACCATTCCAATGAACTTCCAGCTTACTCTTCTTTCCTCAGGTATAACATTTTCTTTAGATATCTGAGCGCTTTATTTTCAAAATGCCTTTATTCTATGAATGACGCAATAAATTTAAAATTCCGATAGTTATTTCAATTTTCCCCAAATAAATAATTCTTCTAAGATAGAAAATATTTATATTATGCTTCATGATATAGCATAAATAAAAGGAATGCTGCGTAAGCATAATTCTTTTCAATAAGAATTTTCCTTTTTTTTTTTTTTTTTTTTTTTTTTTTTTTTTTTTTTTTTTAATAAGGGAAGTTCTTTTCACTTCATTTCTTGTAATTCGCATAAATTATGTAACCAAGCTTCAATTATTTTAAATAATAAATAGAAGTAAACATTGATTACAGAAATTTAATACCTGTTTTACTATTTTAAAAATGGGCTTTCGATTTAATATTCAATCGCTTTAAGTCTCTTAGGTTAGCTTAAGTATTCACATCAACAGTTATAGGGAAAATGAAAAAAATATTTAATACCTGTAGCATAAGGATTGTCGAGAACATTTCCCGGATTTATAACGAGTTGTTGCTTCACCTCTTGCATGCTGATGGGAGTGAGAGGAGTCAGAGAACCACTTCCTGCACAAATACACATGACGTCACTTCCTCCGAACTTTTCCACATTGATTTAGTATTGAGATTTCAATGTAATTAAAAATATATATCTGTTGGCAGCCTTACATTTTCAATACCCTGTGAAGGTAGTTTTTGTCTTTACAATTTATTGTTATTCAGTTGTAAATGCTGTCAATGTATTATTAATGCAAAATTCCTTGAAGAGTAGTTCGCAAACGATAATATTCGTGTATTTTGATTTAAATACTCTTAGATTAAATACAAATAAAAGAATGATATTTGAATTGGTGAATTGATATATTTAGTTTTTGCTCTTTCTAACAGATGATCGTTTAAAATTAGAGGTTCAGAAAATTACCGGTAAAAGACCGGGGATCTGAAAATATATTTTATTGTACGTACAAGTAATTTCTAACCGTGTTTTGAATCAGTAGTTTTGTAAATATGAAGAAATATGTTTAAAACCTAAATAGAGCTGCTTCTAATTATAGCTGCTTTTTGACACACGCTTTTATACTTAAATGCATTTTATAATTAATAATAGCAGAGAAATAATAGCTGATATTAATAAAAACCCTCTTTCATATGTATCATATTTATTATGAATAAATGTATACATTACATTTAGCCTTTGACGACAATGTTTGCTGAATAAAGCTTCTCAGAATGACGGGGCTGGGAATATAAGTCTTTAGTGATAGTGATATTTAATGTTTGTGACTTGATTTTATAAACATCCTGCAATAAGATGCTTACGGATGAAATATAGGGTATTTAGGTATTTGGGTGCAGGGTATTTAAGCAAGGAGGCTCTGGACTTTATTTTCTACTTAATCCTACTATATATTTCCAATGCAAAGCTTCTCAAAATAATGTAGGGTATATTGGTGATGGGAGGGTTTTAAAAATGTAAAATTAAAATTAATTAGCTCTAATGAGAGCTAAATAATAAAATGTTCTTTATACATATTTTTGCTTAATTTAATATTAAAGACTTTACCCTTTTCCCTGCAAAATTTCAAGAGGTATTAGAAATTAATAGCTTCATGAGGCCTATTACGAAATTAATACTGACTGCTTTTTTTTAATGAGGAAATATTAATCATGAAAGTAAACAAATTTTTCTCTGAAATTTCTGCATAAATCTGGTAAAATTTTCTCGAAATTGCTTAGTAATAGGCACTGAAAAATTCTCAAATTCGCCTTCTAAATCTCATAAAACTTTTATCTTTATGGAATTTTACGTATTTAAGTTATTCAAACATAATGAAAGCAAATTAACTTTTTTAACTGAAATTTTATGCATTTAACTTTTTAAATATTATGGCAGCAGATGAGCATTTTCATTTATGCGTATCATATAAAAAAATCCGATTTTTTTATTTGCAGGACTCTCCTCCACCATGATTAAACTGTTTTCATCAAATTCTTTAACTCACATCTTTGCAAACCCTCCTCCTCCATGTTTAAACTGTTTTCATTAAATTTAACTTTGTGCTAGAAAATGTGTTTTAATGATTAATTTTTAAGCTTGTAGCAATCCTTTTCAAACACTCTGAATAACAAAGAAATTGATAAATTTTTAAGTAGGAAATTTTATAGACCTTTCACTCAGACTCTCGTAGTTGAAATTTCAATCACTATATAATATTTAAAGTCTACAGTACGTTGAAAACAAGCAGATTTATATCAGCAGTTCAAAATTTTACGGTCTGCATGTCCAAAACTTCTCAAACTAGTAGTGTATTTTATAATTTTATTCACTTCATATTTTCTGGATTTTTTTATCTCAAATTATTGATAGTTGAATGGGAAGCTGCAATGTATTTATTGATCTTTGTTATGTTATTTAAACAAATAATAAATAAAACATTCATAAATTCGAAAAATGGTTTGAAGAATGGGTCGTCGATTGTATGGAATATGCCCAGTTTTATTAAGAACATTAAAATATTGATTTAAAAATGTACTTTTGCTTTTTTAATAATTAAAGTTAAAATGATATTTGTTGCGATTTTATTCAGCAATTTTTAAAACGAAATAATTAATAAAAGTTAAGAATTTGATGAAAATTGAAAAAAAAAAAAAAAAAAATGTCCGAAGTCTATGTATGTATGTTTTGTTTAATTCGCTGCAGCTGAGATATGTACCGATTGTGAAATCCTGAAAAATCCAATTTCATTAATTAACTTTGTGTTATAATGATATTCGAGTAATAGCTTTGTTGTAATTCGTAACAGGTGGTTAGAAAGCATTTTATTCAATCTGGGTGCCACAGAAATTAAATTTTTTTCCAAAGGATTAATAACATGTTGCTGGCGTATAAGCGAAAATTACTAGAATACACTTACATACATATTATTAGAATGCATTTTTTTAATTTTATGAATTTAAATTTATTACTACCAAGAAATTCAAACGCTCTTAAAATTATGTGTTTTGATATTATCTGGACTACTTGGGTATAGAAACTGTAAGTACTGCCAGTTTGAATTTTAAATTAATTAAAATGTGTTTAAATATGGAAATAATCATAATGCAAGTTACTCAATAATAGAAGTTTCCCACAAATAGAAAAGGTTTGCCAAGAAAAGTGTCGAAAGGAATAAGCAGCGGTAAGAATCCATTATTTGTAACGGAAATGTTTACAGAAAAGATAATAAGGATTTTTCTTGAAATAGCTTAGCAGTGAAATTTAACGTACAAGCTTATAATTCACTGTGTTAAGCATATTTTATTTATGGAATTAGTATTATAAATTTTTACATCTTTGCGAACTTCTTATTCGTAATCTTATCAAACAATGTTTTCGACTAACAGTCATAACAGAAAAACAGTCTGAAATAACTCACATTCGAATCCAGAATTGTCTGACCTTATTAGTTAAAATGTTTAATGCAAACTTGCGTAAAGTTAGATGAACAGGAAGTTCAGATTTTTTTTGTTCTCATATAAAAGCTGATTGTTTGATTGTCATCATTAATTTATTTTATTGCGATAATATATTTCAGCAAGAACGAAAAAAAAATTAAGTTTCCAAACAAGTAAATCGATTCTAGTACCAATAATGCAGGCTTTTAGTACAAGTCAGGATTCATGTTGAAATGCATTATTTTAAATCTTGCAATTATTTCAATATTTGAGGCTCTCAGTAGACTGCTACTGTAGCAACAATGATCAAGATATGAATTAGCATTGTAACATTACACGTTAAAATTTACTTTTTTAAAATGAATTCTACGAAATGAAGACAGTGCAATTAACAAAAACCTAAATTTCCTTTAGTAATTTCAAAATTTATGTAATGAATCATATTTCTCATGACCTTAAACATGCAAATTTAAAATTTGTTTTTCCGATTGACTCCCAGTTAGCTAAGCTGTTCATCTTACAAGATAATTTTTATTTTGATGAAATAAATAGCGAAAGAAAGATGTATTTGTAGGCAAAAGGTTATCAAGAAAGCAAAACAAAAATAGTTATTAGAAAAGCAGCAACGCATAAAATGTTGATGAGAAGGAAGTGACGCCACAGTGCATAGACTACCACCCATAGCAAGAACCGCCACCACCAGACCATTGAATTTCATAACATTACATAAATATACACACACATAGGCAGTAAATACATACATTTATATATATACCTATGGACATAGTACAATATAATGCATAATACAGGGTAATGGCATGCATCACAGTAAAATACATATTAACAATGAAAATATTACAAAATAATCTTGGATGAGCCATGTTTAAATAATCATTTTATTTAGCCTGGAAATGTTTTAAAAACAACATAATCAGAAATTCACTTTAAATAATATCAGCGCAAATAGCGAAAGCCTGATAAATCTTCTTATATAAGGTAAACTAAAATTACTAATATGTTGATTAATAACCTGAACTCAATACTGTGACTTTTTCATTTACAATTTAGGTCAAGTCTGCGGAAAACTACAAGCTCTGTGAACAACAGAAAAGTAAAGATAAAACTAAAAATATCTGATCTCTTGACATATTTATTTACTTAACACATTTCTAATTGCATCTGTAGCAAATTCCTTAATTACCTTACGTTTTAAAGATTTATTAATTGGCAAAAATTTTACAGAGAATATCATCCTACTTTTCTCTCCGTAGAAAAAGACTTGCAAGGATAGCTAGTATTTATAACATGAGATTAAGTTAAGGAATTAAGATGATCTTAACTTTTTTTCCAGAGAATTTAAAAGACAGAAACGTGAATTTAACGTTTCAATATTGCGCACATTAATGAATACGATCCTGATGTTGAAATTATTAGATTAAGCCATCGTCATGCCGTTTTAGAGCTGTAATGTATCCAAGTTTGATCTCCGTTTACTATGAAGAACAGCTGATAATTACTAATTACTATTTTTGCTGTGTTCTAGCACTTATCCCAGTATGTTAAGCTTCCATAAAAAAATTAATATTTAAATAGCTATATACATGAAGATGTGACGTATACTCTTAAACCATACGTCTTCAGAATATTTTCGGAAGTTATGTAAAAACAATATATGCTTTTCTTTTATGTATGTAGAGACAATAGGTATTTTTTGGAAGCAGGCAAGACGAAAAATGAGCAATCGCCTTCGCCGGGAATCGAACCACGGACCTCTGGAATACCGGCCCAGCGTGCAGAACCACTACACCACGAAGTAGAAGAGCTAGGAAGGCGGGAGAAATACCTTATATACTCCCCCTTTTAAAGGGCGACTGGGGTTTTTAGGGAACCCAATTGTCAAATCCTGGGGGGGAGAATCATCATCCAACACCCTTTTAGTTCGGGCGGCACTGTAGAGACATTGGGTATTTTTTGGAGGCAGGCAAGAGGAAAAATGAGCAATCACCTTTCCCGGGAATCGAACCACGGACCTCTGGAATACCGGCCCAGCGTGCAGAACCACTACACCACGAAGGTACGCTAGGAAGGAGGGAGAGAAATACTTTATATTTATATAAATACTGCATTCGACTTAAGACACTAATAAAAATCACTATCGAAAATTTTTCAATTTGACATTTCAGGTAATTTTTTTAGCTTCTCTTTTGCGCTTTAGTCATTCGCTTTCCGTTTGTCGTTTGATTGATGGAACAAGTAGAGAGTATTCAATAAAGAAGGTAGAAATAAACAAGTAAAATTTTCCATGATCTAAAAGTAAATGTTATCGGTGGATAATTATACACATATATTTTAAACTAGATGATGGATTATATTATCATTCTCTTAAAATATCATTAAAGAAGTTTTCAGTTATGTTATTTTATTTTGGGTTTCTAAGTGAGATGTTTATATCTAACTAACTAAATGACTTTTTTTTCCTCATGGATCCAACTAAGGTAAAAGGAATGGCAGGTTTCGCCAAGAAGCATTCGACACGAAATGCCTGCAACCCTTGGATTAGAATTTTCCGATTGGCAGCACATCCAGATCATTCGGCTGTCGAGTGACTCATGACTTAAGCATGCGGGAGGAGAAAAAATGGATAAAATAACATAAAATAAAACGAAAAACTCAACTTCTCTCTCCTGCTGACGTCGCAGATAGAATTCGAAAACAAAATCTCTTTCTAACCGCCTCACTCTAACCGTTCCTCCCACAATCTCGGACAGACGTGTGAAAAAGTATTTAAAAAAAAAAAAAAAAAGCATTCAAATCAAATACCACTCGGAAAGACAAAATAGATGCGTTGGACTTTAAAAAATAAGCGATATGACTTGATTATTTGGGGAAGTTATTGTTATTTCCGGAAATGGTCGTACAGCTAGGACGAAATTCTAAAGTAATGTCAGAAATAAGGACCATTAGTAGTTCTTGGAGTAGTTTAAATGAATATTTTAGCTCTTTTTCCAACCAAGCACATGGTAAATATTAATATGAATAAAAATATTCGTACTTATATTGTAATAGTAGTACTGAATACAACACTGGTAACAGGTTGGATTGGAGAACGACCCGGTTTCCCTTGTCAATGAAGACCTTATGACCAATGTAGGTCGCCTCGCTGGCAATAGGTATGTTATATTAGAAAAGAGGAAGAGAGAAAATAGATGTGGTGTGGACGCACTCAGCTGATCCATGTTAACATATACAAAGTCTTGCCATACTTTTTTTTTATATTCGCTATACTATTTGGAATGAAACTGATAACTGTTAATAGCAATAATACGAATTGTTAACAGCAAGAGTGTCATATAGAGTAGCACTATCACATACTCTTTTTTTCTTACATTTCAATAGGCTTCACTATAGAATATTTCAGCATTTTATTTTCGAATGTTGAGAAATTAAAAATAGTGCTGTATTGTATCCGTATACCTGTGTTCAGTCCCATAATTTTTATTTTTTCCTTATTTTATTTGTCATGCATTCACAGTTTAGCATTTTATAACTATATTTACATTTTGGAAGTGTTATAAAGTCAACTGGTGCGTTGTAACTGTAATCAACTAGTAACAGTTCTCTCTACTTTAGAGTCTCTATATAGTAATAGTTCTTATATAATAAGTAAAATCAACAGCCATAATGTCCATTACTTCTTGTAATTGTCCATGCAAAATATGTGTGAACATGTGTTCATGTCAAAAACATATTGGAAAAAAGAAAAAAAAAAAAAAAAAAAAAAAAAAAAAACGACCTCGCCGTCAAAGTTGCTCTTATCGTCCTGTGAAATCCCAAATGCCGAACATGAAACGCGTTGCTTCAAATTCCAGTATATTCGAAGATAACGATGGGATTATGGATAACAATAAGGATTTTCAGTGTGTTTCCTACCCACTTCCTATTTTTCTTTTTTTTTTTTTTTTTTTAAGAATAATTTTTCGGAGAATAAATAAATACTGTCTGATCCACTACGACCGTCCCACGACGAGGAGTAGCGGATAGTAGATGCAGGGATAACAGTTCTGCTGGTAAGATTTTTCTCTTGCAGAATTTTGGATATTATGCCTCAAAATTAGAATGGTAATACACCTGTACGTCCAATGGTGAAATTCTGGTTTCTCATCCACTCCTACCTGTTACATGTACCTATGACAAGCATTTAATCCCATTATACAACTTTTCAGAACTGAATTGCGAAAAATCTGATGCATATTTGCCTACAAAACTGGTTGCTGGAAGGTATTAAAATATTATATTTATCTATGCCAATAATTTAAGAGAAATCATATAATTTGATTTATATCGTAGTACTATTGCCCATCGGCTTACATGCCATCCCATACCAAAACGTCATGTAAAATGGCATAAAATCTATCGACTCTGAACTCTTAATAGCATTGGAAAGAGCTTTTATGAACTAAAAACATCAGGTAAGCAGACAGTGTACTTTTATGTACACTGTGTGCTTACCCGATGACTGTATGAGTAATAAGAAAATGCGTGGCATTTTGAAATACTCCAGTTCTATTCTTAACTTCAGAGGTAAATTCATCGTATTCTCCGAAAACACGGATTAATTTTATTTAATTTTTGTCATCATTAAAATTTAATTTGTTAAGCGATTCTGGCGTTCTTTATTATATAACAAAAACAATTTTTGTTGCTTAAAATCCCTTAAGCTAATTTTATAAAGGTCATTTTTCAGTATATGAAAACGTTTTATCATAAGCAGATGAGACGGGAGGATAAGTTACATGTAAACCAATCTTCAAACATTAAATAATTTTCTGCATTAAATTTTGCCATTTTCTGTCAAAAAATTCAAATGGTTATCTATTTCTAATCGTGAGAATAGATGCAAAATGTATTACTGGGAAAAGAAATATGAAAAGGAAGCCTCGTTCAACTTCTTTGTACAAGAAACGAAATATTTTACTTGAGAAAAAAAGTGTAAGAAATATTTCTTTAAACTTGGGAAAAAGAAAGCCAAAGATCATTTTCTGCTTGCTAAAAAAGTACTACAAATGTACTCCATTTTTGGAGCTCTGTCACCCCTGATATCTTACTATTTTTACTTCTTCCTTTCCAGCTAGTCAATCATGTAATCTCCCTAATTTATATTACACGATTTGGCTGCAGCCTATAATATTACATGATTAGATATTCTGTTATCGGAAGAAAGATTTATTGAGAGAGGGAATAATCAAATACTAGCTTTGTGAAATAAACCCAATCAGAAGGAAAAGCATAATCAACGTATATACCATCTCCGTTGATCATAAATATCAACTGACCCCAACGGTGACATACCTCAGCAAGGAATGTCTCATCGCCCAATAGAAGATGCTATCTTCTCCCCAGAGATTTCTACTCATCATAACGAAGTACCTCGCGTTATTGTTATTATTTTTTATGACGTCCGGGTAATCCTGGCTTTTGATTCCGATGGCACGCGAATGCGCGCTCACCCACAAGGCACGGAATGTGGTTTATAGTCGCACCGAAGGCGATGCTCGAGGCTTGAACCGCGAGAAAGTAATTGATTCAAAAAAAAAAAAAAAAAAAAAAAACGACCTCACCATCAAAGTCGCTCTCATCGTCCTGTGGAATCCCAAATGCCGAACGTGAAACGTTGCTTCAACTCCAGTACATTCGAAGATAACGATGGAATTATGGATCATAATAAGGATTTTCAGTGTGCTTCCTTCCCACTTCCTATTTTTCTTTTTTTTTTAATGTCTTGCATAATGTTTCCTGCTTCTTCAGCTATTTTTTTTCTTCCCATCATTCAAATTAATGTGGATTTTACAAGTTTTTTGCCCCTTCTGCAAATTATTACTACTACACGGTTTCCGGAATTGTTCTGCCGAAATCTTAATTCACAGTCAGTTCTACAAGAACATTTTATGTGTATAATTTTTCTTCTTAGTAATATTATCATAACAGTTTTGAATTTCCCTGCTTGGCTTAAGTTTGAAGGTGAAGAGATTTTTTATAAAATGTATGCATTAGTTAGTTACATTTTCGATAAAGAAGTTCAAATTCTGTGCTTCCCAACAGGCAGTGAAATGCAAGTATAATTTATAAGTTCAATGTGTCACGAAGACCTTATGCCTCTACACTATCTCAACATTTTGTTTGTAAGTAACGAAATAAAATAACATTTCCTGAAGCAATGTGGTACATGACATAATCACTCAAGCGCGATCTGCACAACCAACAATCGCATGGTGTATATGATATTTTCGACTCTCTTACCTGAAATTCTATTATATAGGATTTGAACAAGACCGCAAATACCACTGGTACAAGCGGGTAGTGCCTCGAGGCCTTATTGGAGATTAAAAAATTGGAAAATTAATAAAAGCTAAAAATTTCCTGATACATCAGGCATCATGTACTTTATGGTTCCTGTGACAGTAGCTAAGGCTAAAAGAGGATTCTCAAAACTTAAATTAATAAAAAATTATTTGCCAAGCAGCATGGAATAGAAGAGGCTCACTAGTTTAGGTTTGTTCTCGATTGAGAATAACCCAGCCCACAAAAATTAATTTGGATAAATTAATTAATTAGTTCCTTAACAGTTAGAAAACAGAAGGTTAATCCATATGTAAAAATAAAATGCACTGAATAATTTTTCTATTAAACATTTTACTTTTATTTTATTGTATGCAATAAAATAAGGTATTTTAAGGTATAAGGCATAAGTTATAAGGTAAGTTACAAGGTATAAGTTATAAGGTATTTTCTCATGCCTTCCTGAAATAACTGGAAGCATACTCGACGCATATTTGAGAGGTCCAGGGCTCGATTCCCGGCAAGGGCATTGCCCATTGTTCATGTCCCCTGCTTTGAAGGGAGGGGGAAAAAAACAAAAACTAACGACTGTACAAGTAGCGTCCGAACTAAAAAGGTTCTGGAAGATATTCGTCACCAACAGGATTTGGCGGCTAGGTCGTCTAATTCCCAGTCGCCTTTAAAACGGAGAGTATATCAACTATTTTCTACCTGCTTTCCGCATGCCTTCGTGGTGTAATTAATTGGAAGCATACTAGACGTGAATTCGAAAGGTTCAGGATTCGAGTCTCAGCGATAACACTGCATATTTTTAACGCTCCTGCTTTAAAAAAAAACTTGAATGCATATCAACTTGTGTCCAAGAAGAGGGAACATATAATGACGCTTTGGACTTCCTGAACAAATAACTGATATTCACAGTTATCCTTTCTTAAACTAAAGTTTAGATTGAATTCTCGATTAATGTAAAAATTGCTTCTTTCGAAGCTGAATCCGGATTTTATTAGCCTCTAGAATTGTGATTATATGTCAGACATTCAATTTTGTCCTTTTTTTTTTTTTCAGATTTGAAAGTTTTAAAATTTTATCAATTCTTTTATTTATTTCTATCACTCAAATACCGAGATAAGCTGGCAAATTGCACCTCCGTGATAGGTATAAATTCGAGAGTGTTCAGATTGGTTTAGAGATAATGGAATACATACACCGTCTGTCCGAAAAGTTCCGAGACAGATTTTCTTCCTGGCATATAATCATAACAGAGAATTATAAGTGGGTTAAAATTAGGAATGCAGTTCCCGGGTGTCATGGATCGGCTGTGCGTGCAACATGATTCATTGGGCCGTCCGGAACGATGGCCGAGAAGGATTTCTTCTTGTTGCACAATAATCCACCATCTCACACGGCTATAGTTATGGTGCAGTTTCTAGCAAAAAAACGTGCGTCAGTTCTTAACCATCCTCCTTATTCACCCGATTTAGCGATGAGTGACTTTTTTCTTACTCTCGAAAATCAAATTTCACTTGAAGGATGACCGCTATCACGACGTAACCAATATTAAAGCCAATATTAAATGACACGTAAGTTGAATAACATATCAAACAAGGACTTTTCTGAGAGGTTCATATAATTGTATGAAAGTTCTGTGCTCTGTACTGCAAGGGGGGACCATGTGGAACTCCTGAAGCATTAAAACCTCCATCTTAAGTTTCCTCTAGTTTTCGTTAATCGAATATCTGAATTTTCAGATAGATGGTGTATATACAATTTCGGATTCGTTTAAGCGTAAAGCCATATTGTGGAGTTGAGCGATACAAGACCTTGTTAAGCAACAGTAGACAGAAGCCTGTTCATGGAATATGCATTATTGCTTTTTGCTTGCAGTAGTTCTCAGTTGATGAAAATAATTAATTTCGAAAGCAGTCAAATGCAAAGTGGTTAACTTCGAAAACAGAGTATCTGCTTTATCTTTATATACCATGTATCTTCGTGTATCCCCTCTAGCTGTTTAGGGGCAGATTCTGAAAATTTACAAAAATATTCGCACAATTTTTACTTACTTTCTTCCTCAGTGCATTCAGAGAACGAGTTCCCATAAATTTCAAAATGAATTCTCCCACATAGTGATTGTTTTCGTCTTATTAACAAAGCAAAATCCGCACAAACTACCTGCGAAGGTCATGCTGAACCTTTCCCTTCTGACTGTTGAATGTTATGGCAGCCTAATGCAGAAACCGATCCATCACAGCAAAGTAAGCACGAACTGATATTCAGTCTACGATTTCGCTGAGTCAGCTGCACATTCACCTTCTGTAATTATTTATGGATGATTTGACGTCTCAACAATGAGAACGGGCGAGATTCAAGTTGCAGGGAAGTAGAAATGAAGGTGCATATTTTGTTAGATATTGTGATGTTAATATTATTATGTATTCTTATTACGATGTAGGTTTCTTTTAAAGAAATAACATTGTGACACTTACTGGCAGTTTCCCCATGACTACTTTTCATTTATTTTGTTCTACTACAACCTTTTCGGATATTAAATTATTCGCATATTTTCACCTCTCGACTTTTGGAAGATAAAAAGATTTAGGGGAGAGTGGAAAATATGCGAAGAAATACGGTAAGTGTTTTAAGTTGTTGTTATATGTTTTGATTAAACTCGTAAAATTGATTCGAATTGTAACAGAAACGATGCATTACGTTTTCTAGAGAAACCGGGTCTCATACATATTGCAAATGAGATTAAAAATCCACATTAATCTTTAATACGATCCAATATAGGTTAATCCTTCGGAGGCGTGTCGTAATATTTAGATTCATCATTTAAAGCTACCTTTTTCTTTTCTTCCCGCCCCCGTTTTTTTAAGAAAGGGGCAACTTGAATTAGTTTATCAGCTTTTATTCTGGGAAACGCATAAATGAGTTTCTGCTCTTATAGGAAATCGTTATGAACGGCAGAAAATTATTAGATAAGTAAAAAATATGTGTAATCTAACTAAATAGGAACAAAGAGATTTGTAAAAGTAAGGAAGAATATTAATAACTAAACAAATTATGCATAAAAGTTGCCCAAAAAATTTAAGAAAAATAAAACTAAATTCCATTATGATAACTTTTGTTATCTACTTATAATCACAAAGCTTTATGATATATTGCTGTATTGTGTTAAGATGAGAGAGAAGGAGAAGGAGGGAAAAAACAATTTTATTTCAGTTACTTATTTAAATGAAAATGAAAATCAGAAAATAAAACCAATTCAATACAAAAAACTTAATTTCGTAATCAAGTTTCTGTTTAAAAAATATATCTCCTGGTCAAAGTTTCCGCATTTTCTTGGTCAGTGGACTATTAATATTTTGATGGGATTACGTAGATGTCTTTGAAGCATATATGCAAATAAGTAATCCGTTAATCCAGTAGTACTAATACCAGATGTATCAGTAGTCTGTAGCGTAGTGGAATTTCCATTATTTTGGCCCACATGCAAGTTAGTTTTCTATAGCCACATTGACAGTTTCACAGATGTACTGTGGCTGTCTTGCCCATTTATATCCTAATACGCGAAACATGAAATTCAGCTTCTGTGAACCATAATTTTTCTAGTCTTGATATGTTACTTGAAGGCATAAAGTAACTTTCTTCTTAAGGATGCTTTTAAATTTAATAAATTCCAAACTGATATTGTATATTAGGGAATTTCAAGATGTGTGGTAAAACTTTCACACCTTCATGTACCAATTTAAATCCATAAAGTATAAATGTTTTTCGCTCAAATAAGTAATAAATCTCCCATAAGGTGCCAGTTTACAGTTCCTCATCTCCATAGGTTTTTAATTTCGCTTTTTTTTCAAAGCATTTGATTTCGCTGTTCTTTGTAAGAAAGGTTCTTAAGAGGTTCTTGGTAAGAAAGAATAGAGTACAAAGAGACTAAACAATATAATAATAATCTGCCAGTTTGACATTCTTAACCCAGGCATTCTCAACCGGGGCGAATGTTTTCCCTGGGGGGATTTCATAACTTAAGAAGGTAAACCTTTAATTTAGCTATTAAGTGTTTAATTTGGGTTTATGAATATATTAAAAAGTATTTTATTCAAGTTTTAGTATTTATTAACATTTTCTGTACTTTTTGTTCTTTGATTTTTAAGACACGTTGAAAAATAATATAACAGTTTTGGAAAGTTGGGGGGGGGGGAGGATGAAAGCTGTTCTAGCAATGATAAAATAAGTGCATGGGGCGAAAAGGTTGAGAACCACTGTCCTAACCAATCTGAAAGCCCTGGATTAATTATGCCCATTTTGGTACGGTGTAAGACGTGGTTGCATTCAAAACATCAATGCCTTTGTGGCGGAATGCAAACTGTATGTGAAGCACCTGTTGGAGACTTTTTCAGCAACATATGTTTGGACAGAAACAGAAAAGGACTGTTAATGCACACAAGTGTCACCCATATTTCCGCTCTCGTCACACTAACATACATCTGTGCGTGTTTCGAAAGAACAGGTGGGCCTCGAAAGCAGAAGGGGGAGGGAATCGTCACACACTGATGAAGTCCATGCGTACCAATTTCGCACGTAAACATTGTTGCTGATTCAGATGTGAGGGGCATAATGTGCGACGAAGTAGCACCTAATTCTTATATCACACCACAATTAAGGTAAATAATCAGATTAGAAAGAGAAACACGCTCCGGTTTGAGATACTAAAATAGCCTCGAGATCTCCACCGGCTACGTTTAAACTATTACTCACGTTTTTCTTAATTAAATAATTAATATTATCCTTAGGTTAGAAAAGTGAATGATTATGTAGACCTGATTCATGAGGTAGCATTAACTTGTATAAAATATAAAATACTGTAATTATTAGAATGATATTTATAGCTGCTCGCACAATCCGAAAATGCTATTTTATGTCTTTTAAAATGGGAAAAAAAAAAAAAGAGTACACTTTAGTGGATTTTAAGAGCGCTATTTATTACTATGTAAAATTTAATGATTTTTATTGCAATTTTGTTGCTTTTATATTTTTCATATTTTTATCTGCATTTCTTCATTTTTTACACTAGTAAGTAAACGTTACTAGTAAACAAATAATAATAATAACTTTTTATTGGCATTTACTAGTATTAACTATTATAATATATAAGCATCGTTAGAGGAAGCCCACCAGCGGCGTTCAGAAAAGTCTCTGAATACGGGTAATTCGGTCCGGGGTTTGAATCCCCGGACAAACGGGCTGGCTGCATAGGCGTTTTCATGGATTTACTATGTATAACGTATGTACTAGTCAATTTCCCTTAGAAAGTCCTCCACGAAGGTTTCCTCCTCTTAGGCAAATAGCCTTCGAGTGCTATGATTTATCTTATTTAACCGATGATACCTATTACGCTTTCGTAAATAAATACAAGGTTTCAAACTTCATTGAAAAACTCTCATTTTCAAAAGAAGGAAGTAATGCATCAATATATGGCTTACAAAAATTACGTCTCAAAATAAAATCGTTACTTAATCTAAGTTTTCAAACCATATAAAGGTAGGAATAGCAACAGAATAGCGTGCAGCCACAAGAAAGATTTATTCTTGGCATGTCGCTTTGCCGATGGCAGCATATTTATAAGTCGTGTTATTGTTGGATATTTGTAATGTTTTGTGAAATACTGTCTTTTCAACTGTTTCTGAGAGATGGCACTGTTTAGTCTGTTAGATAAAACTACGGTTTTGGATGGAGGAATGGTCTAGCTCGGTATTTTTACGAATGAGTTTATTTATTCTACACAACGTTTCATGTCGTGTTTTCGTCTGGACAGAAACTGAATCGATATATCAATGGTGATATGACACTGGATTCACATCCATCTACATGTCAGAGGGAGAGCTCCAGATTCAGTTTAATGCAATCCACTAATTTGAGGTACGACTTTTCAACGATTTGATAGAATTCAATGAATAAAATAACAGGTTCAAATAGAACTGACCTTATAGATGAATACTTGGAAGCAAAGGTTATCAGATATCTGTCGCTGCCAGTCTCCCTACTATTTTAAATTCAATTGAAAATGCGTGAGATGCATACGGGCAACATACTGGGGACATCAACCTCAGTCAAGGTCTTTTTAAGAAATCGAAGAAGAGAGTGGAGTTTTTTTCTTACTACAATAACTGAGCAGCGTTCAGTAACTGAACTGTTCTTGATATTAGATGCCAACTATTTAGCGGATACATCCCTGCCCGTTTATCAATCGTAATGTGAAGCTTTTCTAAGCAAATATCGAAAGAATTACCTGGTGTGAGGCTGTGCAAAGCTCATTAGCTAAAAAGTGTTATGACATTTAATGTAATTTTTTTGCATATATACCTTTATTAACTTTCAGAGTGATTTCCTCCTGTTGTGACTTATCTCACTTGTCTGATAGTAGCATCAGAACAAGCCCATGAAATTCATCGTGGCAAGGAGTGCAAGATTGCGGCTGCCGTTCGCAAGAGCCTTGAGCACCATACAGGTGACTTCGCTCAGTTTCGCCCCCAATTTTGATGAAGGCGGTCCGAAGGTCTCCCACACTGGAACCCGTCTCCTACTACCAACCTCTTGAGTGGACTTTCGGCTCGCCGCAATTTTAGAGTACCCCCATGCCGTCCAGACAATATGCATTTACAAAAATCTATGCCTTCTCCTGGATTCAAACCCTGATCCTTCGGTACGCGAGTCAGCGTCGCTAACCACTATCTGGGCGGCAGTGATTTCCTAAATATATAAAGCAATTTGGTTTCACTAAGCCAACTTGAAGGAAGGAAAAAGTATTGTGTTTCTCTTATTATCACAAATATATTTATTTTTGTCACTCACTTTATTAGAGAAATAGCCTTGTGTTGACTTTTTAATATATGCAAACTTTGCTTTTATAAAAAAAGAGAAATTCAGTTATAATAATTTTCGTATCTTTCTGCTGCGAATTAAATTTTGTTGAGATGGGGAGAGATCAAAGGAAAACGTATTATTAGGCCCTATTAAGAGAGAACATGAGGTCATTGCCACAGTGTTCGTTTCAGTCCAACCAATACCCAGGTTCCTTGTTTGCATTATACAGGCTTATGTTATATATACAGGCTTATGGGTAAGTTATACAGTGATTTTAAGACCCTTTAAATTGTATCTCTTAAATGGGACTTAGATCCGAGTATTGCATGCCTATAATGAGGGTCTGATTATTAATATGCCTATAATTAGGGTCTGCTGATTATTCAATGAAAAAGTTACGAGCATAATCTTAAGCCTTAAGGTGTATAAGATCAACAGTTAAAAGCATTAATAGTTAAGGGTGAAATAAAAGGTTATTAAATGAAGATACCTTGAAATAAATTGGAACACTTAACGGTACCAGTACCAAGATAATACATTTTAGAGCTGATTAATAATTATTTTAAAATGCATATTTAAGAAAAGCATTTGAATTCGATTTTTAGATACCACTCTATCGCTTTGCCATTAGGTTAGCGATATTACAAAAAAAGCTCTTATTGTAAGTAATTGGAAGGTAAAAAAGTAAAGATGCGCGATATCGGGAACATCGTCACTTACAGTAGAAAGGAAAGAAAGAAAGTTTTAATTCGCCTTTTTTTTTTTTTTTTTTTTTTTTTTTTTTTTTTTTTTTGGTCTTACCCATTATTACCTTCGACACCCGCCAATGATTAGCTCCGTAGTTATCTTTCATACGAGTTTTGAGGAAAAAGCTTCTTCTAATTATGGAATTATCTATCCTCCCCCACTTCATCATTTTTCCCGGCAATTCGTCCATTTTACCCTTTTGTTTCCCCCCTCGCAACCTTTCTGAATTTCAAATTCCTACAGGAAAAACTTTTTACGCGAACCTCCTCCCCCATCTGTTACTGTAATCATTTATTTCCGTTGGCGACGATACTAGGTAAAAAAGGATCGCCAAGTGGCTCCATGCAACCCTTCGGAACATAGCCCGAGGGCCGAGCGGAAGTCGCGAATTACAGACAACGACGGACACGCACTCGCAAATTAGACGTCGTCCAGAACGGAAAGAAGTAAATAAAAAAAGAAGTTAAAAAATAAACACAACAAAAACAAAAAAAAACGAAAAGATCCCATCCGGAGGAGCCATGTCGGGGGTGGGAGAGAAGTTGTTTGTTATCTGGTAGTCGATTGTTCCCTATTAGAGGGGGTTTCTTTCTTTTTTATTATTATTATTATTATTTCTTTGTCCCCGCCAAGGTCAGAGACAGGTTTTTCTCTTCGGCAGGTAACAGAGGCTCTAATCTATCTTTAAGCTGTCGGTTCTGAGTTTGCCTAGCTCTTTCGGACATAACATAGGACACTGGAGAACATCCGAAATGAGGTACTAGAAGGGAGGACATGTATCATAGCTTATCAGCAACCTCATCAAGTAACACATGTAACAGAATCTCGTCAGCTTTAAATATTACGCAAATTCGAATCTTAGCTATACAGAAAGCCTCATTTCAAAGCTAAAGGCAATCTAGGATTCGAATTTGTCTGAATATTTGACTTTATGATCTTCATACCTACTTCGGTTTCAGAGATACTGTTATGTTTTAGAGCTGGGATTTCCAAGCTTTGTCTTGCGTGACCCTTTTTAAAAGAAGGATTTTCTTCATCCATCCTTTCACGTTTTTCTCTAGAAATATGCCGCATACGCATAGAACATAACCATAATAGAAATAATTGCGCATAATTAACTTGAAGATAAGAATTAAACTAAAAATATGAACGAAAGGTTTGAAAAAAATAATTTATTATTATTATTATTATAATTATCCCAAAGGGACGTTAGCCCAGAAGAGCTAAAAAAGGGCATCACGAAAGGGCATTTTGCTTCGAATCACTACAAGCATTGAATCACTTTTCAAAGTATTGCCACCAAGTATTATCGCTCTGTATTAAACTTAAAGAAATGAAGAGTCTGCATGAATGTATGTATGTTCTTCGCACTGTGAAAAGAAAACGGTAGCTAGAGCCATTACATTTTGAATAACATATCCTCCACCCGAATATGGGCACCTGGAAACCCAAATTTTGAATTTCGAATTATTATATATTTCACATTTTGTAAACCGAATTTTTGATTAAAAATTTGAACAATTTCAAAGCGAACAATGACAACACTGTGCGAAATAAAACATTTTTATCTCCAGCACGCGAGACTGTCAATCGGAAATTCTAAAGATATGCTGTTTTTAAATAATTTTAGCCCAATTGTGCGTTATCCCGAATGCCCTCGAAACCTGTATATGTGTGTAAATGAAAAAAAAATGTCCCTACGTGTAATACAAAATCTGAAAGCTTTGAAATTTTTTCCTGTTTCATATCTTGCAAAACTTTAACTATTTTTTTGGTATTATTATCATTTTTTATTTTAAAATTGCAAACTTGAGAAACATAAATGTATATTTATTCAGATTTAGATTATTTTTAACGTGTTTTGTAAATTAAACAAAAAAAAAAGTATAAAAAATATTGATAAATACCAAAACTTGAATAGAAATAGCTTTCTACATTCGTAAACTAAAATGCTTAACAGCTAAATAAAAGGCTCAACGCATCTATTGCTGAAACTAGGAAACCTACCTAATCTATTCATCTCTACTTAAGGACCCCTGATTTAGGCAAATTATCGTTACTTAATGGATAATTTAATAGTTTCCTTGAACAGCAAAACCACTGTTAAAACTTTTTATTCCCGCCGCTGATTATTATTCTAGGTTTACATCACAACTAAATCACTAAATTTAATTGATATATTAGAAGAATAATTAATTAATGGGGGGGAGGAAGAGGAGAAGGAGGATAATGCAGATGACTCGTTGTCCCTTTTAGTTAGCGTTAGTTGTTCCTTTTTTATAATAAAAATAATTTATTTATTGCAACAAGCTATTTAATAAAAGACAAATGCGAAAACGATGGAAAATCTGAGCTTTTAAAAATAATAGCAGCATTATTCTTTATATATCTATAATAAAAATTATGCTGCAGTTTGGGAACTATATGAAAAGAAGAGCTAGACTAGTATAAAAATGAAGTAAATGAAGGAAAAAAAATCCTAAATATTTTAACCAGTGATTACGATAGATAGATCTTCTTTTAGAAAATGAAAGGCAAAATAAATGCAGCATAAGGCAGAGACTTTGTATAAAGCAGCTTAAAAACTAGCCGTTTAATAAACATTAATTTTTTTAACTGCTTTTAACTCTATTTGGGGTTTTAGATTTTTCTGCATTTAACAATTTTTAAAAATTTGTAAAAAGCGGAAGGATTGCTCAAGTCTGGAAAGTTTTTTTTTTTTTTTTTTTTTTTTTTATTATTATTATTATCCGACTGGCTCACGTGTATAAAATAACCGTCCACTTTTGCAGATGCTTCGCAAGAAAGAAAAAAAAAGTATTATAAGGAAGAAACGCATGATTAGTCAGGTTGAAGGTGCTTTATAAACAAGAAAATTAAACGTGTAAATGGCCTACTTAGAGGTAAAATACGTAATTACGATATCTTTGAATGTCAAACAAAAGAATACGTGATAAACTAATTTTTAAAAATCCGAGTTACACAAATAAGACCATTATAGTTTTCAAAAACGCATACAAAAAGATGGAAAAAAAATTTATATTCACTTCAGTATAATGCTTGCAAATTTGCGGAAAGCAAACTAGTCTAAAGCAAAGGCACTTATTCTAAACATTTGGATCATCGACTATTTCGCAAACGATAAAGTTATCAAAATTGAAGAAAATTTAGCTAAAGAATTCTGAAATCCTGATAGCCAGATGGTTGGAAAACGACAAAGTTGTAATTTTCCTTAAAAAAATAATCATTTCTTGTCCAAGGCATGAACCAACATGAAATGGATTGCTGTCTAAATATCCTTTCGTATAATAAAGACTTCGCGTATGCAGAAAGTTTCACATTTTGTAACAGATTTTGCATAATACTAATGCCTTTACTAACTTTTATTCTATGATATTAAAAAGTATGAATTAGGTGTATTGTTGTCTCTAAAATATTTATGGTATCCCTAAGCGATTTACGTGTGAAAGTCCCATCTCCTGACATGTGGTTCGATAAAGCACGACATCCCTTTCAAAGTTCGTCTCCGATTATGCAGACGATGCGGAAGAGGACGCTCCAATTATGTGGCTCACACTGAAGGCGATATCGGCACGATTTCCCATTACACAAATGCATTTCAGAACTGCATGTTTAATAAGCAGTCTCTGTAAACGAGACATATTGACTACACGCAGGAGAAATAATAAATTAAGGAAGAACTTCTATTGTTTGATGCACATTATGCAAATTTATCATGCACAAGTTATATAATGCTATAAGAATATCTTGGGTAAGAAAACGTTATTTGCATTGGATAATTAATGTAATTCTGAGTTAATTTCGAGCACCTTATCTCTTAAATGGATTGACTGCAATAATTATTTTCTTGAAATTATTGCAATAAAATATGGCAATTCACTTTTAAATAGGCTTAGAGCAATATTTTTGGCTCAAACTGGTACGATTTTGAGAAATTACTCACAACAGAAAATGAAGCCTACTGGGAAAAGTACCTGTGATTGAAACGGCTAAATAAAGAAATTGTTTACAAAAAACAACAATCAGGTTAAAAGATGTCTTTAAAAAAATTAGATAAAAAAAATTAGATAATTAAATTATCACTTAGATAAAAAATTAATTTCAGTAATATGTGTTGTAGCCTCTTGCTCAAAAGTTTCGATTTAAAGCTACCTTGCAAACGCTATTAATTATACAGTTAGCGTAATAATTATTAAAGTTCAGGTGTCTACTACATTAACAGTATGCTATTAATTTCAAAATTACGCTTATACAGAGAGAGACAAAAAGTATATAATATAAATACACTGTACGTAAAATATGTCTATAGTTTTGAAACGAGCGTACAAATAATAATAATAATAACAATTAATTAATGTTAATAATGATTCAGAGGACAATTATATTAACCATGTTAATTTAACGATGTGTTCGATGGAAAGAGGAGGAGGTAAAATTTAAATTCTTCCTCTTATAAACAGGATCTTTATTCCTCCAATAGAGTATTAAGTTATTATTCTATTATTGTTTATCTATCTTCATGATTATTTTATTTTTGTTTATCTATGTTCATTATTATTATACTATAATATTATATTTAATAGAATTATATACCCCTTTCAATCACGTGATAGCTACTCAGTAATTAGAAGAATGAATACATTCTAATTATCTAACTGGCATTAAATTAAATTTAAGACATATAAAAATGGTAATGGATCATCCAAGATTTAGAAATATGTAGAATTATATATTAGGCACATATATATATATATATATATATATAAGTTTTGAAAGATTTTTTAAGAAATATAATATTTTTAAAAGAACGTTTTTTATAAAAATTGCGCTTCACATCTTAGGTTTTATATTATGAACGCTATACATTTCGACCATTGAAGATTCTATTTTCTCACAATCTACTTTTCTAATTTTTTACCAAAATGTACACATAAGCTAATAAAATTAATTTGTCAGTTTTAATAGCTCCTTTTGAATCACTGGATTTCGTTCATCAATTTATACTCATTTCATCAAACATAAAAGCGAGAAAATTTTTAATTTAGTTTCAATTGTAAATTTCTTGCTTATGACAGTGTCGTGGGCTAGTCAGTGGAGGTAAAACCACATTAAAATGATGCAGTCAAACGGAATTTAGGCTATATCCTTAAGAGAGCCTATATTCATACTTTCAACACTTAGCTAAGCATGAGAATTAATTCAACTGGGATCATTCTCACCTCTTATTTTTATACTGTAATTAATTGAGAAAAAAGAAAATAAATGTTTTTAATTAATAGAATATGAGTTAGTAGGATATGAAACACAACATCAGTTTTTGGCACAACAACTCTTTTCTCCTTCTCGTAGATTATTTCATTCTTCATGTTAGCCCCAAAGCTTACCTTGCACAGGTATTTCAAGGGTACTCTTTGATACCTTACTGTATTAAACTATAGGACAACTTTCGAATCATTACAATTCAGATTTCTCCCTAATGATCGATCGAGTTGCTAATTTTAATTAAAAGCTACGTTTATAATTTCTTTTCTTAATTTTAAGGAAAAATGCAGATTTGTTTCTCAACCATATTGTAATTATGCTATTCTGTTAAATTCTCGTAGATGGCTTAGTTGAATACTTTTTTGTTGCTTGATTTTAATTAGAAAAAGAAAGTACATTTCAAGAGTCTTATATTAGGTGCTAATAAAAAACAAATATGAAAGACAATGCTTGAAGTTTCTAAAAGAACATGGTACAGACATTAGGATTTTTTTGGAAGCAGGTAAGATGAAAAATGAGCAATCGCCTTCTCCGGGAATCGAACCACGGACCTCTGAAATACCGGCTCAGCGCACTGACCACTGCACCACGAAGACACGCTAGGAAGGCGGGAGAAATACCTTATATGCTCCCCCTTTTAGAAGGCGACTGGGGTTTTTAGGAGACCCAATCGACAAATCCTGGGTCAGGAGAATCATCATCCAACACCTTTTTAGTTCGGGCGCCATTAGGCGCCCGAACTAAAAAGGTGTTGAGTCATTAGGTTAATTGGAAAAGCCGGAGTGATGAAAAATGAGCAATCGACTTCGCCGGGAATCTTTCATGGTGTAAGAAATGTAAAGTGGGTGTGGAAGAACCTTATACATGTAGTAAATAAAATAAATAGGGCGAATGTGAATACGAAAGCGAGCGTTTCGTATTTTTCATTGCAAAAGAAGTTATTTTAAGCTTTCTCGAATTTCTCCTTTTACAAAATTATTTTTTTCCACTTGGCTTAGGTCTTATACACTTGTTTAGCAATAGATAAAGTGGCAGAAATTTCGAAGATGATACGTTTTTTTAAGTTTTCACTTATTAACCCAATCTAAGTGCAAACTTCGTCCACTTTACTGTTTACTTCATCTGACAAGTATTTTGTAGCCATATCAACAATTTAGTATATGGGAAAACTCGTTAAAATCATCTTAGCATTAAGCTAAAAATAGCAGAATAAGGCACATAATATTTTAGTTCCAGCGTATTTATAAGCAAGAAATTTAACACATATTTCGATTTGGTTTAGTTTCTTAGAAAATAAGATTGAAATTTTAGTTTTACTTGAGTGCTTTTTTGGAGGGGAGGGGAGGGTGGCAATCTTCACTCAAAGGTTTTTTTTATCCGACAACAATGAAATGCTTATGAAATTTTCGATGACTTTTAATAATATTAACCGACAGTTATCTTTAAGCGAAAACAAAGGTTAATTTTTTTAAATCTAAATTGTTTCATTTTCTGCATAGAAGCTTATTAATTTCAAAAACAGGATTGTGAATTTCCATATGAACGAAGTCTGATCATATTATGCATCCTTTCTGTAAAGTTCTAGACTGTTTTCATTTCTGGACTTTAACTAGTTGATTGGTTAGTTTCTTTCGGGAATTGATGAATTATTGCCCCATCGTATTTTTACAAGCTAAAATAAAACACCAAAGTAAAACAAATCTAAAAAAAATATTTATCTGCCTTCCCTGCTGGGCCAGATTTTCAGAACCAAGTGATTAAATAATAATAAATTATTTACAATTAAAAGTGCATAGCAGCTTGCAGGCCTAAAACTCAAAAATGTAATGTAGTTAAAAAATAGTTCCTACTGTTAAAAACAAACAGTAAAAAAACACAGATTACTAACATTCTTATCAGCATAGTTTTTTTTTTTTTTTTTTTTTTTTTTTTTTTTTTTTTTTTTTTTTTTTTTTTCCAGTAGTAATATAAACAGATTACCTGCTAACAGGAGCTGTATTTTTCTAAACTAAAACACTAATTCCATCTTTTTAGGAGAAGTAATAAGTACATAAACGTATCAGCACATACATCTAACAGCAAAACCTTTTCGCTTCTAGCTAGATTCTTCTTAAATTGTTTGTTTCTAAGCCCGCTATATTTTCTTAAACACTTGATAATTTATATCTTTTAGGTGGAATTGAATTGAAACTAAAAGCAAAGAGAAGAGAAACTAACAGAAAGCTGCTTAATCTTACACTTTTGTAAGAATAAGGTATTGCTTTGTATGTACGTTCTGCAAGAAACACTGATCTCTGAATAATTGCCTTTGATGCATAATCTCTTTTATTCCATTGTTTATTCTGAACTTTTCGCCAAAGAGAAAAGTGGTAGTGAAAGTAACACCTTCTTTGTTACTTATTCATTACCATATCGGAGACGTCGATCGCAATATAAGAATACTCGATAGTCGATGCCTTCGGTATGTTATTGGCAGAGATGTAATAAGAATCTTCAAAAGTCGGAAATGTAGAAAACCTAACGTAAGATTTCTATAAGACAGCTTACCTAAAGGAGGTGAGTATACTGCCGTCGTCTGTACATGAGATGTTAATCCAACGTCATAAGCAACCATCTCCTGCTTGAGATGGTCGGCGAACGTAGGATCGGGGGTGTATTGAGGTTGCTGCAAAGTGGCGTAGTGGAGGCCTCCATTGGATAATGGCGAGGGTGCACCACTCAGTTCAACTAACATAGACTTCTGCAGGTCATCCTGTTTCGCCCACTTCGACCACATCTGCTGCTGGGAAAAGAAAAATTCTCAACTTAATTTCTAAGAAATTTTATTAACTACTGGTGGTTAAAGGAATTAAAAAATAAAGTAGATATCCATACGTGTATTCTGCTCAGAGGCTATCATATACAACACTTCTTAGATATTTTATCTTGTATGTGTTAAATTACATCAATTATTTCTTAACAAATTTAAGAATCTGAAGTAACATTAATTTGTTATGGAATACAGGTAAGAAGAACCTGTCTTTCATTTTAATTTAAAATTTTAAGGAAATCCGTTAATTTTAACAGCTTTTCTTTAGATATAAAAAAAATTCCCTTACGAAAATTTTAGACTAATATTTCTTTAAAATAAATGACAGCTTTTAATCAAGTAATCAGGGTTTCACGAAATATGACACAAATAACAATTTTCCGATCAAATGCTTTTTGATCCAGATTAATGCGAACGCTTTTTCAAGTGTGATAACTTGTAAATAACCATGCCAAAATTATTTAATATATTTCATGTCATGACGTGATGACCACGCATGCGCAGTTTTAGCCCAACGGCCTGCAGCGCCTCTCTCTCTCATGTGACTTACTAGAAAAGAGTAGTTAGTTAGTAGTTAGTAGCAAAGTAACGAAGGTAACATGCTGTATGCCAGCGTGAATGAAAATACGCAGTTATACTTTTGTGTTAATCGTTTGTTCTTGTTTTGTTCGTGAGTTAATAAAGTCTCTGTGCTGTTAAATGTTTGGTTTTATGCAATGCCCACATTACGATACGTCTATGGTAGAAATTAAATATATTTCCAGAACCTACACGCCCAAGAAGCAGGATATGACATTTCAACTACAGATATTACTTCTTTATTAGTCATAAAAGGGGTAGAATCTATGTGCTAATCACGAAAGAGTTAGAACTCATTTGATAATTATGGAAAGAATAGAACCCGCATGTGAGTTTGCTAATCACAGAAGATATAAATGGAAATTAAAATATTTGAGTACTTTTTTAATCTTGTGATAGCCCTAGATATTCATACACGATACGAAATTAGGCAAAAATGGCACATCACTTGAAATCGCCTCGGTTTTCTAAGACTTGTAATCAACAATGCCGGTAAAATATAATACGCCTCTGCTGTATGAGTTTTCGAAAGGATACCATAGATGAGAGATAATATTCGGATAAAGATATAGTTAAAGAAATGTGTTGTGTACCGTATTGTATAGCTGGTCGCCATTGTACTGCGTCCTTTGTCTTTTCGCTTCTTCCTCCTCCTCCTCTTGTTGTTGATGATGCAGAGCCACTTCTCGAGATTCGGCAACTACTGCAAAAAGCAACCCAAAATTATTTAACACACCTATACATATCCAAAGAATCATACAAAACTTACGTCATAAAATAAAAAAGTATAGTTGTAAAATGTGTTGAAATTAAAGTATCAAATACGTATTAAGAACGGCTCAGCATTTGTGTGTAATAAAAGCAAATAAATAAATAATAATGATTGTAAAAATAAAAATAATAATAATAAAAAAAAAATGAAAAAATTCTCTTACTAAACAAAGAAGGCAGACAGAATTTTTTCGACTTTAATTAGCATAAATCAAAATCATGATAATAAAGTTTTTCTTAACAAGAGCTAAAATTATATAACGTCATCAAATTAAGACCTCATTTCCCCTCTTTCAACAAATGGTACAAAGATGTTATTCAGACTTGACGCTAGTGTTATGTAGGTTAAGTTAAAAATTTGTTCTACTCTCACCTGAAGAACAACAAAATGAGATGAAACACGAATTTTAAACCACATGTGTTATAAACTATTATTTAAAAATTATTTTAAATTATTTGAATTATTTTAAAATTGTTAAGTATAAGTAAATTGTAAAAAATGAGCAAATTAATTTAAATGAAAATATGCAGCTTATAAAAGGCTGAGTGGTTTTAAAGAATTTAAAATGTATACGTAATTGAAAGTGCTTATTTTAAACTCGATGACGTGTATCTTAAAAACAATGTTGTCATCTTGAAGGTAATTTTATAATTGAATAAGTATCTCTTTAAAATGTATGGAAATGTGGAATATTGCAATATACATAAGCTTGTTTCAATACTATTTAACTCAAACACTCTAATCCTTTAAATTTTTTAATAAAAATTATTTCTTTTCATTTAGAATCATCAGCTGTACAGCTTATTTTCTGGTATTAACTGTATATTATTGCAGAAGAAATTAAAATATTTTCAGGTGCGGAAAGTAGCAGTATCTTTAGTTTTACCATCAATCTAATGTAAAAAAAAAAAATGTAAGCCAAAATAATTTCCGTTTGTCAAAGACATTGACTTTTGTCTAAAAAGGTTACACAGAAGAGCTGGCCTTTAAATAACTTTTGGATCAAAATGCAGTTGTATTAATGAATGCAATTAGTACAATTAAATAATAAGCTATCGTTCATAACTGAAAGCAGGCTTTCACAATGTTTCAGTTATAAATTCTAGAGGAATTTATTCTGATATCTGTGGCTTTATTGCAACGCCAAATACTTGCACGTCCAATATTTTACTATGTCAAAGGATTTAAGAGATGATACAGCTCTAATCATGCAACTGCATTTAGAATAAAACTTAAATAATGAAGATATATTTTGAAAATTGTAAACGCTTTATTTTACTTCTGGAACCCAATTGCATGCATCCTGTTACGTGTTATGAAAAGACCACTTTTATCATTTACTTGACGTTTTCCCGGGCCCAATGAGTTTATTGTGGATTGTGGCCTAAACTCAAGTTTTCATTATCTGTATATAGTCTACACCTGCTAATGACTGGCATGGCATAATGTGCCAAAACGTAAGCTCAAAGTGGATGCTAATCGACGTTTTTGAGTGCAATTAAATATCGCGGAGCGATGTGTCCACGCAAGCGTAACCGAATGTAAACAAAGTTTCTTAACACCACTGAAATCCTACTTTGTTTATGGTGTGGAGGTGTAATCCGAAGGCCACGTGTATCTCATTTTGGAAGAAATTCGGAGTCTGAGAGTTGCCCCAATCGGACGATTGCTGAGTCAATATAATCGCAGGTCGGCATAACTTAATAAGCCCTTGTCTAACGAGCGCTGTCGTTATTGGGCGCTTACGTTTCAGGTCACTGGTCGCGGTTCTACCGCGTACTTCCCGATTTGAGGAAAATGAACACCATTTCCCGGTCTCTGCGAATGCTAAATATTGTATGTAAGAGAATATTTACCACAATTCTGGGAAAAAGTCGCATTTTATGTTACGAAAAGGGAACTCGTTTCATTGCTGTCGATTAGAAGCAAAACAGCAACTCCTATCCCCCAACAAGTGATGAAAGATAAAATGTATTACTTAATTTTTATTACAATTATTTATTGTATTTTCCCCGTTAGTTAAATAATTTTGTCTGGACTGACTAAAAACTGAGTTTCATTAATATATTGTTCTCAATATCCTTCACTTTCTGATTCCACGTAACCACGTAACGTAACTTTTGATTTCACGTAACCTAAGTAGTCTGAAAACATAAAGAAAGAGAAAACGTTTAACAACCGAACTTTCTGCTCTAGGTCTTTTGCAGTTTTTGCTATTCTGGTAAATTACAACATAGTCCTTGAATTCGCCCATAAAGTTTAGTCTTATATAGCTGGCTTTTTACCAGAAATGTGATTGGAGAATAAATCGCGCTCCAACAAGTAATTATTGCAGAAGCAAATTAAGTACAAAAGCGGATAAAAGGATATAAAAAAGTTAATTATCTCTGTTAAGACATATTTATGTAGATAATTTTAAGCAAAACTTTTGGCTAATTTTCAGATGATGGTTACGGTTGGCGAGTTTTTGAGTTACAATAGACCATAACCTCTCCGACAAATGACAGGACAATAATGTTCATACAGAAGCGCTTCCTTAACGCATTTGGGAACTCGTGAATATGTTGGGGATATCCGTGAAATCTTTCTCACCAAAAAGTGAAACATTGTTTCAAGGAAAGAAAAATGTTACTCTCGATAAAACGTCCGATTAAAAATTTTCAGTTTTCATTATTTAATTAATATTAAAAATATGTAAATTGAAATGTTTTGAAGGTACACCAAACAGTTCAATGTTGTAAAGGATGTAACTAACAGTACTTCCTTATGAAATGACTTAATGACTTTGAATCAAATTTATTCTTATTTTTTTAACATATTTTATCTGCACAATTTTACACCGCTTTTCAACGGTGTAAAATTGTGCAGCTTTCATTCAGCTTTTCATATGACTTTCTTTCTTTTTAATGACGAGCCCACCAGCGGCCGAGCGGTAAAGACGCTGAACACTGGTAGTTCGGTCTGAGGTTCGAATCCCGCGAACGGGCTGGCTGCATGGGCGTTTTCGTGGTTTTCCCCATGTGTAACGTGTATACGAGCCAGTTTCCCTTAGAAAGTCCTCCACGAAAGGCATCCCTCCCTTTAGGCAGATAGCCCTCGTGTGCTTTGCCATAATTAAATACACCAACACCTTTTTAATGACGAAGTGCAGCCGATCCCACAGTGGCAGTTAGCAGGTTTGTCAGAGGGCCGCTCTGACACTTTGCTAATAACCAATAAACGACTGAAAAAATAATATGTTTTCCCTTGAAATGATATTTCGGCCTTCCCTTATTAACACGGCAACCGCGGTTAGTAGCCATAACTGGCAAACTTGGCAACCTTAATCCTAAATTTATAACAAGGAATTTATTTGACTCTAAGACGTTAGTCGCCAAAATGTCACTAAAGAAATACATGTGACCACATTAATAAGGAAATACCAATAGTTCTAATTGACGGCCAAGTTATATTTAAATTATTAATAAAAATTTTATAACTAAATTACCCTTAGGTATTACTATCTATGAGCTTATCTGTTTTGATCTGAATGAAGAGGATTTTTGTTTACATCTTGTGGAACAGCAGGCAGATAGCAAATGACTGCTGATCACCTTTAGCGGATATTCTAATTGTTTGCAATAATACTACATTCATTATGTTCTCTGGTTAATGGCTGATAATAACTAAAATTCCCAGCTTTTGTAAAAAAATAAATTAATAATTCTTCTTCAGAAAGCGAAAAAAAAATGAATTAAAAAATTGGCAATTTTGTACATAATATTTAATTGCTTCTTTTATATTCATTTTTTTTTAAATTATGAGTTTTTTGCTAACAAGAAGTAGAAATGAATAAACAGAATAAATAAAAAACATATAAACCAGTGCAATAAATGTTCTTGTTGTGTCTTATCAGTGGGATACATTATTACTATGAGGAAAATTCTGCAACAATCGGATGGCAAAGGCGTTCCGGTTCCCTGATCCTAAATCTCGGTCACATTTTCTCCGACATCTTCCCTTGCAATTATTTTTCATCGGCCACTCCTGGATGTAAAACGTCAATGTTTGGTAGTATTCCAGTTCCAGGTAGGAAATAAATGAACGCGGAGCTACAGTTTCGTTGTTCGAAATCATATGTAACCTAGCGCAAAACACTCATGTTGAACATGTTTCTGTGGATGTTTTCCTCACAATAATTGAATAAATAAGACCTGTTCAAAGAATGTTGCTAGGCTTGAATAAATGAGATGAAACTGGATTGCAATTGAGGACATTTGAAATTTAAGACTATAAGTATTGCAATTATATAATGCAGACCTTTTCTATTTAAAAATAAAATTAATAAAGTGAATAAAGACTATTATCAAATAAATTGTTTCACAATACATCCTCCCCCATATATATAAAATCAAGAGATAATGATTAAATCGAAAATGGTGGCTAACTAGCTGACAGGAAGAACGCAAATCAAAACCGAAACATTGATTGAATAATTATGATTATTTGTTTAAAAGTTAGGAATTAGAAATGTATAACAAATGACACGAATGCTAAAAATTGCTAAAATTATTTGCTGAATAATTATTTAAAACACTGTTTCAAAAAAAATTTGCTACATTAATGTATTTTTTATTCGTTTATAAATGTAATACAATATATGTCTGTTTTGCAATTTTAGTATCTATATTCCAAATGGTTATTCAATGCAACAGTATTAGAATCACTGGATTTAATGTAAATGTGATAAATATTTAAAAGGATTAATTTTAAATACACGACAGGGCAAAAATGCCCCCTCCCCATTTTTTCTGAGTGATAAGTATACCGTGCTCGTTTATGAGTTCTGAATTTGTTGTAATCACCAGTATTTGTGTAATAAAAAGAGCTAAGAAATAAAAGTTACATCCACTGTCTCATCATCGAACTTTATTAATTGTTTCTCATTATTTCTGCATATCATATTAGAGGGGTGAAAATCTCTGTCCTTTTTTTTATTATACTGCAAATGTAAATAACTGAATTTTGATTGGCTTTAAATACTGTTTATGATTATATATATCATTTATAATTTATATATTCTTTTTCTTGAATTAGATAAAGGTAAGGTTCTGAACTTATATTATATAATTCTTTATCTTTCAATTCATCCAATTTCACAGAAAATCTTTCCCATGTGAATAATATATTCTTTTAAGCATAAGTTATTTCTTCAATATTTTTCCAAACTTAATAAACGAAATATCCATATGATAAGGAATAATTTTAAGAAAGATGGTAGCAAATCCTCTTGGTATAGCTTAAAAAAATTGTGCTCAGAAATGTTATTACTTATTTAATTTGATGGAATACATAATTCACTGTAAATTAGATAACTGTTATTTTTAAGTTAAGTCCCTATTTTGTTTTTGTATATCTTTAAAATTAAAAATTTTGTTATAGATATGTTGAATGTAGTTTATTTTATCTCTCATAATGTAACTAGAGAAGTTTGTGACACCGCGCGCAAGATTTGAAATAATATGTCACACACACTATACGAACACTTTTGTTTGTGCAAAAGAGTCGAAAGTAGAATAGAAGTCACGCGCTTTTAATGGCCTATTTTCTAGCTACCTATCCAAATTTCAGGGGCTGTAGTGATACAATTTGGCATTAGATCATTCATTTCACCTTCTTTATTCACTTATTGCTTTTAGGAAACAAACAAAGACAAAAAAAAGATGCTCAAGTATTTAAATTCTTTTCCTACAAATATTAATGAGGTAAGTAGTAGTTTAATGTAAGTACTACTTACCTCATTAAGTAGTTTAATGCATAAAATAATTAACTTAAAACTAAAAGACAAAGTGACGTATTGTTTCAAAATGATCATAAAAGTGTAAATTCCCAGTAGAAATATCGCTGAATTTGTTACAATTTGTAATATATTTTTTAATATTCTGCTAGTTAATTCTTCGAAAAACATGCTTTGTTTGTACAAGGAAAAAATTAGCAACTTTTTTCTCTGAGGATTGAAAATTAAATACAAACTTAATAAAGAAAAGACATGTTCCTTAAGACTTTTCATTGTTAAAGCTCTATTTTAACTTTATTTTTCAATTCCACTGATATGTATCTGCGATGCCATACCAAAATAAATAATCTTCAATTCGTTCAAAAGAGTGTTTAGAACGGAACCTTACGTTATGACTTTTAAAACAGAAACGTGAGTAAAAGATTGAGTTACGGTGTTTATATAATAATTTTCTTCTGAAAAGAGTCTAAGAGAACATTCTTCTTGTCATTTTGGGGAAATATAAAACATCAGAAAGGACACTAGAAATTGGATTTAAACGGAGAAATTTAAAAATGTAAATTCGTTGTTTTGATGAGGTACCGACAATATATACAAATATTGACGTAGCATTGCCAGATAAGAATCAAAGCACATGTGTATATCATTATAAGCATCCTTAATATCCGAAATTACAGAAATTACATTAAAATAGCATGAGTTTCTTTTGATGAATGATAAGAACCCAGAAGCTTCCAGCTACCACTCAATGATAGTATTCCTGGATTTTGCCCTCATCGATTGCATCGGTATTTAAAAAGCAAAACAAAAACTTAAGCTTAAAATTACTTCTCATATTCAAGAACGGAAGATATGCTATGCTTCATTCTTTTTATACTACATCCCAAATTATCTTAATGAGTGAGTAAAATTCACAGATAGGTCGGTTACCTAACTACCAAAATGCGAACTGAATAACGAGCGAAAGAAGCAAAGTATGTATTCTCCCTCTTGTAGTTCTTGGTTGCTCTCGATTCAAGTAACGTTCTTCGCGTAATTTGAGGAAACAGAAAGTTCTCTGCTGTTCGATAACGAGTGCATCATCTTATCATTAGCCTGAGAAAAGAGTGAGAGAAAGACATAAAGACAGAAGGGGAAAATCACGCAAGAAGTAGAGGTACTACAAACAGTTGTTGTTTGAGGTAATTCTCCTGTCCGGGGCAGAAGGGAAGGGTTGGGAAGGAAAGAGGACAATAAATAACTCTTTGGGTTCTCAAATTCTGAAATCCATTTCCTGTCCCCGAGTTTGGGCTCCACAGCCGATAATGCGATTAATAATGGAAGATAATGTTGTAGCGTGAGAGGCATGGGGTATCAGAGAGAGAGAAAGAGAGGGAGCAGTTTATTGTCCGAATTGGGGGAAAAAATGGTCAGCAGTTCCAGCTGCATACAAATTACTGCCAATAAATCTCTTTTAAAATATGGAAGGCTATACTCACCTAAGAGGATAGACAAATTAAAATTTTTAGCCCAACAGTGTTAAATAAAAAAGTGTTTCTTGAATCCTCATTGCATAAAAAGACCTTCATTCGTAAAGAAAAAATGGAAAATATTAACATAATTCTTTTCTGACAAAAGTATTTTTTATTCTTTCTAAGGAAATCCTTATAATTATTGCTAAAAAGTAGTTGTCAGTTTTTTATATTAAAATTAACATGATTCTGGTGCGTTCTATTTTTTCTCTTCTTTTGTTGTTTGTTTTAGAATGCAAGAGAAACTTGTTTCTACTAGAATTTTCTTAGCCTATATATTACTACAATACTGAGGGTATTGGGCAAGTAACTTCAAAATTTAAACAAAAACGTATTTGTTATAAATTTTACATGATTGCGATTACATGCAGACTAACATAAGTACAATGAACCATTGTTAGGGCGATCATTCGAAGTTCCAGGTGATTTTGATTTTCTGTGGAGAAGGTTACCTTAGAGACATAATATTCAATACCAATGTTTATTTATGTTCTCAGAAACTCTGATCACTTTCAAAGATTGCCTACATAAGGATTTAGTGTATTCATATTCGACAAATCATGCACGCTAATGCATTTAAATCACATCTTTTTATATGGGTTCTTGAAAGAAGGAAGTCTATATTTAATTTAGACGCATTCCATAAATGCATCCTTTATCCATTGAATTATACACCAAATTTAATCTATTTTTCTTAATTATTACTCAGCTATAAAATGTCTTTTAACAATTACAAGCACAATCAGATATACTCACATTTCTCAGACCTTCCTAATCTTAAGCCGCAGTTTTTTATTTTAATGTATGTACACTTTTGGCTTGGCAGGCAACATAATAGAAATTTTCAAAAATCTTACAAATAAGGCTTCTAAAACATCGCTGGGTTTTCGAAACAAATCATTGATCAAGCTCCTCAGTACGTTTGCATTTATCCATGTTGCGTCACCTTCAAACGTTGAAAATTCTTTCCCAATCTATTTGCATTTTCCACTAATTTGAAGTGTAAACTATTTCTAAATAGTAACTTTACGTTTTCTATCTCTGTTTAACATTCCCAGTGTCAGATTTCGAGTCTACTTCGTTCTTACAGATTGCACCAAGATAAATCATATTATCCTATCCAACTCTAACTGCTTTTCATGTATTTCATAATGACTACATTTGCCAACCTCATGCAGGGATTTTCATCCCCACTGTGTTCCCAACGCGCAAGAAAGGAGAGGGATCTGTAATAAAAGAGAATTATCTTATTAAATGGTTGGGTACTTTAGAGGAGATCGCAGAACATAAAGCGGAGGGGAAGCAAAGCGGACGTCGAAGATTTCGATAATTGATTAAACAGCTTGCTCCCGGTTGGTCTCGGCGTCGACCAATAAGAGAATGATTCTTTTTTCTCTATCACTCTTTTCTTTGAAAGTCTGGGATATCCCATGGTGATGGGGATACGGGCCTATTGCGGAACACAAAAGCTTTCCAGAGGGTCCAATAGGGTGGAACGTTTTCAGCGATATTAGGGAATGGGGGTTATGTGTCACTCAAAAGAAATGACAGAAGCTTTCGTATGCGTTCTGTTTTGGAATTAAGAGAAGATACTAGCCTTATGTTTTATTTATTGTTTTAGATTTCCTTTCCTCTGACTTATATACCTGTCAAACATTTACGCACTTCGTCAATGTACTGCTCCGGTGTACATAAATACCGCTTATTCGAAGATCTCTATTTTGAAACGCACAGATGATTTTTCAATGTTTTTTACTTCTAAACATTTTCATCATCACATTAACTCCTAAATATTTCTTCTTAACATCTGAGGCCCAACTAAACAGGGCTAATGATAATTCATCACTGATACGATGACGACAATTCATCATTCGTCAATATTGAAATTGATCGAATGAGGGTCTTCCCTATTTCCTTCCAGTTATATTTAAATGTATTGAGAGAGTGGGAAGAGGGTTCAGCGCAAAGAATAAAGGCATTATTTCCACGCGACTTTATAATATAGCAGTCTCTTAATTTGAAGATCTAAAGTTCGAATCCTGGCTAGGATATAGTTTATTTACTTACAATACCTCATATGCAAGCTCTTCTTCTCTAAAAACATATTTCTTTAAACTCGCAGTTATACTTATTATTGCACAATCGATTATTATATAAATACATGAAATTTTTGTGTTTGTACTTTTATATGCAAGCAATCAAAATCAAATAAACATGACCAAAGATGGTGAATAAAATTATAGCTTCTCGAATTCTCAATGCTAAAATTAAATTTAATAAAATTGTGCATCCATTTTTAACCCCACATCGACAAATGTCAGGTATCTACCGAAATAAGTTTAAATAATCAATAAGTACAAAAAAATCTCATCCAAATTTAAAACTTGCATCTGAAGACTGAGTGACGTATCTTATAACATTTTTTTTTTCTTTTGAAGACTTCAAATTTTTCCGAAGCACAGCATACAGTAGTGAACATTAACATATTTTCTGATACATTTCAGTCCCACTGTCTGTAGTCTTTTATTTCATCCAGCTGAGATTCAGTACAACATTTCTTTCAAATAAGATTAATACTTTAAAATAAATTTAAGATTACTACTTCAAATACTTAAATTTTCGTTTCAACGCTTTTTTGCCTGTAATTCTGTTTTTCATGCGCGCACATTGTCATGTAAGAAAGCTCTCTGTAGAAAATTAATGATTTCTAGCCTAAAAATCTATTTCACAATGCATTTAATAGCAATTAAAATGAAAATTCATTTATTAATTTACTTTATTACACACTATAGTTTTTAAATAAAAGGAGAAATTCTTATAGTTTTTGAATAATTAGTTCAAATACTTATAGTTTTTGAATGAAAGGACTTTTATAGTCGATTAGAGTTTGATCATATTTTTTAAAAAGCGATGTTCGTAACAATATGTATAATACGATTGATTTCCCAGTTTTATTTCATTTTCATTCAGGAATTAATATTCAGAAAATATATGCATAATTTAAGTCTATTGATTTTTTAAGAACTTTTCCAACAAATAATTAAGACATGAGTATAAATGGTATTGTTCATATTTAAACTTCGTTTAGCTTAAAAAAAATTGAAAGAGGAGCAAAAAAAATGTAAGTTATAAATTATGTCAGTTAGATATACTATGAATTATTTCGATTACATCTATCAAGTTAAAATGTAAAATAAGGAATGGCAGGAAATCTTAGAATTGGCAGTTTAAAATTAACATAAAGACACTTCCGATCTCCTCTACATTTCAGTTTTACAATTTTTTTAATCTAATTTTAAAAGATTACTTAATTGGGGTAGTTACTGTTCGTATAGATCAGTAAAATGAATAAACGGACAATTTATTATTCACAAACATTTCAATGAATTTAAAATACTACTAATATTTTTATCCCGCAATAAAATTTTAAATATCTACGATATCAATAAAATTGGCTACAAATTGGTTACCTTTGCTTTTGAATGTACTGAGAGCATATCGAAAGAGAAGAAAGTGAATTTTATAAATATGCTATCTGAACATTTAATTTCTTACTGAGTAGACATAGAAACATAGTAAATTGCCGACAGATTTCTAGATATTACATTAAGAAAAGTTAAATGTGATAGGTTTTTTAGAGTCGTTAGGTTTATCGACGCAGGAGACGTGAAAAATGTGCAGTGCTTGCGCTGGGATTCGAACATCGGACCCTCCCGATTACGCGTCAGACGTGCTTCCAGTTACACCTCGAAGGCACGCGGGAAAGGAGAAAATATCTTATATATTTAGAGGGCGACTGAAGATGAGGGGATTCAATCGCCTGGTGGATTGGTCTGATGGTGACGAAATAACATCCACCCCCCTTTTAGTTCGAGCACCGCTTGTAAAGGATAGGTTGGAAATAAATAAAACAAAATAGCACTGCTTTCGGTAATTCCATTCGTACTTATAAAATTAATATTATACTTTATATATGCAAACTATATTATACTTTGAAAGTGGTTTAAAGATTTTTGTTAATTATGAAGATGTCTCTAGTTAAATTTTAAAACGGTTCAATTGCCAATGTATTCAGTAAAGTGTTTAAGATTTACAAATCGGAAACTTGGCAATAGCTTTTTCCCCGTATGTTTGGATATTTAAATCAAAATGCAATCCGTTGCCGGAACAATGGAGGTTTCCAGTAGAGCGTGAAAAATATGAAATGAAATTTTAAAAATATACGAGTCTTGTTACGTGCCTATTTATTTATTTTTTTCCTTGTATCTGTTTGAGCCCACGTATTTTACACCATCAAAGTGATTTCAGAGCTGTTTTATTACCAGTCAAACAAAAAACAAATTGTAACCCTCATATTATTTTCAGTATTTTTCTCCTACTCAATGAATGCGTGTGCGTATTTTTCTTTCCTGTTTTCTTATAGAATACGAATCATCTTTCAGGAAAATTAGGCAGTTGCTGATGGAGAGAAAAGGGAAGAATAAGAACAGGAATTCTTCTTTCAAACAACAACGATTTTGGCCAGTTTTGCATGTTCTGTTGACCAGTTACAAATGGTCAGTTACAAATGTAGTGGAATTATTCACGCACTCTTTACTTTAATTTTTAAAATTTTAAAAGTACGTTAATAAAATTAATACTTTTCTCATACAATTAATTGGTTTAATTTACTTAAGTTCGTAAAGTAGAACTATTGGATTACATATGCCAAGAATATACGTATTTATAAAAATTATGAGTTTAACAAATTAATAATTATATCAGTCAGATATATTATAAATTATATCAATTAGGTCTGTTAAGTTAAAAAAATAAAATAAATATAAATTAAAAGTAAAGTAAAGTTTTGAAATCATTCATTTTGCTACTGATCAAGTATTGTACTGGAATCATTTGAAAGATAAATTAAATATGATATGAAATTAAAAGTAAAGTTTGATAAAGATATGAAGTTAAAAGTAAAGATCATTAAAAGTAAAGTTTTGAAATCATTCATTTTGCTACTGATCAAGTATTGTACTGGAATCATTTGAAAGGTAAATTAAATATGATATGAAATTAATAATGACAACAGTTTTCAGGATTGGAACTTTGGCAGACCCCTCACAAAAATAAAATTTTCTCTAAAGTAAGGTAAAGTAATGAGAAAACGAAGAGTTTAGATTATACTCTTTTAACATCACAATAATCAAATTCTCATAATACTTCATCATAATAATTTTTTATTTTTCTATTTGCATCCCACTGATTTCTCTTTATCTGTTTACATGCCTATATTTATACTCATGTTTTATATATATACTAAATTTCTGGAAAACGTATTGATACCTCGCTGAATCATTAAAAATAAAACGTTAAAAAAATTCATCATTTAAAGTAAATCCCGATACATACATGTTACTATATCCATATCAGTTTCCAGTTTCTTTAATTTAACTAAATCTTATTCCTTAATAAAAAGTGTTAATGGCAATAGAAAGTTTAAACGCGTAAGCAAAATTAAGAATTTTATTCAGAACTCATTCTTGAGCACTTTATCTTTTACTTGGCAATAGCTTACTTATAGTTGACTTATTCTCTGCCTGATGCGTTTAGTGTGACATTAATATCATTCGCAACGTTAGAGTATTGTACAAACGTAGAAATAATACAACGACCTCAAAATCACTAAATTTTAATAGGATGAAAGACTTAAGTGTATTAATTAAAATAAAATGCGCTTTTTAAAGTTTCCCAGGTGGCAATGAGAATTTGTTTGCTATATATGAACTTCCCTCTTTATTACTCTATTCATATATTTTTCTGTCTTCTGTGAAAGTAAAAAATGAACAACATTATGATTCTGTTATTTAAGTAAGTGAGCATCAACGAGTGGTGAGGCCTCTTAGAGGAATATCTTTAAAGTCATAGTGACATTTCTAATGCAACAGATGAAATATCAAAAAAGATTCTCTTATAAATTTCAGGGCCAAGTTGAGGCTGTTTTATTCAATATTTGATAGTATTAGCTTTTCCATGTTACATTTATTTACCCTATTTAAAATGTTTTAGGCGTTTTATTTAATTTTATGGAGCATTTTAAACAAAATTCTAAAGAAATTTTAAAAATTTGATCAAGACATGTTTTTAACAACCAAACTTGTTTGACATTAGAAAATTTCTTACTTATAAAATTAGAAAACATTATTTAATTATCCTCCAGTAAATGATAATTTATCGTTGAGTGCAATGTAAAAAAAAAAAAAAAAAAAAAAAAAAAAAAAAAAAAAAATTAAATTAGTTTTTCGCTTTACGAAAGACAAGAGCCGTTCGCATTGAGTGACAAATAAATGTTTTTACTGTTCTGCACTTTTTAAAATTTTACGAATCTTCCAGCATTGCGATATTTGATTTGATTGGTGTGAGGTGTACAATAGTTAATCTAAATATTGTAAAGCACAAGAAGAGTGTACTTTTTCTACGTTATAAATTGCTTGTATGTATTGGCCTGCAGTTCGAACTGCAGAAACGAAACGAAAACGGGAAAGATTAAGGTATTCAAAGTTCATGGTTAATTTTTTGGTACTTTAAAAGTACTATTAAAGTAATTTAAAGTACTTCAACCATTCCATAAATTCTTATAATGTGTTATAAAGTACTCCACAAGTGGTAACGTTTTATACTTGTGAGCATGAGTAGATCGTGAGTAGATCTGTGGTTGATACCCATCTCTGGGAGAGATATCAGAAGCTCTGAATGAGACTCGATAGAAGGGCAGACCGCATAATCATCTCATGTTCCATAAAAGGGAAGGAGCACTAGGAATGGGGGGACCCGTTTCATAATGAAATGAATGGGGAAAGATCTACCAACCGTAACGCGGATTGAGTCGTAACCAGCTGCCATGTTTTGGCGCCTTGGAATCATTTCAATTATCCTATCTCTCATTTTTCCAATCCCTGCCAAATTCAAAGACCGCTCTCCCTCACGATATGTCGGAGTCTGTGTATCAGCGAAACATTTAACTAGTCCCTGATGGGTCTTACGTCCTATGCGCTTTATTTCCATTTCCATTAACATCCCCTATGAGCGACCACAGAATAAACGATGCTTTTGTATTGGATATTTAATTCACATATAATTTAAAAAGAGCATTTCAGAAATATTTTATTTCAAGGAGCTTGGATTCTTTAGAATTTTTTTTTATTATCAAGCATGCAGCGTTTAAATCTTAAATTTGAGTAACATATTTTATATGGAAGCAGGAAGAAAATCCTGTACCCTTTTTATCCAATTACATGCGTAAGTACTATAAAACAAATCAAATTTATTATGAGAACTATTATTATTATTGTTATCATTAGTACTGCTTTTCTGAAAAATATAATTGAATGCCGAAATAAATAACTATTGCTTGAAAATTTTCATTTAACTATAATAATAATAATGTAATGGTTAAGTATAAAAAATTTGCTTGAGATAATAATTTTTAATATAAAAAGGAATTATCGGATTTATCGTGGTTTCATTCAGACAGCATAATTTCATTTTTACTTAAACAAACAGCAAAAAAGATTCAAAGTTAATTATCCGTTCGATATTTCTGTAGTTGTAAGTTATTTGTTTCTTTTTTATTGTTGTTTAGTTGTTTGTAAAATACATAGATTTATCAAAATCCATAATGAGAGGTGCTTAATAGTTGTTCAGGAGCTTCAGCAAAATTAATTTCGTATTCAAGAGAGTTTTTAAACTGGAAAAATAAATAGGTAGCATAATTGTCCTCTTGATGTATTGAAGTGTGCATTCAAAAACTGTTTTCATCACGCAGCTACCATTTTCCCACATCAACTTGAGGTTTGCAAATGACATATGGGCGGTTGTTGGAAGTGGTCATTAACTCCGTGACTTCTCGTTAACAAGGTGAAATAAGTTAGTTGCGGCTCCGGAGGCCAGCCGGCGAACTAAGCCACAAAACCGCATGCACACGAGCTGTCTATTAAAGAAGGTTAGGAAACATAACAGCGTATCGTCTGAGACCTTAGTGATTTATGAAGTGCTTTTCGCGGTTTGCCATTGTACTAAAGCGTATAATAAAGTACACGTGATAAGAACGAAATATTTCTTTTTCGCAGTTTCTCAAGCAATTCAGATTGAATTTCTTGGTGTCTTAATTCCACAAAAAATGACTAAATTTTCGAAATCATCAAAATTTAGCGCCAGAATCCTAAAAGTATGTCATGTCTGGGTGCTTAAATTCGATAATTTTAAGTGGTGTCTATATAATTTCAGAGTTGCTTTTGAACTGCAGCTTTATTTCTGTCTATCGCATATTTAAAAAAAAAAAAAAAAAAAAAAAAGCGAGAACCTCAAGGAGGGAGGGAATACCAATTAAATTTCAATTAAACCGTACTGTATAATTAATTTAATTCCTAATGTACATGCCAGTTACTAGACTCATAGGAGAAATACATGATTTGTTAGTTTTCGGCATAACTCAATAAGCTACAGCAATTTTTGTGAAAAATGCAGGGTTTTTTTTTTTTTTTTTTCATATTTATTAATCTTACGAAATAAAAGCAACAGCTTTCTATGTTAAAATGTTAGCTTAATTAAACTAAAAGGAAAGCAAACGAAATTTAATATTTTGTTTAGCTTTCTTTAGTAATCAATAATAGCTGATATCATGAAATATACTCTTATATAGTTTACCACTTTACATTTAATTATTGCGCTATGATGGTATATCTTAAAAATAAATTTTATCAGTCCCCCTTTCTTTTTTTTTTTTTTTTGTTATGGGAGTAGGTTTATTACTGATTTAAGTTTTTACTATATCCCAGATCTTTTCAACATGATTTGTAGCCGGCAATATTTTTTGACCAATCAGTTACAGGTTTGCTGGGTCGCTATTCAAACTTGCTTAAAATTTTGGTTTCAAGGCATAAAACGGTATATATATATATATAAATTCAAGGTATTCAAGGTATATATATATATATGCCAAAGAAAAAATTAAGGAAAATTATAATGTAGTATCGTTTTAACAATAAAAGAAATAAAAAATGAAATGTTGTACGAAAAAAAAAAAAAAAAAAAAAAAAACAAAACAGGATTTCAGTCAATGGGTCTAGTAATTTACTACGATGCTATCTATGCCGTTTCTATTTTACTTTCCTTCTTCCTGAAAGAACAAGAACAAAGTATTTATTTCTTTACAAGCGATATTTCCAAGAATATTTGTGCGAAGTTTATTTTAGTTTGAAAAATTCTCGACTGTGTTGTAGTGAGTTCTAAGCTGTGATCAAATAAATGAAACAAGATCAGGAAAGTAATTTTCTTGAAATTCCTTGTGTTTGATGTCACACATTTAGGCGCGTAATAAATATAAGTAATTTAGTGCTTTTGCAGCATTAGAGATACCTATAACGAAAGTTTATATAGGTATACATACGTAGAAAGGCTATGTGTGTATTTTTAAGCATGGTATAGAATTCTAGTTTTCAGGTTTCTTTTTTAATGAAATGTAGAATTGAAAAGTAAGTTAATAAAGTTAAATAAAGTTATGATAGCAAAGCATGCAATAATAATAATTTTGCACGGTTTTTTGTAGCTTCCAAAGTCTAGTAAAGAAACATTTGGCTAAGAATCTGTGTATTTCCATCACATATCGCTTTCCATCGTTATCTTTCGTCGTGCCATTAAAATTCTCGGTTAGCGAAATGGAACATGACATTTTTCTCACAAGCATTAAGATTTAATCCCTATTAATCTTTCAGCACAGAATTTTGTTAGTTATCTTTTATAAAATTTGCTAATCATATACAGTGCTCTGATTCACCTCTGGACTTCTTTGCTAAATTTTTCTTTCTCAAAATATACGAATAAAAATAAAGCAGTTGTCTTGAACTTCTGCTATAATTCTGTTATATCAAAGTTCCAAATATCGGCAAACGAGCTGGTTGCATGTGTGTTTTCGTAATTTCTCTCGTGTGTAAAATATTAAGACGGCTTTTTTTAGAATATCCTTTACGAAGGAATTCTTTCAAGTAGTAGGTAATTTTTGTATGCTTTGTCGTATTCGACCCAAGAAAAAGGCAATATTGAGTTCCTGTATTTTTAAGTAATCTGAAATTTCTTCATACCATTTCCTGCAAGTTTACTTTTGAAACTGAAACAAAATTAAAAACAACAGACGTTCATCACAATGTATCGAAATCTACTCTCACGGTGTAACACCGGACATTATCATTTAAAGTCTAATTCTAGGTTGGGAATCTTTGACCTTGGTCACGCTTGTGTGACGGTAACTTCGCTACTTTGGAAAAAGCCGTGACAAATCGCATCGACTCCCGTTGATCTACAGACAATTACAGAGACTCAACCAAGACTCGCGAGTAATTGCTTATGTTCTTTCTGTAATTAAATTTTAACGCCTTTGTAATGGATGAGGTTTCGAAGTGGACGTTATGTGTTCGAAAGTTCTTTACCTAAGCAAGAGCAAAGACCATAGGTTAAAATTATCGAATGAATTTGTGCCATGCTATTTTTTTATAATATTTCACCATTACTTTCACATGCCTATGATTTATTTTTAAGTATAGTAAATGTTATTTTGAAGATTTATGAATGTTATTCGGAATAAATGATGTAAACGAAACGAAGAATGATGTCAACATTTCGATGAATTCAATTTAATAATTCTGAAAAGCAATTTCGATATTAATTCAACATTATAGAAAGTGATGCAAGAGTTTATTATTTTAGATTCTACCATATAACTAACAATATTGTAAAAAATTTTAATAATAATAAGTAATAATCAAGTATTATAATGATAATATTAATTATTATTATATATAAATATTATTATATTAGTAATTATAATAATAATAATTACTATTATTATTATAATTACTATAATAATAAGTTATTACAATAATAATAATACTTACTATAATAATTAAATAGTAAATATTAATCAAGTATTATAGCGGCTAATAATCAAGTATCATAACGGCTTATATAAACTACTTGCAATTGTAACCAAGAAAGCGTCTTAATTTGCTCAAAATTGCATTGTATTCGTACTTTTAGATTCTTTTCTAGTTTTTCTGAAATTTCATTTGGGGAATGATTAAACAATACATTCTCTCCATATTATGAAAATTATTGCTCAGATATTACTTTAAAGATTTTCATAAAGGTTATAAATTAATCTTCTCGATATAATGCAAATTTATATTAATATAGTTGGCTTATCTAAGTCAAAACTGGTTTCAGTATCTCAAGATAAATCTTCTTCCAAGTAAAACTTATTTTGAAATTCTGCCAAATGGCATCTTTAATAGCTGTTTTATCTTCAATTAGGTCCAACATTGTGTCTGATGAAGGTTTTTTTCGGTTATACATCTCATTTTAACTAGGCTGCAGTGAATTTCATTTCATCGCGAAAAAATATTAGCATGATTTCTAAAATAAATTAAATATTTGCTATCACTGTAGCTTTTAATATTGTTAAGTCGCTTTTAGAAAATATATTTCCTTATTTTGTTCATTAAGATCTCTAAATTTAAAATAAAACAACGAAAGTCTTCAGACTTAACAACGACTTCCAAACAAGACTTCCAAACTTAAGACAACGAAAGTCTGAAGACTTTCGTTGTCTTAAGTTTGAAAATTCACGAAACTCTCTAAATTTGTCTTACAATCTGTCTGCCAATTTAAAACGTATCATTTCGCTCTTAACATACAAATTTTAAATCGTTACGATATAGCAAACATAAAATGAATCAGATTCATGCTAAATGCATTTGAAGGAAATTTAGAGTACAGTGTGTTCGAAACGTCCATACTCTTTATAGCCTTTTTAGTTTTACGTAATGTAATGGATTCACTTGGGTAGTTGTCCAGGGGAGCAATTTGTGACCTGTAATGTTGGACACACTAGCTTATGTGCCTCTAAATCACCTGAGACATACTTCTAATTATTTAAAGTGTGAGCAGGTCTTCGGTTTTTCTTAGACCTATAGTAGAAAAATAGCCATGATATCCTTAATACACCCAGTTACCCACAGTGGAAGAAGTTTTTTTTCCACCATATGAAATCTGAAAACGAAAATAATCTTGAAAATAGAATCATGCTTCAGCAGCTGTGCTTTGCGCTACATTTTTACGTGAAATACCTTAACTGTGCGTTATTAACTTAAAATATCATCTTTAGAAATACCACATGGATATAAGAACATCCAGGATGCACTCTACAAATCATTATTGATTAGCACAATTGATAAGAAAACGTAATTAAAAAAGTACTGACGTTGTTCGGTGTTATCTCTGTCGTCTCTTTTCCTTTTATTGCTACCGTTGTCCTCCAGGGGGTTTGGAATTCCAAGAATTCCATTGATGGAGTAGGAAGGCCTTTGGTCTGGATGTGAGGTGACAATAACCGTGGAAGTCATTTGAGGGCTAGGACTATTGGAACTGGACGTCACCACATGTTTTGCTTTCTCAGCAGCTTTGTTACGCACAATCCTATAAATACAAATAATTATTAGAGGATATACCTTTTTTACAGAAACATTTGCATAAGCATTTCTCCCTCAGACTACATTTAAAGTTTATCTGAGGAAAGATTTAAGTATGCAGGTGCTTAACCATATACAAAAAGGCTTTGTTTGGATAAATTCATCACTTAAATGAAAATATCAAGGCCAAATGATTTGTAATTCGAAAATGTACTTAATATGCCTGCTGATATTATAGCTCAATCTTGTCAACCTTAAGAACGTTTAGAAAGTTTTAACATTACGTTATACTTAAGCAAAGTTATTTAACATACGGCTTATTCTACAATGTTTTAAACACCTAATATCTTTATTCATTATAGCAACGGGTGTAAAATGCAATGTGGTTGTAAGGAGAAACAACATTAGTGCCTTTCTCTAAAAACATACTAGGTATAAAGGATTTTTGAAGCATTGAATTGATAACTGTATGATTGAGAAACTGATGGTGTATGTACTAAAATCAAGACCGTTAATTTAAATTTTTTCGATGAGGTTCGAAACAGCTGATAGAAGTGTTGGAGCATTACACTTATTGTTGTTTTAAAAGACATGCGACTTTTCGGAATCATAAAGTTTTGATTGTAGGAGTTGTTCCTCATTTTTTAGACTCTTATGTTCCAAACAGGAGCATCCTGTATCTGGTTACCTCCACTTTAAATTCAGATCCTTCACATATCACATTTAGCGTATATGTTAACCCGAAAAATAAACAAGATTTGAAATTCGAAGCGAGGCCCTCCAGCGCTTTTCTACACCGTTTAGGTCGAAAATCCTAAGGCCAATTGCAACGGTGTTTTGAATTATACTCGTATATTTTTAGTGATTTTGGACATCACTGAAGAGTAACATAGGATCTTCGCTTAAATATAAACTAAAGGTAAATAAATAAGATCGCTTCTGATTACAATTAGAATCCTGCTTTACCTAAGTAAAACACGAAAGTGAAGTAAACAGTTTATCAATTTTGCAAGCTGAATCCAATCAATCATTTTTAATTGCATAGTAAAAATTACCCATGTCTGCGTAATCATTTTATCAGGAGGAAATTAAACATAAGGCAAATATTTTAATTAATAAATTAAAAGCAATATTATCATGATAAAGCTTTTTTACGAGGAATATACTAGTGGAATCTTGCAAATTTATTCAAAACAATGAATAAAGAAGTATCACACTGCTTAAATATTTCAATATTCCAGTTATAACTTATTACAAATACTGATAGTTATATTCATGTTACAGAAATTTTGCTTGAATACTTCTGCAGATGCCTTCCTATGTATATAAGGCTATGTTTCAATTTAATTTCTTTGACGTGTTGGACGTTTTGGATTACGAAATCGAATACTCAAAATGAAGACCACGAAGAAGATATATGATAAATGTAATTAAAGTAACATTTTCAAAAGGATAATTTCTATATTGTTAAAATAATTAATGGGTGATCAAATGCTAATTAAGGACGCATTATCTGTCAAACTATAATGTTATGATTTGATGAAATTGTAGCAAGAGACCTTCATCGACTCCAGTCATTTTCATACAGCTTGACAGCAACCTTCTCTAGTATTTATTGTTATGAATCTGCGAAAGTTCGCCTCTGGAATAAACTGATGCTGTTGCCAAACGAATGTACCTTTCTTCATATATTCCTTTGTCAACTCGTCTTAAATTGTGAGTCTCAGTTTTAATTAGGATGGACTTTCAATTTTAGAAACTTGTATAGAAGCAAACAATCTCTCAAATTCGAAAGCTCATAAATTAAAATGCCGTTAAAATGAATATGACCTTTTTTTGGAACTAATGCAATAATTCGTAAAAAATGTGTAGTTCATGAATAGGAAGCTAATTAAAAGCACAAGTCTACAGTACGTATCTTTCCAGTTTTTTAGATGCAGTCTCAGATTTCTCTGAATTTGTTCAAGAAAGATATATTCGAAACTCGAGGCTTCCAGATAAAAAATGATTTCATTTGCGTGCGGATTTATTCCTTCCGCAAAGGGTGAGGGAAGTCGCTTTATTAGTCACTGCTAGAGGAAAACATTTCCAGACAAATAGAACGTCAGCAATATAAATGTTTGGACGAAAGAAGGGGGCCCACACGCGGAGGTCTCTCTGGCCGTCATCCAGATCGACACGGAAACACATTTCCAAAATAGAAACCATTCGCCCCTCTTCATACATCTTTTTTGCCACTCATTACCTAATTGTAATACTTATTTCTACGATTGATAGTGATCAAGCACAACAAAAATCGTTACGAAGCAGCAGGGATTCGTTTTATCAAGCTAATTAATCATAGACACAATTCGTATTCAGTCAAGCTGTTAGTCCTCCGAACTCCAACAACACAGAAAATAAATAACTAAAGCTTCTCTCTTCCAGCTCTTAGCAAGAAGATACATACGTCAACCAGTGTTTATGTTTACAGATTTATCAATCATGACAGCGCTGTCTATTAATAAAAGTTGCAGAAAAATGTCCAGGCTACCAAATTCTATCTTAGCACAATCAACTGGTATGGAATACTGATTAAATACAGCTATCTGCTAGACGTTTAAATTTTATTTATTTGCGGCGAATTTTAATTTAACTGATTAACTTGTAGAATGGGCAGCTTAGATTTTTTTGATCGAGTTGGAAGCTCTAGTGGAATCTTACGTTAACGATCTAGAACAAAATACAGGACAAAGTTTTCTAAAATTAATGTGTTGTTAATTATAGCTTTCGCGAAAGTATATTTTTATTCTAAACAGTATAAACCACTATCTTTAAAGAAACTTTTCTTTAAAAGATATTTCTTCATTGTTCGAGCAAATTAATGTAATTTTTATTTTATACTTTATAATTTTTAATAATGATAAGTATTTTGCAGCATAATTTAACTGTTTGGAAATTGTATGTTTTAATTAAATTAATTAAATTTGTCTACGTGATACGTATTTTAAAATAATCTGAAACTGTTAATGTATGTCACAAACATTAAAATCTTTGTAAGAAACAGTTAACCAAAGCGCTTAGTATAAAGAGTGTGAGAAAGTTAGAATTTTTTTATATAAATTCTAGCGTGCATATTTTAGTACCGCTGGAAGTTTTTTTATTGCAAATATTGCATACACATTCGTCTTTTTCTGGCATCAACATTATATGAAAAATACAGTTTCCAAAATTTTTCAATACCAAAAGAGTTTTATATATTTCAAATTCATAATTTTAAGAATTTTTGTTTGCTTAGCACTATTTTTGCATAGATGTGTAATCTGATATTTTTGAATAGATGTGCAATCTGAAAATTAGGCTTTGTTCTTTAAATGATGTATTTCATTGAGCAGTAATGTTTATAATAATGATAATTTAATAATATAATAGTGAGTGAATGACGATCATGATCATTTTCTGCAAACAGATGAATACCTAATAATTGATAGAAAGAAAATTACATCAATCATAAGTGATTTTCTTCCTATCGGTAATATGCTTCTGGCATACAAGTAGATAAGATATTTTTTAATTTCATCTAGAAATCATAACAATTTATTTAATTATTTTAGCAAAATAAAAAGCGAAAAAATTCCCTGTTGAATAAATCTATGGAAATTTCCCTGGAATTTCCTAACAAATTCAAACCATTTGCAAATTTCAGCAGCAAATTGTTAGCATTTGAAATTCCAAACAAGCAAAAATGGAGCAAAAATTTCATGGACATAAGATGAGTAGGCAATTTAACCAGACAGCGGTAAAGAATGCAGTAAAAATCTCCTGCTTTGGATTATTTTGCACTTCCTTAAACTCACACTTGCTTACAAATGGAGTGTTGTGATCTATTAAGAGGACATTTGTTTAAACTCTTTTTTATACTATTTATGTTTATGCTAAGCAAATCATCGACTTCGTCTTAAAACACAAACAAGGATTTTTCACGAAGCAGAAATAACAAACAAACAAACCTGTTGATGGAGCTGACAGAAGGTATGTTGTCTTGATCACAAATTCCATCGGCTAAAAGCCGGTCCCTGATTTCCCAAGCGAACATGGTTGGGTTTTGTTTTTTGTAATTGGCTATGGCGTCTACCACTTTAGGGGTGGCCACTTTTGGTTTGCTTCCTCCAATGACTCCCGGTTTGATGGAACCCGTTTCGTAGTACCTGTGAGAAAACAAGAAAACTAAATTTTTTGCAAAGCCACTAAAATGAGAAAACTGTAAATTACAAAAGTTCGCAAGTTCTCTCTGAAATAAAATCGACAATAAATACATTCTTCAGTGCAGATGGGCACATTCTTTTCTCACCAGTTATAGAATCGACACAAATGTGATAAGACAAATTAAGTAAAATTGCATAATGACCAAAGGTGTTCATGCAATTAAATAAGACACCTACAAATCAAATTTTACCCACAGATATCTTGTTAATATAGTAATACTATTTTATAGTTCATTAAAAAATTTAAATTGCTAAACTATAGATTAAATGAGGTAGAGATGATATTCATAAAATAAATATACAAAATTCACAAAAAATTACAGTAGATAGTAATTTATATTTTTCTCCCATAGGGATTGCAACTGTGCAAGATTAAGGAGTCTAGTATTAAATAGCCATAAGTGCCATAAAAACAAATCAGATATATCGAAAGCTATAATAACGGCATTACTGTATGGTGATTTACGGTAAGGTGGCAATTTACGCATCAGGTTTAATGGTATTAAAATTTTTTACTTGAAAGGCAATAAACGATATACTGCACCAGCATTTCTTTAAACTTAAAGAATTCAAGTACCTTTTTCAAATTACGCGTATTTCGATAATCTTTAACAATTAACTTATGTAACTTATTAGATTTTTATAAAGGAATTTCATGAGGAATCAAATTTTGATTCAGAAAATTACTCCATGAGACCTGGAGCTGTAAATTATCTATTTCTAATAATTACTCATGGATCTTTGATTTAAATCAAAGATCTGAGGGATCCTCGGGCATCTATTCGTTGTTTCAGACATTTTATTACAGTATTAGTAAGACTTGGATTATGTAACGAATCGAATAAACGAGCGCTTGTAACTCACTATGGTGTGAATTCCATGGGAATGAGAAAGGAAGAAGTAAAATATAGAGAACATGTCCAATTTTAAAATTGTGTACACATTTTAGACTCAGCTATAATATTAAACAAAGATTAAATTAAAAATGAGTAATATTAAATCGAGATTAAATAAAGGTGGATCGATTATTTTATTGTTTTATTTTAGAACAGAGCTCAGACTTTGCGCAACAATAAGCAGTTAAGTCAACCAAATAAATCATGAAATTAATGAAAAACTTTACTGTACACAATATTTCTGATAAAATTCTGTTAATTATTAATAACATTGATCAACTGAGTGCATCTATGCCACACATATATTTTTCTTTTCGCCTTAGAAAAATGAGAACTTGGAACAATTAAAATCACATTTATATTGTACATTTAGAAAGGGGAAAAAACTTTATTCCCTACGTGTACAGAGACTAAGTGACTAAGTACTGATCGAACAATAAGTCAATAATACTCAATTTTAAAAACTAAGAAGACTTACTTGATAGCCATATGCTAATTTTATTCAAATTTATTATAATGAATTAAAAAAATTATCATTTATTTGTTAGTTGGTTTTTATTTTTAATTATTTTATTTTACTTTTAATTACTTATTTACATTTTAAAATTTTTTATTATTTATTTATTTTATAAAAAATCTCCTACAAATTTGTATGAAGACAAATTATAAATAGCATATGTATTTTAAAAACTTTTATATTTTCCTAAGCGAAGACCGTTTGTAATAGGTAGAAATCAAACAGAGCACTTTGCCTTCTTTCCGTTTTCGTGAAAGAGGGCGACAGAAATAAGATCTGAAGGCTTATGTGAAGAAACGTATTCTTTTTAAATAATTTTTTAGTGTGCCGCTCGTAAACTGGATATCGCCTTTCTTGACTGGATGAATGCCAGATGCCGCCTACTGTTTTCCTTGGAGCACCTGTGTCAGAATTTTTTGACTAGACACAGTTGAAAAATTATTCGAATATGTTGGACTGCAAAAATTCGGTCTTTTTTTTTTTTTTTTTTTTTTTTCTTTCTTAAATTTTCCTTTATTTCCAGAGATTAAATTTAGAAGACGGGTTAAGGTAAATGCATATGTATTTAATATTATTTTTGTCAATAGCATGTGGTTGTTTAAGCTTCAAAATCGGCTGTATTCGACCTTTCAATGTTTTTTTTTTTTTTTTTTTTTTTTTCTTTTCAATTTTTATTTTATTTTATTTATTTATTTTTTTTTATTCCATGAGGAACTTTTTCTTCCCCGCCCCCAAGAAAAGACCTTTGCAAAGTAATAATGGCGAATATTTCAAAAAGCTCATCTAACTTTATGCGAATTATAAATAATTCAGATTCCTTTTTAACTAGAAAAATATGCTGGTTTATAAAGTAGGAAATAAAAATTTATTAACAAACTCAGTGCTAAATCTGTAAGAAATTATCCATTTTCCCCATGTCTGCTCTATTGGAGAGAGCGGTCGGCAAGTCCGATGGGTAATCGAAATATCCTTGCTTCGAATCCCAGCGTGTTCATATTTGATTTCTCTTGTTGCCTGGCTCCGGTAAACTGTATTAACAGTGCTGCAGAATCTTTGTGAACCTTCAATAAATCGCCTCAGAGGGATCCATCAGAGCATCGTTTTCTCCTTTTCCTTTGACTCGAAAAGACTTCTGTAAATTTTTATCTACCCTTATTCCACGTGCACAAAATTGATGTAACCTCCTAATCTTACCCGGATTGAAGTCTAGACTAAGAACAGTGACAATCAGCTATGTTATATTAGCTATTTACGTATATACAAATATTGATAATTGCCATTTTTACTGCCATGTTAGCCCTGTCTCTTTTTCCATTGCTATATTAAGTCATTTTTAGGAAATTTATTAAGGGGAGAAAAGACGACATATATTTAATTTCCATAAAATTACTACTATAACTAAGTTATTATTATCTCTGTAAAAATTTTTCAAAAAATCATTTTCATATTTAATGTTTTTTCCCGTTTATTTACCTTGCGTTCAAAGAAAAAGGTTAAAAAAGGTTAGTATTGAGACAAATGATGTTATTTATAAAACAAAACAAAATGTTTTTTATGGAAAGCACTTTTACCAAAGTAATTACTCGAAAATAAGACTTCCTTGGTTATAAGACCCTCCCCTTACATTTTAAGATAAATGAGATAAACAAAAGTTTAGGTGAATATTTAATGAGAGCATAGCTTCTTATTAAAATGAAAGATAAGCACTTAATAAGACGCCTTCATGGGAGAAGGGTTGTTCTAAGAGAAACTAGCTCATATTTATGCTACACATGGGGAAACCATTAAATACAACTATACAGCTGGCCAGTTCCCAGGACGAACTGCCTTTAATGTACGAAATTTCATCTATTAAAACACCTGATTGTAAGATCCCACCCGAATTTTAGAATCAAAATATAGAGCCAAAAATGGAGGTCTTATTTTCGGGAAAGTATGGCAATAACATCTGAAATTAAATTAAAGTCTTATTATTTCGTGGTACTGATCAGGACATCTGTACTTCTAATTGTTGGATGATAATAAGAATACTTTTGTAAGAAAAGCAAAAAATTGAATTATCATAATTTTTGATAGAGTTTTATAATAGCAAAGATTAAAATAATGCATATAATTATTTTTAAGCCTCCTTTTTTCCACTTTTTTTTAGTGAAATTCAGAGTAAACAATATTAATTTTAATTTGAACTCTCTTCTTACTCTAAACAAAAGCATTATAGATACAAAATAACTAACTTCTCTCTTCTGTTCCTTTTTTACCCCTCATTGTGCGCACGATTGTATGCATAATGGATTGCATGCATTGCTCGTAGCGAGCAATAAAAGAGCGGTATATTGAAAGTATCCTATGCTAGACTAAGCCATGGCGGTAACTTTTGTAAAGGATTCTTTTTCTAAGAATTAAAATCATTTGATGTACAGAGTGTATCAAATTGAGATGAAGGAAGTAAGCTCTGTTTCATTCACTTCGCAACTCGTTTTCTCTTCCTACTTTGTTTTTAAGAATACACCGCCTCCCAGATTAGAAGAATCTACGAAAAAAGAAGAATGATGGAAAGATTTGATATGCAGCAAGGAACCAAGTATCAAGGCAGCTCAGTCGCTGAAAATATTGACAGCGAATTAAAAAAAAAAGAAAATTATACAAAATAAAGATAATTTTCTTTCTTCTCTAGACTTGATTTATGGTATTCATGGGCTTAAAACAATTACTAGACTGAGAATGATAAAGCTAAGAAAATAATCGTTTATAACAAAATACTTGTAAAATGGGTTTCGTCATCCATTCAGATTTCGAAGCATTGATTGTATCCCCATGAACCGTTTCATAAACCCTCATGTATTTTATAAATCAATATTTGTACTTGTAAGTCAAGATTCGTTTTCTGCAAAATCATAAGTACGTTATCATTAATTTTATTATTAGTAACCTATTTTTCAGTTCAGGGGCGTAGCTAGAGTTTCTAGCGCCCGGGGACAACCGAAGAATTGGCGCCCCTTCCTGTGTGCCAGAAATGGAAAATATTTCATTAAAAAATTTCGTAGCATCAATTTGGCGCCCCTTGGATGCTGCGCCCGGGGACAGATGTCCCCCCTTGCCCCACCCTAGTTACGCCACTGTTTCAGTTTAATGTTCCTTATACAGAAATCTTTGTACTTTAAATCAACATTTCAATCAGAAACTCCATCTCATTTAAAAGTTAGCTAATAGCAGAAATTTCGTAGTCATTGAATACGTTTTATAGCCAACTATTACACTTTTTAATAAAATCAGTGTCTTCTCCAGAAGACCTCAAAAGATACTCTACAAATATCTTTACCATACTTATCCGTATATGTGTTTTAAAATTTGAATAAGACAGGGCGTCAAACATTTTTACAAACAAATAATCTTCGCTTATTTTTATTGAAAGAGTTGGTTGCACGACAAATTTCTAAATTTAATAATGTTCATTTACTTTTTGTCAGTCGGAAAACCGGAAAAAAATTTGAAAAAACCGGACACGAATCAATAATTTAAGAAAAACAAAAATATTAAATATATTTTTGCTTAATTACACCTATTTAATTAGGAAGTAGTTGATATAAGTACAAATTATGATTCCCATTCAACGGCTTTTTATTTTCCTAACATGTAATAACGGCTTTTTATTTTCCTAACATGTAATATTTTCAAAAATACCTCACACAAAAATTGTTAAAGTACGTAATAAAAGCTTTCAAACTGATAACATATTGTTTCTTTAATTAAAAGAAATTGTTTCTAAAAAGAAACGTTGAATCAGCTTTTAAATTGCTGCCACCAAATATTATTGCTCTGTGTTATATTTAAAGAAATTAATAATGAAGAATCTGCATAAATGTATGCATATTTCTCGCATTGTGATAAACTGTCTATAAAAAATTCTAAAGATATGCTTTTTTTAAATATTTTGGGATATTGCTGTTGAATTGAATTTTATGTGGTATAAGTGCCAAGATCATAATATTTAATAAATAAAGGTAACACAATAACTATCTATTTACGACATCTATTTACGATCTATTCATTATTAGCTACTCATCTATTTACGACAAAACGAATCTGGGGTATAAAATTGCGAAGCACGTTCAGAAATAACATGAAATGGTGTAAATGAACTAAATTTTCACTACTTGTCTACTTTTCTTCAATTAACTAATCACTTTTGTTATACTATATTTTACAGGCTCATAGATATGTTTTATGTCTTATTTCCTTTCGTACTCTAAGAGCTTAGATTTACTTGAACACAAGAAAGTGAATGAAGACTAACTGAGGGAGACCTTCTTAAGGGAAATTGTTTCTATTCTCATTACACATGAGAAAAATTACAATAATCAACTCTGCAGCCAGCTCGTTTATCTGGAATCAAACCCGTATCCAGTTCCCATTGCAAGCCGTAAAGTTAGAAAGAGGAAAATCGAAATTCTTGTTTAAAACTTTCAGACGAAAAAGATATTATACTGAGATTTAACAAAAAATACGTACTTTTTTATATCAATTAAACACGTCCCCATAATGAACGAAGCATTCAAATTAATAGTTCATATAAAAATGAAAAGTGCAGCATGAAATTTAATTTTTAGTAGGACATAACCATTCTGTTGAAAGACAGCATTAGTCCTTAGATTAGTCGAAGTAAAAAAGCGCTTTCAAAAGAAAATGTTGCAAACATTTTAGACATAACACTCGCATGTGAATTAAAGAATGCTTAAATTTTGTTAAATCTCGGTATAAGCACAACTGATAAATTATAAAGACATAAAACTCTATATTATAAACATGCTTTATTTTAACGGCCGACGCGAGCTATGTGTTTTGGTTCTTTGCTGCGTAAAAGTGGCGCAGGGATGGCCCATTAGCTCCGCGTTTCGCGTGCCACTCCTCACCTGCTGCTGCGCGTCAGTTTCACCCCCTGATGGATGATGTCTTATTCCTTTCCAACTCTTTTTCGTCACATTCATGCCTACCCCTTTTCCTTAGCTCTACCGGAACCGTCATATTCTCAATGACATTGAATAACGACACTGTTGTACAACGTCTGTCCTTGGATTTCTTCAATGAAAAAAATGCCAGTGAAAGGAATTGCCAATGAAAAACCATTGAATAACGAAATCAGATACTACTATTAAAAGCGTGAATGAAAATTAATCCTCCTGATTCTATTAAATATCTTCAGCGTCAGTTATCGAATACTTACTATGCGATCGATACGATGTCCAATACGTTAAAACTTGTTATGAGTTGTTGATGATTATTTCAGAAAAAGCTTGAAAGTACATATGCTAGATGTGAGGAAATCTTAAGTATCTGTCTTGCAATCAGTACTTCTGCATTCATCTATCTTACCTGCTTCTGCTTGTTTCCAATTTCCAGCTTTTTTCCCGCCTTTTGGACTGGTCTTAAAAATGCATTGAGCGAGCGTATTATTTCTAATCATGACAACCCAAATACAAGAGCACTGTTCCGTTATTAAGAAGTAAATCAACAATTTAACGATCGTGAAACAGCAAACACGTTTAATCTCTGGCACCATCGTGATTCCATACAATCAGATAAGCAAAGTTATATTACATATATTCTTTTATAGGTTATATTGTATATGCCTAACATAAAATTCTACACTTTATACTGATAAGCATAATTTCTTTAAAATGTTGCTCTGAACCAGTCTCATATGATAGTACTATAGCAAAAAATATGACAGTAACTTATCTGCAAAAATAACCTAATAACAATCCAACTCGAATCATTAAGCCTTTCCTTAAGCACTATGCATCAGTGCTATCCTTTAAATTTTTAATACTAGTCTAGTGAAAAGTATTAGAATTTTCTGTATTTCTGCTGTCAAGTAAAATAAGAGTTATAGCTTCAAAGTAGTTTAACGGTTTTGGGCATTTTATTATTTTTTATTAAAGCAGTAATTTCTCATAGCAGATAGAAATAAGATTATTCAAATAATTTTGATATAATTCTTACTGACGATGCTATTCGAAATGTGGTGTGGAATAAGCAAAATTTAAATTTGTCACCAAATACATCAGGTGGAATGTAACGGATGACTTGATAGCTTAAAAGTATTATTTGTTGTTTTGATTGGAGGTTTTTCAGTTTCAAATGTTTTATAGACCCACATTAAAGTAATAAATGTAGCAGAATTCAAAATGCTTTGATGGTAAAACAACTAAATGTTACTTAGAACAATAAGATTTCCATACAAAATGCTCTAAAGAATTTTTTAAACTGTAGTTAAATATTTAAAAGACTTAGTGTTTAAATAAGTAGACATCTGTTTTGCATTTTAAGAAAAATTTAAAAGAAATTATCCTAAATCTACATATAAAAAATAATAATCTATTTCATGAAGGTTATCCCCCTATCCTTCAATAACGTAACCTAAGTAATTTTATTTTATCATTTTAAGGTTTGATTATATCATTTTAAGGTAAGATTTCTTTCTTTTTTTTTTTTTTTTTTTTTTTTTTTTTCATTTTTCATTTTTCTTTAGGAAGTACATATCAGTATTATCCTTTGAATTTTTATTACTAGTCTATTTGACAAAATTTTATATTTTTCCGTAAACAGAAGTTATAGCTTTAAAGCGGTTTAGAGTTTTAAAATGTTTTCACTCTAAATTTTAATTTACAGGCACATTTAAGCTAGTAACGGCAGCAAATATCAACTTTCTTAGATGGAAGGTGACCGAAAAGAAATTTCTTTACAAAATGTTGAAAATATTTCTTAAAAGTTATGGTTAAAGATTTGATAGTTAAGTGGTTAAAAGACTTAAAGACTATCTTTAAGGTTAGATAGCTAAAGAGAGGTGTTTAGCATTTTAAGTATAGTTGAAAAATAAGTTATAATAAGCCTACATAAAAAATATATAATATTAATATAATAAACAGAAACTTATTTCCTTGTCTTTTATCAATTTCTAGTGCTGAAATTTTTGTTAAACATACTCTTTATTATTATCTTTATTTTATTGCCGTAATTTTTAGTAAGTATTCAAAAGTGTGGCAGATGTGTTATTATTTTTATTTGTCAAAAAATGCTTTTGACTTTACACAATAACTTGCCTTTATATATATATAAGATCTGCGGAATATTTTTATTCTACGGATTTAAGAAATATTTTTATTTTTTTTCTTCTTATCTCACTGAAGCTTCTCTGTTTCTGAAAACTAGATGGCTTTTCAGGGCTATTTTTGTGCTTCCTCGTAAAAAGGAAGACCATAATAGACGAAATACGGATAGCAAAGAAGAAAAAGAGAAAAAAAAAAAATCTAAAAAGGAAATAAATCCGATGGGAATAAATAGAAGACTGACCTTCCGAGTATTTTGGAGACGCATCCGTGCGAGACCCTGAGCTGCCTGCTGATGTCGCATGGTCTGACCCCCTGGTGAGCAAGCTCGACTATCCGCTGCCTTACCATGTCCGGCAAGGGGCGACCGTTCACAAACACGCCACCAAGCTGGTTCACCCCACCATGACCTGCAATGGTAAAAAACGCTCAAACAATATTCATTCAGTTTATAAAGTTTCAAGAAAATAAACATATCTAACACAAGAAAAGAGATGCTTTTACTTCACTTTGCAAAGGCAGCAAATATTTTATTTTTGCGATTAGACATTCTAACAAAAGAAAAGGGTTGAGTCACTTTTGACTTACCTTACCTATATAACTAACAAATGGTAAGTAAAAATTCTTCTTTCCCTCGTATCGAGTATTTTTTTTTTTTACTTATTACGTGCTCCGCCCTTAGGCACTACACGGAAAGGGAGGGATGCCCCGTGGAGGTCTTTTTAAGGGAAACTGGCTCGTATCCACGTTCGTATCGAGTATTTGGCCATGAAAATATAATTTATTGTGGTATATAAAATAGATCCCAGTCGTATCTTTAATTATAATGATGATGATATTAATAACATAATAATAATTATTATTAATCGTTACTTCTAAAGACCACGTTTTGGATTTTATGAGTTATTTTAAATATCAACCTAAGTAACCTACATTCTCCTACAGAAGCTTATGAATCTGTCATCATATTTGTTCTTTATTTTTGGAGGCATGTTTCAGATAAAAACGTAGTTTTTAAAGTAACGTGAATGAATAAGCATACAATACAGCTCTTAAAAAAATATATTAATTTAACAACCTGTTGAATGATTTTTGCTATTTTTAACTCGAGTTAGTAGACGCACCTTTTGTTTATAGTTAAGCAAAGGAGCAATTTTAGTTTGGCATACACTTGGGAAAAAACTCTACCGATTTCGTGAACCTCTTTTTCAGAAGCCATAAAAAATTTACACCTATTATTTTTATGATTATTACCAAATTCAGTTAGTATTCAAACATCATAAATCTTTCTTTGTGATAAATAATACATTAATATAAAATATCCATAAACATTTAGAGAAAGAAATTTTCATTTTATAAGCAAGCACATTTATAAAAAAAGAAAACACAGGTAAAGAGAGTAATAAAAGTAGCATAAAAGATTGTAAGGTTTATCCTAAGTTTTTAACAGTCATATTTAGTTAAAGCTACTTTCCTGTCCTTAATAATTTCAGCTTACAATTTCCTACCAGAATGTGTTTTTAGAATCTCGTTTAATGCAAAAAAGAGGGGCATTCAAGTCGAAGTTCCACTGACTTCGAGAGAGAGTCCCAGAATTTCTGACTAGCGCGCCTTCGCCTTTTGGCTACGTCTCTCTCTAAGCTGTTACTACGCTCGGCCATATTTTAGGCACTTGATAGCTTGCTAGCTTATTGGATATTTAGGGGCCAACTACTTACACTTTTGATAGCTTCGGCTATATCTTTTTAGCTAAGCATTAGTTAAGTTTTATTTCTTATTGCTTTGAGTTCAAGCCCAAGTGGAGGCTTTGCTGTATGCTCTGAGAAAGGAGCTGACTGTTAAATTCTTAGTTTGAGAAATAAAGGGTAATTAACCTGTCTTGAATTTACGACTCTGTTCTTGAACTAAAGTGATTATTCGCTTAACTTAACTATTCACGAGGTTCCTGTACATTTAGCTGTTAGATAAAAGAGTGGAACTCCACAAGATAAATGAATATTAGCATTAAACACTTTTAATTAATATATGAATGACATTGAGATTTAATGTTGATAGAGAAGGAACACAAAATTATTTTGATTATATTTTGATCAACAGATGTGCATTATAATTTTATATTTAATATTTGTTACTTTGCTAGTTCTTTCTTCTGCACTGGTGATTATATTATTATAAAGTTACATTTAACATATATTATTATAAATATAACTGGCATATATTATTATAAAGTTACATTTAACAATTATAGCATGTAATTACTATGTGACATTATACATTTCTTGATGAATGGATTGATGTATAGATAAATAGATAGATAGGTAATTGGCCGAAAGATTTATTAAAGTATACTTAAATAGGTACTATTTGTTAAAGAATAAATATAGATGCCGAAAGATAAGTAAATACATATATCATTTAATTATAATAAAGGCCAACATATAATCAGATAATAGGTTAGAAAAACATATAAATAAATTATTAGATATTGGCCGATAGATGCATATGTACCCACATTTAGATTTAGGAATGAATATAGTAGTAAGAATGAGGCTGAATAACTGCAGGCATTTTTAATCATCTATTTAAATAAATATACAAATATGTACATTAAACATACAGATACAAGCATAAATAACTTCATAAAATAATATTAATAACATAAATGTTTATCCGATTATTCATTTAAAGACTTTTGAAAGTGTTAAAGCTTAACCAAACAGGATGCAGACAGAATTATTAGTACTAAAATACAACTTCACATTTCCATACAACTTAATAGTTTACACACCCTCCAAATGTTAAATCAGAGAATAAATTAGTACCGTTAGGAAGAACTGATAGGTGTTAAGATTATTATATCGCTGCAAGTTAGTACCCTTAGAAAGAACTGATAATTATGAGAGTATTATGTATTGCAGGAAGGTATAATCGCCAGATATTAGGCCCTGCATAGCAAAGAAAATGGAAGGGAATTCTGACGTATAAAGTAGATGTTAGTGTAGGAGAGATTCTGGATGGTTGTTCAACTTACTGGATGACTGGGACTCGGAGGAATTGGACCTCCCCATTTTGGGCTGAATGTTTTCCACTCCAGGATTCGATTCCAGATCCAAGGATGGTAAGTAATTGATACTGCTTGAATCTGAAACGAACCCCACACACATAAGACAGGGAAACATTCAATGTAATCAAATGAACCCAAAACACAGAGGATAAATTTAAAAAAAAAAATTAGCATTAAATATGGGTGAGTTACAGGGCTTAGAGCAAAATATTTAGTTGAAAGGACAAAAATGAATCAGCAATGAAAGGTTTCTTTTTGTTTGTTTCTTCATATGCTTATTCAGAGAATCTTAACTATCCAGATGAGTACGTATTAACGCATTCACCTTAACAAAAATCGCCATTTTTTTTCCAAAAACGCGCCAAACTTTGACAACCATGTGCAAAACAATTCTTCAGTTTTAGCAAAAAATGTCGCCATTTTTGTATGCGTTCTTTTGTTGTATTTCAATGGCTTCTAATATTTTTGCTTTAAATGAGTTTTAAAACATGTACTTGTGGTATTTTTCTGCTGTGGAAGAAACTGCTGCAGGATATCTGCAGGAATACAGTGTTTTATTGCGAAATTGCATAAAGATTGCATAGCATCCATGCTTAAAACGATTGTCACAGAATTTCCGCCAGAAGAAAAGAAACAAAAACTTGCTTGTCAGTAAATTTATTGATTGATATTCGGGTTAAATTTTTAATTAAAGTTTAAGTACGTATTTATGTAATAAATATTTTTTGCAATGACAAGTCATCATTTTCTTTTGCGTGTGTGTGCTTTCGCAAAATTGCGCTAAAATAGCTGCATTAATTACGCTTTGCAACTCACGTTTAAAGCTCTAGTACATAATACGCTGCAGCAATTTTTTTTTTTTTTTGTAAAGCTAAAAAGTAAACAAATTGCATTATTTTGGCTTGGAATTTTCTTGCTTTTTTTCCTTTATATAAATTAACTGAAAAAAGTTGGAAACTTAAATTCGATTTAAGTGAAGGTGATTTTGTTAAATAAAACATACCTATTCCATTAGTTTCAGAATGTAAATGTTTGCAAATATGATCGCAATAATAAAAAGATTAAATAGCAAATTTTATTAAACAAAAAGATTAAATAGCAAATTTTATTAGGAAAATTACTTTTTACTGCTTAATAAATAAATAAAGAGGAGTGTTTTTTTAATGGCTTCTACAGGAAGTAATTTCCCGAGTAGATGTAAATTCAGTATCGTTTCTGTACAGTTCAGGCTCTTTAGAGATTTAATTGGTATGTTTTCAATTGTGTTGTGGAGCATGACGTATAAACAACGCAGAGTTATGTCAGAATCGCGCGGAAGAGCATTTTCCTTCTCTTGGTACTCTTCTCACGTTTCCCGGCATGCTTCGGAACTGAGTCATATGATTTGAGTCAATTTATTTTCAAAAATGGTGCGGAAATGAAGCATTTAAATAATTTTCTATGGTTCTATCGCCATTGCGATCTCATCCTGTCATATTCATCTTCTGTGATTTCTCCTTCCCCCCCCCCAAAAAAAAAGGCCCAAATTTTGAGTCATGATATTTTCAAGCAATTCCAATTCACAGAGGACATGAAAATTGTTTAACAATCGCAGTAATGACCAATGTATACCCCACAATTATTAGGCGGTAATAAAGTCAACAAAGTTGGAAAAAACTAATGCCATATTCAAAATATAATTCTATATGTTCTTGTAGTTTTACTTATCTCAATTTCTTTAAACTGCCAACTATGACATTTGAAAAAATATATATATTTAAGGTAAATAAAAATGCGTAAATCAGCTTTATAATTTAATTTAATAATAAGCTCTTAAATCCCCACTTGGGGGTATTTCCTTTCTGTATTTTAAAAGTAGTCATAACTTTTCTGAGTTGTGCCATTTCTAGATGAATCGATTTCACATGGCTTGTGTAACGCTGATGACGTAGCTAATTCGAAACGTGAACTCAAAATTTTGAAAACTGAAACCTTTCTAACCTAATCAAAACCTTCTCTTCCACACTGGATAAATGCACACTTAGCTTCTACTTTTGTTGCCGCTTGGACGCTTTTTTCCAGTCTCAACAATCAGTATCAAAAATGTAAATGTTCTGGAAATAAGCACGATTAGAGTAACAAGTAAACTGTGGCCACAAATGCCAATTGAAATAAAAATAAATACTTAATATTACTTGGCTGCCAAGTTTCCTAATCACTACGGGTTTAACATTTTAGCATACTACGGAATCAGAATTTTTCCTCTATAATATGGATCTACTATGTTCTATGAATTCTACATCCCACGTCATCAACATTGCTACTACGGCTTTTTCAGTTTTTTTATCATATACATATATATATATATATATATATATATATATATATACATTGTCCTATATCATTCTTTATTCTACAATATAACAACCAATATTTAGAAGTTGTATTAATAATTTCATTTATCAGTAGTTTAATGATGCTTTAACCTTCTTACAGGTAACATTACATGCAGGAAGAAACTGAATATAACAAACATTGAAGATTTTTAAAAAGTGACAATTTTTTAAAGCAAGATCAATGTATGCACGACGCAAGCCTGTGTTATTTGTTACTACTAATTTGTATTGCATAGAAGTGAACAACAAAACGCTCCTTAAAAAGAACATTTCATGCTGTAAACGCACAGCTGAAAAATGGACAATTTTTTTCAAGTATTATAAAGACGTATATCTCATTTTCCCCATTTCTTTATTAATTTTAGCGTCCAAAAATCAAGAGGGGAAAATTATGAGAATAATTTAATTTTCGAAGGATGCGCTTACAGTTCGAAAATAAGAAATGAAAAGTAGTAATGGATGAACTAGTAATTGTTGTAATATTATTTCTTGAAAAGGAACCTACATTTCGATAAGAATACTCAGTAGTATTAATCTTTACAGTATATTGATCTATTAAAAATATCTAATATCTATACTCATCTATTACAATATCTAACAAGATATCGTCATTTCTGCTTCCTTGTAACATGAATCTCGTTCTTTCATGTTGCTGTCCTTAGACCTCAGATCATCTATAACTAATTAGAAAAGTCTCAACGAAATCATAGATTCGTGTTTGCTTCGCTGTGATTTCGTGTTTGCTTCGCTGTGATGGGTCGGGTCTTATATTAGGCTGGCATAAAATTCAACAGTTAGAAAGAAATGGTCCAGCCTGACTTTCGCAGATAATTTATAGGGTGTTGTCTTTGTTAGTAAGATAAAAATAATCATTACTTGGACGAATCCATTTTAAAATTTAGGAAAGATCGTCCTTGAACACATTGGACAATGGGAAAATTAGGCGATTATTTCAAACATTTTCCGAATTTTGTACTAAATGCTCAGGGAAAAACAAGAGGAAATTCAGTATTTATTGCCCTCCGTAACAGTATTTCATAATTATGTATTAAAAATGAAAACTCGGTAGTTTTAAATTAGAAGCAATTTTAAAAACAAAAGAATGTATAAAAAAGGGAAAAAAATTAAAATCTGATTCAACTTTCTCAAGAGGAGGTACGTCAGACTTCAATTAAATCCCATTTCCAGGGAAAAACAATGTGTCACTCAAAATTAGCTGATGAGCCAGTTTTTCTTTAAGTCTTTGAATAGAGTGTTTTAAATTAATTTACTCTTTTTATCTTTAATTAATTAATTTTTCAGCAGCCTTTTGCGCAAAAATAATTTTAAGATCTTTTGCTTAAAATTTCTACAATACTTTGTATTACTTGCCTGATATAAAAGTCCTTACTTAGCCATTATCTTCTCAATCCTTGGTCGTACTCATATACTTTCAATTACAGAAGTGTTTTAAATGACAAAAACATTCATATTTTGTCAATGTGAAATTTGAAAAATAAATTAATTTTCGACAGGTAATGAAATCTTGCTTTTAAGGCGATTTTCCGGTTTTTATACTTATATTTGAGGAAGTTTTACACTCATTATAAAACAATAAAACTATAAGAAGTTTGACTCCCGTATGACAAAAAGTGACCGAGATGTTTTGTTTCCAAATCTGCAATTTTTGTCGTTTACAACTTACAGAAGTCACAAAAAAAAAAAAAAAAAAAAAAAAAAAGTTTTAATCCGTTTTAAATCCATTTTACAACCAGCTTTGGAAAAAATAGCTCTTTATTCAGTCTGCATGTACAGACATCATGCAGAAAATGGTCCAAATAGATTCGGGAACTGTCAAACTTTATATTTCCTTTAAAATATGATACCCGAATTTTTTCGCATTTACAATACTTCCTTTACTTTGTACAATGAAGTAAAAAAGAACTAGTGAAGCTTGTCATTTTAAAATGAACGATTTAAAAGCATGATATTGTTAATTTTCATCTCAAATTTGCGACGTAATAAAAAAGGAGTAAATTACATGCCTAATAATTTTAGATATTTGCTTACTTGGGTTACTTCTACCTGATATTTTATGAAGCCGATATAATTTGCAAATCATTATTACATAGGTAACTAGAAATAAAGTCAATACATAGATTTATTTGTTTTAGAAGCATTCTATACTGCCATACACAATCATTGATACAAACTCGTATATAATTATAGTTGAACTCAATCTCTGCAATTTACAAAGTCTGACAATGTGTCGACATGAATATCGATTAACGTTTATGTGATTTAAATTAAATTAAGGAAAATAAACTCATCATAATTCAATTGAAAAATCGGAGTAACGGCGAACTAATTTTAAAAAAGCAAGCAATAACTAAAGGAGCATTTCAAGCAAAGAAAAGGTTTAAAATTCTTCATTAATATTTTTATTTTTGGATAATAGGAGCCCTTCGTTTTCGAAATGTTATTTTTTTTTACAGTAAGTTTACTTGACTTATTTTTTGATGTTCTTGGAATCGAACACATTTATTGTCGCGCATGACCGATTGCGCTGTATGCTATCATCAAGGGATGGATCAGAACGAAAAATTTCCACGAATTTTTTTACTTATATGATTTGACTTTACACAGAAAGAAGCAGAAGATTACAGAAATTACTTCGAAGCATTTCTTCTTTATTTTCAAGTTAAATTTTGAATTCGCTTTGAAGAAAATATCTCTTTTCGATACCAACATAACAGAACGGTAAGCGATTAAAAAATGTTTCGAAATCCATGCATATATTATTTTTAATCAAAGATGAGAATAAACACATTTTTTCCTGCTTCTAAAACTAATTGCTGCATACACTTTACTGCATATTTTCCTATTAAAAGAAAGTAAAATTTAAGTAATAGTAAAGGTAAAATTTAAGTAAAGAAGGTAAAATTTGAGTAATATAGAGAAAAGTATAAATTAACCTTCATTTTCATATGATACGAAAAGAAATGGCACGGGTTCGAAACTTGAGCATCAAGCTCTTAACTTTGCATTTTGCTGACCTATTAACTGTATTGACGCAAATTGTAATTACAGTCAACAGTTCAGAATCCTTCTTTAAGTATACAGGTAAATTAACGTGATGCATCTTATAAAAGAAAATTATTATTGTTCCTTAGAAATGTTTTATAAAATAAAAAACTGAAAACTATTTGCTATTTTCGCTGAGTTAAAATCTGCTATTTATTTGAGAACTTTTGTGAATACAGTGGAAGGAGCGGAAACTAACAAATTGATATCTAACTGGGATCATTAAAGAAGGCTGATATTAGAATCTGTAGCATTATTTGTACATTTTTGCTATAATTCTTGATTTAGATATTATTTTCTCTTGTACAGGCTTTCTGGAAATTTATTCTAGAAAATCATTGTTAAGTTTTTGTACTGCACATTCTGTTTTTTCCTTCATCACAGAAAATCGGTAAGATTATTTATTTAACAAAAACAAATTTTAAAAATCTTTTACCTTTTCTTTTCTAGTATAAAATAACACACCACATTATGCACATACTTGTATTAAGATATAATTTGGCATTTTTTTATTTTAATAAAAGTTTTGTATAACTTCCATCTGTGTAAAATCTATAAAGAATGTTTTAAAACATTGACGGAATATATTATTTTAAATTTATTTACACTATATATTACACTATATAACTGTGCCCAGATTTCTCTTTAAAACTCTAGTAGCAGGGATGGAGGCAAATAAGACAAGTTTCATGTGTTCGTTAATTATTCATGATGTTCGTTGTTATGTTTGTGAATAAGACTGGCTTATAAAAAGTTCATGAAATTAATTTATGTCTAGACACCAGAAAATTAGATTTGTAAATACAACGGTATCACAGTATATCTTATTAATTCATTCCAGATCCTTGAGGGTATACTAAACGAACTTTTACGATAAGAAATAAAAGAAAAAATAAAAGGGAAATAATTAATCCCTTCTTATTAAAAAAATTCTATTATTATCATTATAACAGTATTTAATACTAAAATGTAATTGCAGTGGAGGAAATATAAACTGTACATAAATGCAGAACTGCGCATGATACTGTACATAAATGAAGCACTGTACATGATATTGTACATAAATGTTTTTCTGTTATCCAGATCAACAGCAATTTTTCAACATGCTCTAACGTCTCTGGTCAACTACTTTCTTCTTTGCTTAATTGTTCTCATTAACAAAAAAAAAAAAAAAAAAAAAAAAAAAAAAAAAAAAAGGCTTGAAAATTCAAAGTTACAGAGCAGACAGAAAGAGTAGAAAGTAGAAAACTGAAGAGTAGCAACAGAAGTACTGGCGCTCATTGTCTCGAAAGAGGTGAACAAGTATAGTGCGTTCAATCGTGACTCATCGAATTCGAATCGTATATTCCAAACAAATGTCCGACACGAAATAAAAATTTTCGGGTCTAAACAGGAGATATACCAAATTGGACATATTTCAGAGCGGACGTGTATCAAGATACTACTCTTCTTCATAAATTACAATGAGTAATGATATCATGAGCACACATTCAAAATGAATAAAAAGGCCATAACTACTAATTTTTAACTTAACTTTTTTCTTGACATATTCCAATGTATATTTAATTTATTAATGAATACATATTTAGTTGATAGTTATCACGAGGAATTTTATTGGCTAATGGGTGCCTCTTTATAAATAAGTTCCAAAGTATGCTAAAATCTATATATCGGAGAACGCAAGCGATAAAGCTCAAATGTGAAATCAGAGTTGCTATTGTAAACGCTCA